>NC_052072.1:8809648-9128883 GCF_015852505.1 Tachyglossus aculeatus
ACTTCCTCTGTGCTTAGTACAGTGAACTACGTTTAGTAGGTGAGGGGTTGGAAGCCCATGGCTCGGGAGCGAGGTGCAGCTCTATTTGGTACCCGATGTGCCCCTGCAGCAGAGGTGCCCTCTGCGTGGGAGCCATCGTTCCAAAGGGTTTGGCATCGGAGAGCCCAGTGAGGTTTCCCTTATCAAACAACCAGTCAGTGGGGATTTATTGAGCACTTACTGGGCAGAGCACTGTACCAAGTGCTTGGGAGAAGCAGCATGGCTTGGTGGAAAGAGCCCAGGCTTGGGAGCCAGAGACCATGGGTTCAACTCCCGGCTCCACCGCTTGTCAGCTGTGTGACTTTGGGCAAGTCGCTTCACTTCTCTGGGCCTCAGTTCCCTCATCTGTAAAATGGGGATTAAGACTGTGAGCCCCACTTGGGACAACCCGATCCCCTTGTATCCTCCCCAGTGCTTAGAACAGTGCGCTGCACCTAGTAAGCGCTTAATCAATCAGTCGTATTTATTGAGCGCTTCCTGTGTGCAGAGCACTGTACTAAGTGCTTGGGAAGTACAAGTTGGCAACATACAAATGCCATCTCAGCGGAAAGAGCCCAGGCTTGGGAGTCAGAGGCCATGGGCTCCCAGACTGAGCCCCTTCCTTCCTCTCCCCCTCATCCCCCTCTCCATCCCCCCCATTTTAACTCCTTCCCTTCCCCACAGCACCTGTATATATGTATATATGTTTGTACATATTTTTTTACTCTATTTTATTTGTACATATCTATTCTATTTATTTTATTTTGTTAGTACGTTTGGTTTTGTTCTCTGTCTCCCCCTTTTAGACTGTGAGCCCACTGTTGGGTAGGGACTGTCTCTATATGTTGCCAATTTGTACTTCCCAAGCGCTTAGTACAGTGCTCTGCACATAGTAAGCGCTCAATAAATACGATTGATGATGATGATGATGGGTTCGAATCCCGACTGCTGCGTGACCTTGGGCAAGTCACTTCTCTGTGCCTCAGCTACCTCATCTGTAAAATGGGGATTCAGATTGTGAGCCCCGCGTGGGACAGCCCGATCACCTTGTATTCCCCCAGCGCTTAGAACAGTGCTTTGCACATAGTAAGCGCTTAACAAATGCTATTATTGTTATTATTATCATTGGGAAAGTGCAATACAAAAGAGGTGGTAGAGAGCAAGGCCAGTCGGAGCTGCTCCCGCCCTGTCCCCCTAACCGCCGTGGGGGTGGGCCGTCCTCTGCCCCAGTGGTGAAGCCCCTTCTGAGCCTGCCTCCACACCTGCCGTCTCCCTGGGCAAGCTCCAAGCCTGGCAATGAGCGAAGGGGAGGGACCGCCCGGCTGCTGCCCATGCTGACTGTGGTACTGTGATGCGTGTCCCCGGCCTTGAAGGACAACAGGGCCTGACACATACCGGCGCCAGGTCTGGAACAGCACTGTGAGTGCGGAGGAGGAGGAGGAGGAGGAGGAGGAGGAGGAGGAGAGTGAGGAAGAACTGCCCATTGTAGCTCTGGCAACCCCAAGGGCCACTAACTAGGAAGGGGACAACTCATTTTAGCAGAGATTGTTGAGGCCGTGTCTCTTCCCCGAGCCGGGAAGGAGGCAATTCATTCCGAGCAATCGCTCCCCTCACAGCCTCTCTCCTCCCCAGCCCCCTCCCCACAAAAAGCCTTCATTCATTCAATCGTATTTATTCATTCAGTCGTATTTATTGAGCGCTTACTGTGTGCAGAGCACTGCACTAAGAGCAGAGAAGCAGCGTGGCCTAGTAGAAAGAACCTGGGAGTCAGAAGGATCTTCTAGACTGTGAGCCCGTTGTTGAGCAGGGACCATCTCTGTATGTTGCCAACTTGTACTTCCCAAGCGCTTAGTACAGTGCGCTGCACACAGTAAGCGCTCAATAAATACAATTGAATGAATGAATGAAAAGGACCCGGGTTTTAATCCCAACTGTGCCACTTGTCTGCTGTGGGACCTCAATTTCTCCGTGCCTCAGTAATCTCATCTGGAAAGTGGGGATTAGGGCCGTGAGCCCTATGTGGGATGTGGATTGTGTCCAACTTGATTATTTCATATCTACCCCAGCGCTGGGTATGGTATCTGGCATATAGTAAGCGCTTAGTAAATACCATTTAAAAAAAGTAAGCTTGATTTGATTTTAGTCCTGTGGGTCTCTTTCATTCATTCATTCATTCGTATTTATTGAGCGCTTACTGTGTGCAGAGCACTGTACTAAGTGCTTGGGAAGTACAAGTCGGCAGCATATAGAGACTTTTAGACTTTTAGACTGTGAGCCCACTGTTGGGTAGGGACTGTCTCTATATGTTGCCAATTTGTACTTCCCAAGCGCTTAGTACAGTGCTCTGCACATAGTAAGTGCTCAATAAATACGATTGATGATGATGATGATAGAGACGGTCCCTACCCAACAATGGGCTCACAGTCTAGAAGACTTTCTCCCTTGGAACCTCCCCCTCCCTCATCCTCCCCATCCACATGCTAACACCTCTGCCCCTCCAGCTAAATTTAGCAAAGGTGGTGTTACTCATACAACTTTTTAAAATTTCATAGTCTTCAGTAAACACTTACTGTGTGCCGGGAACTGGGGTAGCTACAAGCTAATCAAGTTGGACACAGTCCATGTCCCACATGGGGCTCAGTCATCATCCCCATTTTGCAGATGAGGTAACTGAGGCACAGAGAAGTGAAGCGACTTGCCCAAAGTCACACAGCAGACAAGTGGCAGAGCCGGGATTAGAACCCAGATCCGTCTGATTGTGTGTTAAGTGTTCATAAGTGCTACTCTTCCTTCTATTTTTTCCTCTGAAAGGGAGGTAGCATGACCTAGTAGAGAAAAACAGAACTGAGAGTTAAGCGATCTGGGGTCCGGTCTCAGCTTTGCCACAGACCTGCTGTGTGAATTGGGCAAATCACTTCACCTCCCTGGGTCCCTTTTTCCCCATCTGTAAAATGGGGCTAGGGAACTCACTGTCCCTCCCTCTTACATTGGCAGTCCCTTTGTGGTACAGGGACTGTGTCCAATCTGATCCATTTACTGCTCTTTCCAGCACTTAGCCTGGTGCTTAGCACACAGGTACTTAATAAATACTGTTCTCATTATTATTATTATTAATTATTATTACTACCACCTATGGGTTTCAGTTGCTAAACAGTTTCATTCCATAACTGATAAATGCTTTCTAAACATCATCATCAATCGTATTTATTGAGCGCTTACTGTGTGCAGAGCACTGTACTAAGCGCTTGGGAAGTACAAGTGCTTTCTAAACAGTAACTCAGTAGAACAGTTCCCAATGATTATTTAGTAGAAGGCTATGGTTACAAAGATTGGAATCATTTAAGAAGACAACTAAAAAGGCTAGCACACAGATGTTTTTCAAGAGGAAGAGGGTTCTCTGGAGTGAGGAGCTATCAGCGACAAGTTCATGGGGAAATAAAATTCTGTAGAGTTGGAATGAACCTTTTATCACTTCCCTTTTATCACCTTTTAGACTGTGAGCCCACTGTTGGGTAGGGACCGTCTCTATATGTTGCCAACTTGTACTTCCCAAGCGCTTAGTACAGTGCTCTGCACACAGTAAGCGCTCAATAAATACGATTGATGGATTGATTCCCATTTTATGTGCTGAATGGCAACTCTCTGGGCAACCAAGTGGAGTTTGTCTCCAATTAGTACATATCATTGCCCCGTTAACGTCGGCAAGAGAAAATAGGTCACCAGGCGGTTGCTCACCTGTGAAATTTATATCCATTTATGAGGCCCCAAGATTCCTGCTTCTTTTCCTAGAGGTGACACCCACGCTTGCATTGCATTTGATCAACAGGTGGAAGGAAATTCTCCCATTTCTGGGGGACTGCATGCCATCTAATTGGTTGAATTATTTTTAGGACTTTTTGCCACAGAGAGTTGCTAATGCTCTCCTTAGCGCTGCCTCTCTAAACAGTTATTCAGGGAAGCTGCATAAGTGTTTAAAACGTGTGATCTGTATTTCCCCAACACAGCGCGAAATTTAGTTGGTACCATTTAAATTGGGTTAAAAGCAGTAGGTATTTCAGTGGTGCAGACAAGAAACCCAGAATGAAAATAAGTTTTTACTAATATCCAATTACTCCATCAAGCAGTGGGATTTAATCAGTCAATCAGGCGTATTTATTTATTGAGTGCTTACTGTGGACAGAGCACTGTACTAAGTGCTTGTGAGAATACAACACAACTATAAGCCCTTTTGTTGGGTAGGGATTGTCTCTGTCTGTTGCCGAATTGTACTTTCCAAGCGCTTAGTACAGTGCTCTGCACACAGTAAGCGCTCAATAAATATGATTGAATGAATGAATAACAGACACACACATTCTCTGCCCACAATCAGCTCACAGTCTAGAAGGGGAGACAGACACTAATGTAAATAAATTACATGTTAATTTGTATGTATGCATATGTCTGTAAGTATGGTGGGGCTGTTCAATTTATTGAGCACCAACTGAATGCGAAAAATTATACCAAGTGTAGGGAGCATAAAGCTGAAACAAGAGACACGTTTTTCACCCTCAAAGAGCTTACAGCCTAATGGGAGAGACAGAGATGCCGAATTTATTTACGGAGTGGCACCGGAGAGAGAACAAGGATGCCACTGGCAGTAACACAGATTAGGATGAAACAATTGAATAAATCATTGAACGAAACACACAGACACATGTAAGTGCGGAGGAAAGGGATAAATGCATCTCACTAGATTGTAAGTGCATTGTGGACAGGGGCAATGTCTACGAACCTATTGCATTGTACTCTCCCAAATGCTTAGTACAGTGCTCTGCACACGGTAAGTGCTTAATAATACCACCGATTGATTGATTTATATATGCTAAGTGTGTTCGCTCGGCAGATATCAATCAGTGACATTTATTGAGTACTTACAACAGCGTAGCAGTGCTGGTGGATATGTTCCCTTCCCGGGCAAAACTGGGATGTTTTAACTCAACTGGGGAAGGCATCCTGGAGAAGAGATAGCCCACACCGATATAAGCTGGACAAAATTCCAGTCTCTTTTTGGAGAAGCTCCCTGGTAACGCAGGATGATTTGTTTTTTTTTTGTTTTTTTTTTTTTTGGTTAGTCGATCAGTCAGCAGTCTTATTTACTGAGCATTCCTTGTGTGCAGAGCACCACATTAAGTACTTGGGAGAGTAGAGTGTAGTAGAATCGGTGTGGACACATTCCCCGGTCCACAGCAAGCTTACAGTCCAGAGGGGCATGGCCATGGAAGGGTGGGGAGGCTATTTAAATGGAATTTGGTCAGTACAGGACATTCTCATCCAGATACACCTTGGTTAGGGTGGTGATTCAGAATCAATCAATCAGTGGCATTTTCGGTGCCTACTGTGTGCCGGGCACGGTACTAAGTGCTAGGGAGAGACAGTACAATACAGTTGGTCGACACGATCCCTGCCTGGACGGGGGCTTATTTTCTAGTGGTCTCATCTTCTAGGAATTAAGTATCAGGATGCAGGGGTCCCGGTTTTGGGTGTTCCTCAGGTCACTGAACTTTCTGGAGAACGGGCGACGCACACAACTCACCTCTGGTTCCCGCGAATGGCCAGGCCGCTGCCACCCCATCCCTGCAGCCGGGGACTCCTTAGAGAAAAATCATAATCGAGTGGCTGGAGGCAGGGAGAGGCCCATCGCCCCGGGCATTCGTTTTCCTGGTTTTGTCGTCCCACCCGTTTCCCCTTTTCCTGCAATGGTTTCTCTGTTCCTTTCTAGTCGTGGCGATTTATGACTACACTAAAGACAAAGAAGATGAGCTCTCATTTCAGGAAGGAGCCATCATTTACGTCATCAAGAAGAACGACGACGGTTGGTATGAGGGCGTCATGAATGGAGTGACGGGGCTCTTCCCAGGGAATTACGTGGAGTCCATCATGCATTACTCTGAGTGAAGTCCCCCCCCCCCCCCGCCCCCTCTCCCCCGCCCCCAGACTGAACCTCTTCCCACGGAAACTGGCGGGGCTGCCTAGGTTTCCAGAAGGCCTTGAAGGGCCACTCGAGCGAACTGAATGAAGGACGATTGTAATAAAACCACTATTTTGGGTTTTCATTTTTTTTTTTCACTATAAAAAAGTTAGCGACCTGAATTTGAACAAATGGATCTTCCTGCTGCCAGTAGCGGCTGTGGTGAGCCGTCCGAAGTTGAGTAAGCTAACCAGTTCACTCTCGGATACCTTGGAGGTGCACGGTGGTGCCAGGGAGCCGGTGCCCCGTCAGAATCCTACCGATTCGATCGGGATTTGGGATTCCCCTCTCCTCCCTCACCATCCCCAGGACCGTGGCACCCCTGCCGTTTTCCCCCTTGCTCCTAGCAGCAGGGCTCTGGGGTCGATTTGCAGTCCAGTGACCGTACTTCCCACCCTGGCTTCGCTTCTGTGAGGAATAAAGAGCACATATGGGTGACCTAGCCTGAATTCCCTGTATCAGTTCCCATCCAACTCGCAGGTGGTTTGATTTCCCGTGAAGATAAGTCCTCCCGGAGCTGCTCAGCCCTGTGGGACCGGCGTGTGGAGCCCAGAGCTGACCAGTCTCCCACCGCGGCTTTCATTTTAGGCCGTGCGATGGACGCGATTGGGAGGCAGCGGCCCCTCTGAAGGGCAGAAGTGGGGCAGGGTGAGAGGGAGAGGCCATCTGCTGTGGAGGCTGAGGATAATGTTTGCAGATTCAGAACAGCCACAATGCACGTGTACCCCGTCCTTGTCGCTCTTCTGAATCTTTCTCCTGGGTTGCGTGGGCTCGCAGGGTGGACTTCTGTTATTCCCGACTCGGTATTCCTGTAAATCTCCCAGACACCCCGATCCTGAAGGCATGTCACAAAAGAGGACCAGATCTGCCCTGACAACTAACCCCTGTTAGGGAGTAAAATGCCGACTGCCGCCGCCGCTGCCACCTGGGCCCCCGGCCTGGTTAAGAGCCGAGCGCGATTATAGGCAGTACTGGCCTGGGAGAAGTAGCCCCGATGATTCTGTGCGTCCCAAAATCGGGAAAGTGGAATGAAGTTATTCCTCCAAAGAGTTGGCACTGTCGCAGATGAAAAATGCAGTCGTGACCTGACTCAGTAGGCTGTCCCCGAGCGTACGGGCTACCGGCCGCCCGGCTGAGGCGGCCCGCGCGTGGCCCGGGCGGGACAGGTGGAACTTGAAGCAGCAGGCTACACTGACTTGCTCCTTTGTTTGCATAGCAAACACTCCCTGAATCCTGCTTCTACCTTCCCATTTCGTGCTGGAGCTGTGACCCAGTTCTCATCAGTATTACGCAGTGTTACTAGCGCTATGGTCCTTTAAACCTCCAAAGGGGAGAGCGAGCCTTTGCGACCGACACTCTCGCCAGGTGAGCAGCTGCTCCAGAGGCGGGGCAGTGGAGTCTCTCGGCTCGATGGCGGAGAGCTGGGCCCGAGCTCGCCCTGATCCTTTCAGTATTTGGCCCCTTTCAGTATTTGGCTAAGACGCGGTGTCACTGGGACAGTGCCCTGGACCGGAGGTAGGCTTGGGAGAGAGAAAAGAAACAGGTCATTCATTTACATGGTGGATTTGGAATGGACTGTAGCCGCTAGCCAAACGCCAGGTGGTTTATGCCTTTGGAGGCAGGTTTGACTGATGGCGGTGAGCAAAGGCGAAAGATCCAAGAAGAAGGGAAATGCATTAGTTAAGGTGTGCGCTGGGGAGAGAGAGTGCTCTAGAGGATATGTATCAGTTAATCAGGGAAACTTATCTGGTGCCATTCTCATGTGTGCAAACCATGTATACGCACACACACACTCTTTCCCACACAAGCACCAAATCCCAATTTTTCACTCTATGGACCACTTTGTTAAGAAATTTTTTCTTTGATGTCTTCCGCACGGAGAATCTTTCAGACCCTGCCACCCGGGTATTTCCATTTGGTTCTCTGATTGGTTCGCCGCACTGAACAACCACTACAACTTCCCAGCCGGGTCTGGGATTGGGCAGTCTTGGACCAAAAACCTAGCACCCTAACGTGGGGGAGTAGAGGAGAACTGTCAGGGTTCAGGCTTTGGGTGTATAATAATGCTAGGGCAGAGGGAGACGTTTTCAGCTCTGAAATCAGACTGGGGCTCTTGGGTTTCGAATGCTGGGTGAGAAGATAAAGAAATCTTCCTAAAACTGTTTATTCCCCTTCATACGCGTGCAGGGTTTACTGCCATAGAGAGCGGGGGTATCAAGTACCTTATCAAGTCTGAAAAGTGTCCTCAGCTGTTTCCACCATTCAAAGGTGAAATCGGACGAGACAGCTGTCTTGGGTGGCAGAGTAGGGAGCCTGTGATCCTGGGAGCCGCGGGATTTGGTGTGGGGCCGATGTGAAGTTTATGAACCGAGGGTAGCACTTGCCAAACTTGCCATCGTCCCAAGCAAAGCCCTGGCCCGATAGGGGAGCTTGGTGAGACAGCTTCCGCTGGCTTGGTCGGGACTGATGTTGAAAGAAACTTATTGCTTTTTGGTACAGTGTTGAATTCTATAGGTTGTCTAGGAAGGATGCTTAGTGTCTATAGACCAGGCCCAGAGTAATCAGAGAGTTTATTGTACGTAATGGTTCACAGACTGCATGCTATTTATAAAGTCGGTGAGGCCATTGTTTTCCATTACATCGTTTGTAAGATTTCCACGGTTTAATGTGACCTCCATTTTTATCAATGTGGCCAGAAAAAAGGGGTGAGAGTTCGGGAAGACTTGGTGTTCAGAAATGATTGTTCAGAAGTCTCTGGCAGGGCGTTCTTATCTCAAAGCTGTAATGTAGATGAGGCATGTTAATAAGCTCACTCACCAGTTGGGTATTTTCACTGCAGGAGGAGGAAATGAAATCACAGCCGTTATCCAAAAAAAGTTATTGCAGGGTCTTAGCAAAGTTCTTATTTCAAGTTTGTCTCCCCCCACCGCCCCGGCCCCCCCCCCCCCCAGCAACTTGGTGGCTACTCCTACAGAGGCAAGTGAAACACAGCTTCTCTTGTTTCATAGCCTAAGGGCTAGGGAATCCTAAAGTCTGACAGACCGGCCCTACAATTTTAGACTTGGAAGTTGTGGAAAAAGCCAGATTCAGGAGATTTGTCAGATACTTTTCCGTTGGGAGTTGAAGATGTGGCATTTAACATCAATGGTATGCAAAGCACTGTACCAAGCACCTGGGAGAGTACAATATATAACAGAGTTGGCAGGCATATTCCCTGCCCATAATGAGCGTACAGTCTAGAATCGCCGCCATAGTATTGCCCTGGGAAATTCCCCGGGGGCAGACAGAAGGGATGGGAAGGTGTTGGCTTTCCACTGTTGCCAGGAGTGATCGCTAAACTCTGCAAGCACAACTTTTAGGGAGCAAAGTGACCATTCTTAAACTAGAAGCTACAAATCCAAGAATTCCTAAGGGGGTACATTGAGGGAAGAGAGGCAAGGGGAGGGAATGGGAAGAGTGAAAACTGGAGGAAAACAGTTGACCATCGAAGGGTTCTGTGGCTTCCCACCTTATGGTGGGCAGGAACTCTGATTAGCCCCATCCCATTTCCCAGTTAGAAAAGGCCGCAGCTGGGTAAGACTGTCTTGTCACCGCCTCAGTCCCTTCCTCAGCTCCTGCCCTATCTTTTCTCCCCCTAACCTCCAATCTGTTCCTCTTGCCTATAACTTGCTTCTCCCTTCCTCTCTCCTACCATCCTTTTCTCCCTCTTCCCTCTTTTCTGTTTTCTTTACTCTCCAAGCAGCAAATCTCTTCTCCTCATCTCTGTTACCAGGCCATACAGCTGGCCAATCTCCAGCTTCTCACCGTCCTGGTTTACAACACTTGTTCCTCTCCAACAGGCCCAGTTTCCCTTTCCTTGTTCAACCTCTGTGATGTTGGGGGCCAGTCACGAGCCCTGGGGGAGAGGAGCCCCTTCTTGGTTTGTGGGGAAAACTGCCTTCCTTCGTAAAGCAAGGGGGCAAGCAGGACAGATTTTGGTCAGTTTTTCTGGTAGACAATAAACAGAAAAAGCCACCCAGATTTTCAGTATTTTTTGGGGGGGGGATGCGGGGAATGGGGAGCATCTAAAACGTTGTCTGACCCACCCATCCATCCAAGCAGTCAAACATGCTTACAGTCCTGATTTTTATGATCGAGACTAAACATGGGAGTCAGAAAGACCAGGATTCTAATCAGAGACTGTGTCCAACCCTATTTGCTTGTATCTACCCCAGTGCTTAGAACAGTGCCTGGGACATAGTACGCGCTTAAACAAATAGCATTATTATTCGCATAAGCTGGCCCCCAGAGTGTTTCCGTGGTGTATGGCCATTCCCTCCCAGATGAGAAAGGAACCTTTTTGAATTTGCTGCAGGAGTGAAAAAAAGCTAGACCATTTTCCTTGGAAGCTTGTGACTCTGCTGAGCCTCTGTCTCCACGAGGCTCACCTTTGCTCCCTCACCTAGTTCTCCATTGATTGCTCATCTACCCACCTCTCCCAAGACTGGGGACAGGCAGGGCACTTGGGTGGGCGTTCTGATTTTAGCTTTGCCACCACGGAGCGACCCCCAAACTGCAGGAGCCCCGGGCTTACCGTTTGACCCCAGTGCGATACACGCCCAGCACCGAAGAAATAGAACAGGAATAAACAGTGCCTTCCTCTGAAATTTTGCTTTATAGTATTCTGGGTCAATTTCTATAGAACCCATATGGGTAATGAACCCACCCTCACCAAGTACTTTTCAATCTCGCCGCCAGTAGTTTGAACACCTCCTTTTGACCACAATCATGTTAAAATGACCCACGACTGAGCCGATCTCCTGAATTTTGCAATGCCGGGCTTCTGCCTGTGGGTTTGACCAGCCTGCTCTCCCCAGGGATATTTTTCACCTTCCAGCAATTTTTTCCTCTCTTGCCCTTGTCTTCGTCTTTCTCAGATGATTGTTTTCTTCAGTGATGAACTATCAGGGATACCAGTTTGATGCCCCCCACCCCTGCAACCTTCAGCTCTCTCATTCTGGGCTTAAAGAGACTATTTTCTTAACATTCGTAATGATCTCATTAAAGCAGATAACTGAGGACTTTCCAATTAACAATGTATTACCAAGTTTCTTGAATTCCTATGTTGCGAGGGGTTATGGAAAGGAGATGACGGGTCTTGGTATTCCCCAGATCTCACCAGTCATACCCTCCCCTCCACCCTCTGTTGTGTGCTGGAAGCATCCTCAGCAGGTGGTTGGCCCTGCCCTGGTGCCCCTATTTCCAAGCTTTTTCCTTCCTCAGTCAGCTTCTTGCACTGGGCACTGTTGGCTTTCACTTGGTGATGCCCAGTTGGCCAAGTGGGGAAGCCAGGGATGCAGGAGTTTCTATTGCTATTCTTCCCTGTGTGTGTGTGTCGGTTAAAGTGCTGAGAACAGGGCTTTGCACATAGGACGCGCTTAACAAATGCCATCGTTATTATTAAAGTGGAAAGGAACGTCTTGAAAATTCACCTCGACCTAGAGAAAGGCTCCTGAGGCTAGACTGTGATTGGAGAGGGACATTCTGAGCAAACCAAATTTTGATCCCTGGACTGCGTGGCCTAGATAAGGGAGTGAGAGGAGAAAAGCAGCCTGACAGCTCTCTAGCCTTGGAATTGTGAGAAAAGGAACATCTACACATGGTAGACCGAACCCTCAGCTTCTGGCCTGCCACAGTGCTTCTTCTGTCGCTTCCCCTGAATGCCCCAGGTCTGTTCTGCCTTCCTGGAAGCAGCTCGAGTTGGGGGGGAGTCGGGTGGGAGAGTGGGGCCATTCAGTCCTAGCTTAACGATCAATAGCTTCTTGGGCGTTCAGACAGTACCCCAAGGGGCATCTTGGGGCCCCACCGCCAGCCCCAGCTGGTGTGTGGGAGGGGTTACCTGCATGTCTAAAATCTGCAAGGACCCCCAGGGCCACGCGATGCTTGGTGGAGTCTCACCCTTCAGCCATAAAGACGCTTAGCGCAATCTCGGTCGCTATGTGCAAAAATGGCCCGTCTTTTCTCCTTCCCCAACCCACAGAACAGCAGGATTGGAGGGAGGGGTGGGCCGTTCTTCAGGCTCCGGGATGCTCGGGCAGAAAGGACAAAGGTTTCTTTTAGGAATCTTCCTCTCGGGCAGTGTATCTTTCTCGGTTTCCGTTCCGTAGGCCGTGTTCTTTAAATCCAAGAAGGCTGAGCTCCGCTTGCTCGCCTCAGGAAGACAGCTGAAAGATGAGGCGGCCGTGGTTCTATAACCGCTGCTGGAACGTTAAGGCCAACCTCAGTTATGGAGAAGGGGCAGTTCAGTTTCAACAGTACTTCATCAATCGTATTTATTGAGCGCTTACTGTGTGCAGAGCACTGTACTAAGCGCTTAAACTTGGAACGCATCAGAGGGTATTTTCTTCATGACGAGGTGCGTGTCACAAAGAAGTTTTATCAAACACTTCAGCAGGGGCAGGAGCTCAGCACAGCAGCCTTATAGGAGAGGTAGCCTTACACACAGCCGTCGACTACAGAGGCATTGTGCTTTATAGCTGATGTTGACTTTATGCTGTTCTATTCCTAATTCTTGTTGATAGCTGCATTCAGTTCTCTGAAAATCGACAAATGGTGAGAAGGCCGATCTGTGTACAAAATGGGTTATTTGTGCGAATGGACCTTAAAAAAGATCCTGAGAATTTTTTGTAAAACAAAACAGTGCTTATTTTCACATTAAAACGGAAGTGTCTTTTGCAACTTCAGACTTCTCTGGAAAAAAAAAACAGTTTCTATCATACTTTGTGTCCATGCACCTTTTCTTAAACAAACAACAATCTAGTTTACAGTAAGAACATACGTGACTTGTGCTCTGGCAGTGTTCATGCAGTTGATGTACTTTCAGCTCCCGCGGAGAAACGAGAGATGCTGGTAATGAACGAGTTTTAATCAATGCAACCCTCTGGGGAGCTGTGTGCAGCCAGTGATGTTTGATGGTGTGTGCCATTGAACCACCACCTCCGGAGAAGGGGGAAAGCATTCGATTTTTAACTTTTTTTTAATTGTACTTGGAATTAACTGTTTCTGTGTACTAAGAACTTGTTATAAGTCCTAAATAAAGACCAACAAAGCACACCGAGTGTCTAAGGAGTATTTGTTCTATAAAAGGGCGAGGATGGCTTCTCCAAGGTTGGAGTTATTGGGGGTGAAAGACACTGCCTTCTATGAGACGGGAAATGTTTTTCCTTCCCCAGGAGAGGAGTTCACCCTCTTCACCCTGGGCCACTACTCCCAACTTTTCTGTCTCAAGCAGATGTGGCTTTTTTTTTTTTTTTTCCAGCACTTCCCCGCATAAATCCCTCTGGGTCAGAAGGGTAAGTTACCAAGGCCATTGTGTTTGTGGATCCCGGGGACGGGAGCAGAAGGCAATCCTGGTGGTGCTTCTGTCCTTACCGGACTGAATGAAGAGTGTTCAGAGAAACCGTTGTTTGAGTCTCCTGAGAGTGTGTGCTTTTTCTTCTTTCCAAACAATGGGCCAGGAGGAGATGGACCCATTTCGGAAGAAGCAGCGTGGCCTAGTGGATTAGAGCATGGGCCTGGGCGTCTGCCACTTGTCTGTTGTGGGACCTTAGGCAAACCACTTAACTTCCTTGTGTCTCAGCTTCATCTGAAAAATAAGAATTGGGACTGTGTCCAACCTGTTTATCTTGTCTCTGCCTCAGCACAGTGCCTGGCACACAGTAAGCACTTAACAAGTACCATAAAAAATTGCATTATTCAGCAGATGAATACATCACTCATATTAAATGCCTTCTAATTATTTGGGAGAATGCACCAGCAAAATATATGTGCCTGCCTTCAAAGAATTTATAATCTAACGGCAGGGTGGGGGTGACAAGTAGGTACCAATCATAGGCCACTTGTGGGCACAGGTGGTGGAACACGGGTATAATCAGTAACAGTACAAATGTCAGGATAAAAGAATTGATTAAGCACACCTAAGTTCTATGGGAGGTTACGACATGGGATGCTGGGAATTGATCGGGGAAGGCTGCCTGGAGGAGGTACGCTTTTCAGCAGGTCCAAGAGAGTTGTGATCTGGTGAATTTGAAGAGGAAGAATGCTCTGGGCAGAAAAGAGCTTTGCAGGACACTCGTGCTTCAAGAATGAGATGAAACAGGAGCCAATGAAGCCAAGTCCTGACCATTTCAAGGACGCTGGAGCGGTCAACAGTATCCAAGGTGGCCGAGGAGGATTAGGACAGAACAGAGCCCCGTGGAGATCGCCGGTGATCCTGGAGAACAGTCTTAATGGAGGCGAAAACCTGATTGTAGAAAGTTAAAGAAAGAAGTGGTTGGAATAGCAGTGAAGGTGGTGGGTGACTAAAATCCAGGAAGAGGAGCAGAGAGATTACTAAAGGGAACTGAGGGATCCAGAACATTTTTTTTAGTAGAGGAGTTACTTGAGCCTGACTGAAGGCAGAGTGAGGGGTTACAGGTTGCAGTAAAGGAGGGGAGGAGAATGGGAGGAAGGGTTTAAAAGGGGCCATGTGGCCTAGTGGAAATAATGATAATGATGGCACTTATTAAGTGCTTACTATATGCAAAGCACTGTTCTAAGTGCTGGGAAGGTTACAAGGCGATCAGGTTGTCCCACAGGGGGCTCACAGTCCTAATCCCCATTTTACAGATGACGTAACTGAGGCAAGGAGAAGTGACTTGCCCAAAGTCACACAGCTGACAATTGGCAGAGCCAGGATTTGAATCCACAACCTCTGACTCCAAAGCCCGTGCTCTTTCCACTGAGCCACGCTGCTCAGTGGCTGTGAGTCGTGCCCTGTAGTACAATGCCTGGAACATAGTAAGCACCTAACAAATACCATAAAAAAATGGTCAGAGGTAAAGAGAGTAGATTTTTGAGAGCTGAAGGGAAGCCTCTAGGATGTTCATATATGAGTTTCAATTTTATCAATACGATGGAAAGGTCATCGGGGGTTAGGTTAGGGCAAGGAACCATTGAGGCAAGAGCAATGGAAGGATAGAAGGGCAAGGGAGCTGAATTCAGTGAAGAGAGTGAGTTTGAAGGCATGGATTTTCACATGAAGGGAGGGAAGAAATGATGAAGAGCGGGGAGCTCTTGAGTGAACGGTGGTTAAGTCAGTGACATTAAACCTGTCTGTGCAGATGTGTCGCTTACGAGGGGCTGAGCAATGGGTCAGCAGAGTTGAAGAATGGGTGGAAGCGGGGGGCTTGTGTCCAGAGCAGCCTTCTATTTGAATAGATCGTAATAGTTTCTTTGGAAACAAACAAAGATCTGTCAAAATACCAAAGCAACGCTGATGGGGAAGGTGGGGAGTGGCAGATAGGGAAAGGAGGAGAGAGATGAATTTCAATCACTAGGAAACACTGAGAAATGCATCTGCCCCTGGAATGAACAAAAACCAAGAAATTTATCCAATTATTTTCCATCAACTAACCGTTCCAAATCAAAACAGTCAAAACACCAAAGGGAGGCCGGTCCTTTGCTCGTCTTAAAAATTCACTATTAGTGTGATTAAAAATCCCCATTTTAAAAATATGAAGCCAATATATTTTTTTTTATTACTGTTTGGTAAACTTACATAATGGAAGCATGGAGCTGAAAAACAAAATTTACACTGACTGCATGTCCACAGCCTAAGCCATTACAATAGTTTACTGACAGTAATTGGCAAGAATGTGACTCAGTAAATAACTTAATCCAGCAGGAGAATGAAAACATGGTCAGTAGTACTGAATATATAGCTCTCTATAATATATTTTCACACAATCAGGGAGCAAGGCACATTATAAAATAAGAGCATACATTTTTCTGCAGAAAAAACAACAGCAAGACACAAGACAGGAAAAAAAACACATTAAATTTAACTACATCTTTATTGAAGTGTGCATATACCTCTGTATAATGAACTCTGACTGGGTACTTTATAATGCAGTGTTCTTTATGTCCTTGTCCCATGCTTAAAAAATTATATTTATACACATATATATTATATATATTTACTAATATATGGCAAAGCTCCCCCCAACCTGAAAAATCAGGATTTGGGAGCCTTGATTTTTTTTTTTCTTTTTAAAAGGGAAAGAAACGGGGGAGGCAGTCCCATTTAAAGAAATGTGCAATTATCCTTCGAAGCAGTAACCGTGGATATTTACAGCATTTAGCACAGTCCGACAAATTTGTTTTTTTCTTTAAAAACAAAAAAACAAAAACAATGTGCATCTGTATAAAGGAGTCCATCAGTGGCTGCGAATAAAATTGAGCTATGAAACTATTAGTAAATGTTCCAGTTAATCATGTTTGGTTCCCAAGGGCTGATGCTTCAACATTTAAATGTACAGATCGACAGAAAGTCAGAATCCCAATTTTTCCCCTCCACTTTTGGTGAAGAGGATATCAGTGTAAGCTTTGTAGTACTGCATCACACTGGACTTATCCCAAAGGCAAAGAAAAGAAGAATAACACAGAGGCTTAATTTATGGAGCTATTTTGCAATTTGAGATTTTTTTTTTTTCCAGGGACAGAGACAGCTATCTGGCTAAACTCTGAAGACCCTGGAGGTAACTCCACACACTGGGTTCAGTGCTCCCAAATCCCTCCCACACGTTTTCTTTTCTCTCATCTTTGGTAACAGCAAAGGATGTCGATCGCTTTCAAGAAATATCCTGGGCACAGACTGCAACTGTGGGGGTGGAAAAAATCTTGGCCTAGAAGTAGACCGAAATGACTAATGGAAGAGCCCCTGGTTTTCCTAAGCCACGTATTCAGGGGGAAAGACCTCGTGGAAAAAGTGCGACATTTATTCTCCCATTATAAATTAACAGAGCTCGAGGTGCTGGGACTTAGGAAAAGAGAGAACTGTTATGTGGCGGCAACACTTCATTAAAGAAAAAAGTCTAAGAGACAATGTCACGCGGATGATTTGCCTGCAATCAGAACATGGCCATAATTTTCTCTTTCCCATTGTCAAGTGATGGCTAGCCGGAAAATTCCACATTAGTAATTACTGCATCCTTGCTTGAAAGTTAAGATTCCCAGTCATCATTTCGTAAAAAGAAAATGAAATTTAAAAATTAATCTGGGGTTTTGAGTGTTGCAAAAAAAAAAAGCTTCTTTCTCTGTTTTAGGGCCATGTACTCCTTCCATGAGGTGAGGTTCTTCTATAAGGATTTGTGTAGGGAATTTGTTGACAAAGTGTGATGCACTGTAAGCTCACTGTGGGCAGGAAATGGGTCTACCAATTCTGCCTACATCGTACCCTCCCAAAAGCTTGGCACACAGTAACCACTCAATAAAGTTTGATTGACTGACTGAAACGTTGCCAACTTGTACTTCCCAAGCGCTTAGGATAGTGCTCTGCATACAGTAAGCGCTCAATAAATACGATTGACTGATTGATTGAAACATCTCTGCAGGAAAGTTGAAGTTTGATTGTTCGTGGCTTTCTTAAAGGGATTGGAAAATGATTCCCTTCTCCCTCCCTCTCCCCGCACCCTTTAAAGCAAGTCTGGGTCATCTTTGCCAGGATGAAGGAAAGTTTGGGCTGGGGCCAGGGTCTCAAACGGAAAGGATCAAATAACACCGATCCCTTTAACAATCACTACATTCAATAGAGCGATCAATCATAAATGAAACCTGGTTTACTAGGACAAAGAAGGGTATAAAGAAGCTTGTTTGATCCTGACCGGGGAATCAAACTGCTTCATCTGGACCTCTGAGCTGCTGCTCTCCTGCCTTCCCTGCAGCATTTAATGAAAATGATTTAATTCCCTCTGAATATTGCTTACTCATTCACTTCCATGATACTGTCCAGGTCCATTCTCCCAGGACCTGCGTCGTTAATTTGGCAACTCTGGTAGGAGCCATGAGCACCAGGAGTCTGATTGATTGTGATTCCCCCAGAGTGCCTCCCTTAAACCAGACAGGAAAGAGTATTGGGCCCAGTATAATAATAATAATGGTATTTGTTAAGCGTTTACTATGTGCCCAGTGCTTAGAACAGTGCTCTGCACATAGTATCATCATCATCATCATCAATCGTATTTATTGAGCGCTTATTGTGTGCAGAGCACTGTACTAAGCGCTTGGGAAGTACAAATTGGCAACATATAGAGACAGTCCCTACCCAACAGTAGGCTCACAGTCTAAAAGGGGGAGACAAAACCAAATAGTAAGCGCTTAACAAATGCCATCATTATTATTATGTGCCAAGCCCAGGATGCTTAACCAATTCCGAATCTGGAAGTGCAACAATTTAAGGGAAGCCATGCACTTTACACACTTATTTAGTCCAGCTCAGTAAAGTTCTTCTCAAAGTCCAGGCTATAACCTGGCCATCCTACAGATCCGCGGCCGTGCAACCCACTCAATCTGCATCTGGTTCCTAATCTCCCAAATATCTGAAAAGTATAGCGGGCAAAACACAGAACACACAAGGACAGACTGCAAACGTTCTTCCGCACCAACACTAGGTAAAAAGTCTGCTAGAGAAAATCCGGAAATAGCCCTATTCCATAATTTATGCAGACTTTAAATGCCCAAATTTCATAATAGAATTGGATGGAAGATGAAACAGCCTAGCAAATGCTCACTAGTCTATATGCTTCTAGACCGTGAGCCCACTGTTGGGTAGGGACCGTCTCTATATGTTGCCAACCTGTACTTCCCAAGCGCTTAGTACAGTGCTCTGCACACAGTAAGCACTCAATAAATATGATTGAATGAATGAATGCGCTGATTGGTAATAGCTTTTGCCTGGCTCGTAAGCTCCTTAGGACTGAAGAGTAAGTCAATTAGTTTTTTTTATATTCACTCATAAAGAAGCTCCCAATGGGCAGGGAACATGCCTACCAACTCTGATGTGTTGCACTGTCCCGAGCGCTTTGTACAGTGCTCTGCACACAGTAAGCGCTCGATAGCTATTATTGATAAAGCCAGATTATTTTATATTGACATGACTCATCAACAACTGATAATGCCCAATATCAAAACACACCTCATTAGATTCAAAATTACCAGACAATAGTTCCAGCTTTTGAATTGGATGCTTATTTATGTGATAGAGCAAATAAAGTCATCGTTCACAAATGATCGGTGATTTCAAGTCTCAGTCCTGCCTGGAAAGCAAAGCCTCCTTTCCGATTTTACCTCTTGATTTCAATGCTAGATGGGACCCACGACTCCCAGAAGATGATGGAGGACGATACGTTAAGTGTCATCTAGCAGTAAAAGTATCCCTGAACCCACAGAAAGGAATTTCAAAAATCAAACTATGTTGATTAAAAAGAAAAAATCACAACCCCACACACTTTCACCATCTCCCAACCCCTCGTGATCGCTAAAAATAGGAAGGGACGGAGGGGGCTGCCTCAACCAGGGAAGATGGGCCTCAAGAATCACTCCCCTTCTAGACCGTGAGCGCGTTGTCGGGTAGGGACCGTCTCTATCTGTTGCCGACTTGTACTTTCCAAGCGCTTAGTACAGTGCTCTGCACACAGTAAGCGCTCAATAAATACAATTGTATGAATGAATGAATGGTTTCTACATACACTTAACATGGAAGAGGCAAATTACTTGTTTCTCCAACACAGCAGGCGATTAAACAAAAGTCTGACGTTGAAATTTTCTTTTCCTCCCCAAGAACACGGAAATCATTTTGACTTAGATGGTTCCCTTTTTATTTTCCTCTGAAACCACACAGTTTACATAAGGCAGCACTCTGCCACGACTTCAAAAACGGGAATCTCAGCCAAACCTGAGTTGTAAGCTTTAAGCAAAGGCAATCAGCCTGGGTAATGATGAAGGGGAGAACAAGGAGACAACACATCCATTTCTCCCTAGGAGAGGGAGCTGCCCATCTGATCAAGGTCGCTGAAAGCCAAGGCTAAAATATTCACAAAAAGGGGATATTCGGATTCCTGCTCTTAATACCTCTACCCCACAGAAAGGGGTGGTCTCGTAATACAATGCTTTAGGGAAAAGGATGGGGAAAATGACAGCACCTGTGTACATTACAGTAGCGTTTGACAAATCTGTACTGAAAATCAGTTCGCTACACTGTGCATACTTCAAATGAATAATGCAAATTCTTTTAAGGACACTTTATAAGCACAAAAATATTAAACACACAAAATTTTATGAACAACTTGAAAAATACAAAAAAGTGCCTTTTAAAGTAGCAGAGCTTTAAAATGCACAATGGTATATTCTTATTGCTCAAAAACTAGACTTAAAAATCTTCAAAAAAAAAAAAATTTCCAGGAGACACTGGAGATGTGGTAACGGAAGTACCACTAAATTTCTCTTTGTGATGCACAGCTTTTGAAATTAAAATGTCAAAGCTTCATTAAATCTGTTGTGAACTTTTTTTTTTTTTTACACAGTTCAATTTTTTCTCACTCCCAAAGAAACCCACCCCCCACTACAAGTACTATTGTGGCTATGTTTGTCTTTGTAAAAAGGGATACACCGTCGGTGATTTTTCCAGCTCCCGTTTGTGGTTCATTTTTCGAGGCACTCACTCATTTTCCGCGTCCCGTGCCTCGGCTCTTGGCTGCCGGAATGGAATCCTTGATTTTCTGTTCTTTTTTAAAGCATCTAGTCTAGTTCGATTTTCCCCAGAAGGCCTAATGTCTCATCCCTTTTGGGGCCAAGCAGTGCCCACTTCACAGTACTATGGGAAACCGGACACAAATAAGCTTGTGGAAGTACAGTGCAACTCTACAACAGTTTCATGTCTCCCCGTATGACCGCACGTGCCCAATTCGCAAGATCACTTACTGAACTTTAACTCCACTATGGTGTCACGATGTCTGATATCTAGGCAAGCTTTCACAATCAAACTACAGCAAGAAGGGATTGGATTTGATGTAGCAGCAATCAGAGGATGGCAAATCGAAAAGAAATGCCCCGTCTGGGTCAGGGCGTCGTTACCTAGTTGGACGTTCATCCTCCTGTGATCACTCTGGGTTCCGTACGGTTGTCCGACATCTCTTTAAGTCTGCCCCGTGATTTAAAGAATTCTGCTTTCCTCAATGTCCGAAGAGCCAAGGAAATGATGTGATGTCTTGGAGACCCTCTCCATCCCCTCCTTTCAGAGAGGGAAATAGCGCTATAAGCTAGACATCTCCTTTAGAGGTCTTTGGAGGCTTTTTTTTTAATGAAACAATACAGTTTATGAGGAAGAGTGGCAGTTATATACTGGGGCCTTGTATTATACACAGCCACGTATGAAGGATACCCATCTAAGAAGCAGCACTGGTCGAGAGGAAAGAGTACAGACCTGGGCGTCTGAGGACCAGGTTTTCTAAGCCAGGCTCTGCCACTTGCCTGCTGTGTGACTTTGTGCCAGGCACTTAATTCCTCTGTGCCTCAGTTTCCTCCTCTCTAAAATAGGAATTCAATATCTCTTCTCCCTTCTCCACAGATTGTGAGCCCCATGTGGGACAGGGATTGTGTCCAATCTATTATCCTGTAACCACTCCAGAGCTTAGTACAGTGCTTGGCACATACTAAGTGCTCAACAAAAGCCACTACTACTCTTATCTAGTGAAACCCACTTCCTTACAAAGGATAAACGGTGCATGCATATCAGTGCGGCCTAGTGGAAAGGGGAGGGTGCCCGGGAGTTAGGCTCTGCCACTTGCCCGCTGCGTGACCTTGGGCAAACCGCTTAACCTCTCGGGGTTTGTTTCGTCATCTGTCAAATGGGGTTAAAACAGATACTGAAGCCAGTGTGGGACAGGGACAGTGTCCAATCTGATAATTTACCTCAGCACTTAGTTGATAGTAAGCACCAAATGAAAGGCCATAATTATCATACATCAATTTCCATAAGCTATGGGAGCTGGGGGTTACTCTCCCACCTCATCAAATTAAGGAAATTGGAATCAAAACAGAGTTCAAAGGTCCTCGTAGGGGTCAAAACGTTATTTTGCCTTCACGATAAAGGCAAAGTACGAAGTTTGCGTACAACCCAGAATGGGTACTTTAACCGTTTACTTTAGCACAAAACTCGAACTGAGAAGGCTTTTGCTCGTGGCTGATATAAGCTTTCTTCCACCCCATTGTATCCCCGCGAGTGGAGTCATCAGTACAGGCATGGCATCCAGAATGTTTTCAGTTGGGTCGTGTTTTTATTTTCCTAGCCACCTACCACATATAGATACTGCTGACTACTTATTACCTGTCCTCTGCTGCCCATCCCCCCACACCTGATTTAAAGTGCCTTGTGTATTTCGTGGTGAAGATTCAACTGGTTAGCTATCGCCAAAGACACAGTCCGATAGTCTTACTGTTCAACGGACTGAAACAAAATACAGATAATACCCCACGAACATTCGGGTTGTCTTCTATAATTGTGAGAAAGATCACATTCTGTACCTCCATATTCAGATATAATACATGACATGCACAAACAGATCGCACAGGAACAAGAGAGTACAAAAGACCTCTTCGATGCGGAAAAAGAAAGAAAGGAAGAAAGAAAGGCTTTTGGTCCAATCCACACGACGAGGGAAAATCATCTGCAAAGGAGAGGACACACACCCCTTACACCTCCGCCCCCTAAAAGGCATCTCCTCCGCCCCACTCCTCCGTGGAGCAAGCGGGACGGGGAGAGGGCTCCGATCCATCCCCCTCGGCCCCAGCCGGAAATCCCACTGGATCCCATTCTCGCCCCCCCTGCCCGCCCTGGGTGTCCGGGAATACCCCAACGATGCGTCGCCGATCGCACGAGCCGCTCGGAGGCGGATGGGTGGCTACCAGTCTCTGGACAGCTTGGTGCTCTGGTCCCTCTTGGGGGGAGCGGGTGGTGGCCCCCGGCGCAGGGTTGCATAGCCTGATATGTGGCCGCCCCCAAAGCCGGCCTTCTGGTGGTCGGACAGCAGTTCGGGGGGCGGGGGCGGCAGGGCCATGTCGTCCATGGTGGCGGTCGGCTCGGCTCTGGACACCCGTGAGGACGAGAGGGAGCTGTGCCGGCTGATGGACTTGCGCTGCAGGGTCCTGTTGAGGTCGGCCAGGAAGCCGGGCTGGACGGCGAGGCCGGCCTTGGGGGAAGTGGGCACTTGGGGGGCGGCGGCAGGAGGGATTGCGGCGGCGGCGGCGGCGGCCTGCTGCTCCAGGGCTTCGGCCTGAGTCAGGCGAGTGCTGTCGTTCCGCTTGGGCCGGGTCGGCGGCGGGGCTTTCTTCCCGGACGACTTGGACCACGGCTGGGGCTGAGGGTTCACGACGGCCACTTTGGGAGAGGTGCTTCCCGAAAACACCGCGGGGATCTCCACGGGGGGCGGAGGGAGCTCGATTTCGGGGGGAGGGGGTGGGAAGTCGGCATCCGAAGGGGGAGAAGGGAATTCCACCACGGGGTCCCTCGCCGGCAAGTGGGCGACAGGCGGTTTGAGCACCGGGCCTCCGTGCGGGAGGACGATGGGCAGATTCACCCCGGAGAGATTCAGCTTCCCCGGCTTTGGGGGAGCCGTGGGAGGGGGCGGGGTCTCTCGGTTCAGGGACCCCGAGGGCTCCGTCGGAGGTGCGAATTTGCTGACCAGGCTGTCCACGGAGGGTCTCTTCGACTCCTGATACTCAGCACAGCTGTTGGATTTGATGCTGGAGTTTCGCTGCGGGGTGGGAGGTGGTTTCTTCCCACCCGGACTGGACGACTTGGTCTTTTTGACGGGGGAGCCCAGTTTGTCCGGGCCGGGAGAGACCAGCGGGGCGGCCGGCGGTGGAGGTGGCGGAAACGCCAGGATGTTCTCGGGAGGTGGAGGCGGAAAGTCGGGAGACGGGACCGAGCCGGGTTGCCACTTGGGCTTGGCTTTCACGGTGGGAGGGGACTGCGGGGCCGGGCCCAACGGAGCGATGGTCCTTAAGGGTGGAGGCTCTGCGGGGGAAGGGGCGGGCGGTGGGGGAAACTGACTGACCATCTGCTTCACCACCGACGACGGCACCGGAGACTGAGGGGACGGGGGCGGCTTCGCGCAGAAGCTCTGTTGTTTCGGTAAGACCGGTGGGGGGACGGGGCCGGCGGGACCAGAAGGAGAGGGTGGAATCTGGGCCAGTGGGAAGCCCGGCTGCTTTTTGGCGGGAGGAAGTGGGGGAGGCGGTGCCGGCAGCATGCTAGGCGTCGCCACGGGGGACACGGTCTTAGTGCTGGTTGGCGGGGCCAGAGCCACCAGAGGCTTTGGAGGGGTGTGAGGGGGCGGGGGCGCGGGCACAGGAGGAGGAGGAGGAGGAGGAGGAGGAGGAGGAGGAGGAGGAGGAGGAGGGGGAGGAGGAGGAGGAGGAGGTGGTGGTGGTGTTGGAGGAGCAGCCTGAATAACGTGCTGTTGAACCTGATGGATTTTCAGCGGAGGGGGCGGTGGGGTGAACTGCGGGATGGACGGGAGGCAGGGCGCCGGCCTTAGCTGCGCCATAGCTGATCCGGGGGTAGGAGGCGGAGGGGGAGGTGGGGGAGGGGGAACCACCCCGTTCGGGGGTGCCGGCAGGGGTGGCTTTCCCGGATGGGAAGTCAGGGTCCCTTGCTGGGTGCCTGGAAGGAGGGGTGGCTTGAACAAAGGCCCCGAATGCTGAGCTGCAGCATTCTGCAGCCTGGTGATCGTGCTGTATTTGACAAATATCGTCGCCGTGGAACCTGCGGAAGGGGCCGACTGGCTAGGAAGAGGAGGAGGAGGGGGCGGAGGAGGCGGGGGCGGCGGGGGAGGGGGCGGGGGGGGGGGCGGGGGGGAGAGGCGGTGACGGCTGCGAAGCCGAATACGGAGTAGCCGTCTTAGTTTGTGGGGACAGAGGAGCAACAAGAGAAGCATAGGGCCGGCTCATAGACTCCATTCTAGCCTAAAAGGAGTATAAAAAACGGGGAAGGGGAGAGAGAAAAAAAGTTATAAAGATAAATTCTAGTGCGATGAGTCTAAGAGCAGGGAGTGTGGCGCATGCCTGAAATGTGGGTTAGCAAGATGGAGAAAAAAGATGGGTTCGTCCCCCCGTGGAGGGCGGGGTCCCCAAGAAACCCGGGGCTGGCTTATCTGTCGGGGAAGCAGAAGGCCATCACTCTAGAGAGGGTCCAAGCGGCTCGGTGGAATCATTCTGCTTTCACTACGTCCAGGGTGACCAGGGAGCGGGGCCCGGGGGGAAACGCCGAGGGTCGGGATCCACCCTCCGTCCTGGGATCTGTGCCGCCACACCAAGCTGGGGGCTAGCGCTTCGTTGGCGGCGGAGGGCCTCTCGATGAATGACACCGGCTTTTATGGCGCTAACGCGCTGCCATGAGAAAGCGTGAATATATTCAGCGGGCGTGCACAGTCATACGGGGATGAGCTTGACACACAACACGTATTCGAATGAGACACTTGCATCCAACATGCACAGAAGTCCAGCAATGCAGGTAAGGGGGGGGCATTATCCTTAAGTTTGTTTTTACTGGAAAATACATAAAGAAATGTTCCGTAAGCGTTATGGCGAAAAACAGGGCTAAAACATTATTATGCCGAAAGAGCAGGAGGAAAACGAGAGCGAGACCTAGAAAGGATAGAGGAAAGGAAACCGAGGGGGCGATGGAGACATTACCATACGCCCAAGCCCAACCATCTCCATTGCGGGGGAAGTAACGTGGCATTACTGGTTGATTAAAAGCGTTTCCTCTTTAATCTACGTCAAACCCAAACATCTGAACTTGATCTCAAAAGTTTAACACACTCCTCTTACGGTGCGTGTGAGCCAAAGAGGTGCCTTTGGGCAGAACCCAAGTCTTCCCCAGTGGACTCTTCACACCCGCAGACTGGACTGGACAGCCCCAGTTAAATGTGGTTGACAAATTTAATTCGGGCCGGGTTCAGAGAACTGGTTTTCCAGGAACTTCCATATCTATTTTGGTTTCTCTTTCAGCTGATGGTCATTTATGCCACGAAAAAGGGCTCCCGCCATTACCACGGCATACACCAGTTGGCATCTAGGGTGAATGACCACACGCCAGGACCTAAGCCGATCAGGATCAAGACTGAACGGGCCGCACGACAACCTTTTCAATCTGTAAGTGGGGTGGGCCTCCGGGTTCCCCGGCTAGCGAGCCAGTTCCCGACCACGTTCTGGGGCCGTCGACAAGATCACTTGGAGTAACGATTCAGAGCTCTCATTAGGAAGGTTAGTGTGTAAGATTTGGGTTATAAGAATCATTAAGGTTAATGTGTTTCAAAGAACGGCCCCTGACCTTAATTCGCCTTGGCTGTGCAGACCTTAGCTGGGGTGGGCTTCACTTTGGGTACCTGAGCCTGAGGCAACAGGAGAAACAGAGAGGGCAACAGAACCTTAACAGATATCCACTGCTGCACAGGAGGATCCCAGAGTTTCAGAATTAAACAGTCTTTTTGATACATGTCTTGTTTCAAGAAAACCCTTTTGACTGCAGAGATTCTGTCCTACATTTATTTTTTTCGGGGAATTTCGCTTCTGGCAGAACTGTAACTCAAACTTCACTGAAGCTGATCAGGCAAGCTAATCCTTTGGAGAAGGTTACTGTCAACACAGGAACTAATGAAATGGCTTCGTTGGCTGGTTTGTGCGTTTCTGTGGGATGGGAGTCACTGGGAAAGCCTCTGGACACTAACATTGGCCAACGGGAGTCCCCGGAGCCACCAGGGCAGTGAGAGGGAGGGAGGAAAAGAAACTCTGGAAGCGCCGGGCTGCTCGGAACCAGGCCCTTGGCTGCACAGGGCTATGAAACAGGACGCTGGGCTGCCACAGGCGGGAATTCATTCATTCATTCAGTCGTATTTACTGAGTGCTTACTGTGTGCAGAGCACTGTACTAAGTGCCCTGGGGCAGCAGCAGCAACACCAGTTCTGCATCACTGGGAGCTGATCCCCAGCAATTTAGCTGTCCTTGGTCCAGGAAGGCTGCTCAAGGAAAGACGGTAAAATGGTCCGTCTTTGATTTGCCTTGAACTATTTATGTTGCTTTACAAAATTCTTCCATTTATATTCATTTGAGGGATGCCATCTTTAGCAAATAACCCCGACACGGGAGTAAAGGCTTTGAAGAGTTGGAAGAATGACCAGGCCTCTTCAAAGATTTCTTATTAGCAAAATCGTACCATTTCTCTTCCAGTTGTTCGGCCCCGATATTAAAGACCCGATTGGGAAGATTTTCTCTGGAGTCCCTTCTGCGACACCTCATTAACGGTTTTGAATGTTTAAGGAGGTGGTGACGAGTTTGGGGGTGGGGGACGAATGTGATTTCAGACAGACCACTTCATTTACCAAAAATCGTCTCCCTCGAGTCAAGAAATGTGAGTGACCTCTACATTAGTTTCCGACGACTCGGAGCAATAATGGGGGAAGTCTTGGCATGAAAGAGCCAGAGCCGCAGGTTACCAGGACAATAGTCAAACTAAGCATCAAGTGGCCACTTAAAATTATGAACACACTTGAAGGTGGGCTTAGAGGCTGCACGAAACTTTTGAAAACACTAGAATGACTGCAGAAGGAAACGTAAGGCAACAGACAGAGAAGCAGTGTGGCCTAGTGGATAGAGCACAGGCCCTGGAGTCAGAAGGACCTGGGTTCTAATCCCACCTCCGCCACTTTTCTGTTGTGTGACCTTGGGCAAGTCACTTCACTTCCTGTACCTCAGTTCCCTCATCTGTAAAATGGGGATGAAGGCTGTGAGTCCCGGGTGGGACATGGACTCTGTCCAACCTGATTATCTTGTTACCTACCCCAGCGCTTAGTACAGTGCCTGACCCATAGTAATAATAATAATAATAATAATAATAATAATAATGATGGCATTTATTAAGCGCAAAGCACTGTTCTAAGCACTAGGGAGGTTACAAGGTGATCAGGTTGTCCCACGGGAGGCTCCCAGTCTTAATCCCCATTTTACAGATGAGGTAACTGAGGCACAGAGATGTTAAGTGACTTGCCCAAAGTCACACAGCTGGCAAGTGCCGGAGCCGGGATTTGAACCCATGACCTCTGACTCCAAAGCCCGGGCTCTTTCCACTAAGCCACGCTGCTTCATGCTTCACAGCCATGCTGCTTCACGCTGCTTCACAGCTAACACGCATTGTTAGGCGCTTCTATAAGTAAGCGCCTAACAGATACCATCATTATTATTATTAGACAGAAAGGGCTCTTTCTGTGACTTCAGTACTTCAGAAAAAAAAAAACCCAAAACTGATCAAGTTCAATGGGGTATGGCCGGCCATAAAGCAAACCAAAAGTACAACTGCAGAACAATGAATCTGAGCTTAATCTCTTTTCCCTTCCGCTGCCTGCCCTCCTCTGGAGGTGAGAATGAGCAGAGAAGTGGACAAAAGATAAGCAAAGCAAGAAGAAAAAGGGGAAGCAAGCAGCCTGGAGAGTCTGCAAATTGAACAGATTTCCCCCCTGAATATCCACACTGATTTGTCTTAATCTGCTCATCCATTTGGACAGAAGCTTAGTGACAGAATCCCGGAAGAAAATGCCACCAGTGAAAACGGGGACCACATTTAATGGGGTGCAGGGGGAGGACAGTGAGGCTAGCTAGCTAGCTAGCTTCATGGCACCGTGAAGCCCCTTTTCCTCCTCGGAAGCCTGGGGTGTTTGACTGTTGGACCCGAGTTGCCTCGTTACCTTGCTGGACTCTTCCAGTTGAGTGCCTCGCTTCCAGGCCTCTGAGAAGATGGAACTGACGATACTCTGGGAACGGATGTGTCCAGCCGGTTGGGTGTCAGAAACTCCACTATCAGACTGATTAGAGTGATTGGATTGGGATTCTGTGTAAAACAGGTTTTGGCAAAAAATGCGATTAAGTAGGTCAGTTTTCTCAATGTAAATAAATCTCTTCAGTGACATCTCGGACTATCAATTTCAAGGAAGAGGCCAGGTAATTTTTATGCCACTCCTGTTCTTCATTAGGCCTACTTATCCACGCTCTTCCTACTTATCCATTGTCTTTTCCCACTAATCCCCAGCTCCTATTCTTCACTTCTCTTAAAAGAATCTACTTACTGTACCTCTTATTTCTTACTTATCTCTCCAGCTCCCAGCTGCTTTCTTATGCCCTTCTTCTGCCTGGAACTAGCCATCCATCCCACCCCTATCACACACGACAGATCACTTCTCACCCCATTTTTGAATCAATCAATCAATCAATCAATCGTATTTATTGAGCACTTACTGTATGCAGAGCACTGTACTAAGCGCTTGGGAAGTACAAGTTGGCAACATATAGAGACAGTCCCTACCCAACAGTGGGCTCACAGTCTAAAAGGGGGAGACAGAGAACAAAACCAAACATACTAACAAAATAAAATGAATAGAATAGATATGTACAACTAAAATAAATTAATAAATAGAGTAATAAATATGTACAAGCATATATACATATATACAGCCTTTCTGAAGCCTTTCTGAGATCACATCTCCTCCAGCAGGCCTTCACCTATGCTCATATCGCCCTTGAATACTGTAGTTCAATCATTTTTCTGCTTCAGTGGTAGAGGGGCACTTTTAATAGCACTGCTTTAAGTCAATCCAACTAGATCATATTGGAAATGTTAGGTAAAATAAAATTTAATTCTTAGACCATGAGCCGCATGTGGGACAAGGCTGGAAGTGATTATCTTGTATATCTACCCCAGTGCTTAGTACGGTGCTTGGCATAAAATAAGTTCTTAAAGTCAGTATTACTATTTATCTCCAATTTAAATAATCGATTAAAAAACTCACAATCATTTTCTTTATCCAAGCACCGAAATGAAAACTCACAGGAAGATTGGCTTCTATAATAATTACAATCGTGGTATTTGTTAAGGGCTTACTATGTGCCAAGAACTGTTCTAAGTGCAGGGGTAGATACAAGCTTCTATCCCACCTTTGCATCTCCCCTTCCAGCTAGCCATTCTCTTTGTTTCCGGAAAATGATTCTAATCATTACATCATACTGGAGTGGGAAATCATCATCATCATCATCATCAATCGTATTTGTTGAGCGCTTACTATGTGCAGAGCACTGTACTAAGCACTTGGGAAGTACAAATTGGCAACATACAGAGACAGTCCATACCCAACAGTGGGCTCACAGTCTAAAAGGGGGAGACAGAACAAAACCAAACATACTAACAAAATAAAATAAATAGAATAGATATGTACAAGTAAAATAAATAGAGTAATAAATATGTACAAACATATATACATATATACAGGTGCTGTGGGGAAGGGAAGGAGGTACTTTGCAGTGCTCTGCACATAGAAACAGCTCAAAAAATACCACTGATGATGACGATGACATCAGAAAGGTGCCCGGTCTGCTGCTAAAATTGGACTATGGTAATATTATCGCACACAGAAATTCCTTTCTAAACTATCTTTTGTGTGACTTTTGCAGTAATCTAGTCCCCAGATTCTTTCCTTAGAGTAACAGAGGAATTGTTTTTCCTAAAAGTTGTTCGAGAAGTTTTCGGTTACATAACCTTTGAGATTATATTGAAAGTAACCAGATCAACTACAGTCTCTGGGGAGAAAATGACGCTTGCAGTCTTTCCCGTCACCGACAAAAAGGAATATTCAGGGTTTGGATTTCTTTCTTTACCTGGTATGCTGGAGGAACTAGATCCTGATTTGATGCTGGAGCTGGACAAAGAGGTCCAATCGCAGGCTGATTCTGTCCTCTTCTGTGCTTCCTGATAGTTCATATAGAGTTGTTTTCCATACTGAACAGAAAAAATAGGAACAGAAGATATAAATTGTTCACATGTGCATTCTTTCTGGGCAGGGATTCTTTTATCATTCCATCAGTGCTGAATGTAGTGCCTTACTCATTCATTAGTAGTATTCATTAAATATTACTGCCCATCATCTGAACTCAATCGTGCATTTTTTCGCTAATGTATTCATAGTCTACATTTCTACTACAAGTTCCTCTTCCAAAGAATCCAACCTTCACAGTCACAATCTACTCTTGCTTACGGAAATTTTTGGAGCAATGGTAAAAAGATTTAAAAAAATGTGACTTTTTAAGAGCAGCCCAACAGGAACCTTGTTTAACTACACCTGCTTTACTAGAGACCATGAGAACACAAGCCGTTCAGACAAATCCAAGGAAAACATACCTTTGCAATACGAATGCCATTTACCCACTGGTGGAGAGTTCTAACATCATCACAACAGAGGTATTTGATGTACTGAGATTTCTTCTGTATCTGGGGATGCTACAGGAGTAGAAAAACTGGTTTTACTTTTTCAAGTGTGACAAAGAACGAAGAGGGCAAGGTAGACGGCTTTCTTAGATCTGTAGTTTAAAACTGCCTGATGATATTTATAAGCTAATAGAGAATTTGCCGGAGCTGTTCCCTAAAAAAAACCTATTAATTTAACTGATCTTCTCCATACCGATATAGCCATACCCATATTTTTAACCCATGGTTATCTATCAAAGCCCTGCTTAGTGTCCAAACACTAGATTGTAAGCTCCTTATGGGCAGGGATCACATCTACCCAGTCTATTGTATGGTACTTTCCCGATGTCCGGCATACAGTAAGTGCCAGTGGCAAGAGCACGGGCTTGAGAGTTAGAGGTCATGGGTTCTAATCCCGGTTCCGCTACTTGTCTGCTGTGTAGCCTTGGGCAAGTCACTTCTCTGTGCCTCAGTTACCTCATCTGTAAAATGGGGATTGAGACTGTGAGCCCCACATGGGATGATCTGATTACCTTGTACTTGTACTTTCCAAGCGCTTAGTACAGTGCTCTGCACACAGTAAGCGCTCAATAAATACGATTGAATGAATGAATGAATGACCTTGTATTTACTCCAGTGCTCATAGTAAGCGCTTAACAAATATCACAATTGTTATTATTATTATTACCACTGATTGATTACAGTGCTCTGCACACAGTAAGTGCTCAATAGGTACCACTAACTGATTGATTACACGGATCTACTTCCCCAAGGAAGAGCTCATGGAGGTTGGGGGTGACTGCAGACATTTAGGATTTTGAATGCTTTTGGCTCCTTATTTTCCACTTCCTGAAATTTTGCTCCTTCCCTTATTTTTGAAAGTCAGAAGCTCCTTGTACAGCCTTGAGTACTTTAGAGGAAAGAGGCAAGGCAATTCAAAAAATTCAATCAATCTTGACACAAATTGTGATTGAGAATTAACTCATTCTATCCTTAGTAATTCTAAATTTCTAAGACTCATAAGAATGTAACAGGAGGACAAAAGGACCTGTCAAAATACTGTCAGCTTTAACCAATGGTTAAATGTAAAAGACTAAAAAGAGGAAAAAATACTGCAGGATTATTGCTACATTTTAACGTTGCACACCTGGACTGCATAATCCTTAATTTACTTAATGTCATTTATTCTTCGTGTTGCACCTGACAGCTCTCCCACCTCCACAGTTAGACAGTGAATTCCTTTCAGGGCAAAGACCGTGCCTAAATCAATCGTATTTATTGAGCGCTTACTGTGTGCAGAGCACTGTACTAAGCGCTTGGGAAGTACAAATTGGCAACGTATAGAGACAGTCCCTACCCAACAGTGGGCTCACAGTCTGAAAGTCTAAATGATTTATCTTGTATTTATTCCAGTCCTCACTACAGTACCTGGCACAATAAATGCCATTATTATTATTAGATTATGTGCTCAATAAGTAAAATCATTATAAAAATATCTTATTTTTTTTAAAGAGCCACTCTAGGAAAAGGGGAGAGAAGTGGAATCAAGAGGGTTCTAAAGATTGATATTTAGTGTGTGTGATTACAGTACACCCCTACTTCTATTAGTACCCTCCTGACTTTTTTTCATTACAATGCTGCTAAGAACCTTAAATGTAATTTATCAGGCACTCCACTTTTTTGACACCCATTATGCCGAGGAACAGCCGGTCCTCTTACGCTTTGACAGTGCAGGGAAATTAATGGAGAAACCTGGGAGTTATATGTTTTGATAAACAGCGTTCCTATTAAATCTATTTTCAATCTGGCTTTGTTTTGTTCCTTTCCAAGAGCACAGGAGGTCTACGTATCAGAGGTCTACGATGCCTAGCTGTGCCTGGTTGGATGACACAACCCATCAACCAGTGGTATTTACTGAGCGCTTACTGTGTTCAGAGCACTATATTAAACACTTGGGAAAGTACAAAACAATAGATTTGGAAGGTGTGATCCATGCCCTCAGAATTCCTCTCTAGATTCCCCTCCAGACTGTGAGCTCACTGTGGGCAGGGGATGTATCTGCCAACTCTGTTGCATTGTACTCTCCCAAGCGCTTAGCCCAGTGCTCTGCACATACTAAGCACTCAATAAATAAGATTGACTGAAGAAGCTTACAGTCTACGGGAGGAGCTTGAACCACAGAGTTCCTACTGGGGCCTGGGAGAATTTGGGGAGGGAGATTAGGGTTGGGATCTCTGGTGGTGATGGTGGTGCGAAATTCTGTCTTACTCCTCCTGGGTCAGAGTGAAAAAGTTTCTTCCCTTGCCCACAGTGCTATGACATTTCTTGTAGTCAGAAACATGCTGGAAATTAATCCTGAAAGCCCGGTTGTACAGGGATATTCCTTCTACCTGAAACAACAATCACCAGCAACTTACAAATGATGCCGTTACACCATTGTTTCCCTTACTTCTATTTCTTCCTATTTCAGTCTCCAACTAAAATAGTAACCAAACGCTAGAAAGAGGTGCTAAGGTTATCAACAATTCTTTAATCTATTGTCCGACTTTAACTAATTCCTTGAAGACCAACTAGCTTACCTTCAATGCTAGGCAGAAGTCGGTAGGTGCTTTGTATTTGTTCCGATAATCCTGCCCAAGGTAAACATTAACGTGATCCAGCTGGAGAAAGCACACAAGATCCCGGGAGACCTAGTAAAAGAAAAGAAAATAAAAGAAAATAAAAGAAATTAAGAAAATAAAATAAAGGAAGGAAGGAAGGAAGGAAGGAAGGAAGGAAGGAAGGAAGAAAGAAAGAAAGAAAGAAAGAAAGAAAGAAAGAAAGAAAGAAAGAAAGAAAGAAAGAAAGAAAGAAAGAAAGAAAGAAAGAAAAGAAAGAAAGAAAAGAAAAGAAAAGAAAAGAAAAAAGAAAAGAAAATAAAAGAAACCGATCAGCAAGATTCAACGGCAAGATGAAGGTAACACAAAATACATCTTGGAATAAAGATTCTGAAGACACAATGTTCTTGGGCAAAGGAAAACACAATGAATTCAAATCTCTTTTAATAAACTCAAATAAAAATTCAGTCTCGGCTATGGGCTTGCCCCCTGTGGAACGGGGTAACCCTTTATGATATTTAAGACATATAAGGGACAGGAGACTCCCTAAATTATTCTGAAATTCTGCTTCCTTTTCATTCAAGTTTGCTCTCAATTTTTTAAGCGGGATACCATTCAGTTGATTTAAAGATTTTGAGATTTAAGGGCTGATTACCTAGAATAATCCATGTCCCTTTTTCCCTTTTCTTCTACTCCTAAATTTGGGAGGGAGAGAGAGATTGAGTGGGCATACATGCAAGAAAGGCTCTATGTAAGAGTGTGCAGATGTCGGAAAAGGATGGAAAGATGAAATTCAAAGCGCAGTACTTTCACGTTGGGGTGGGAGAGAGATTGAAGCTAATGCCTATAATTAGACTTTAGGATTGTCTGGGAATTTTATTTATTTATGCTCTTCCTACCCCATTAATAAATTATTGAGGACCTTTGGAAACGCTCTTATTCTGATGAGTGTTTTCCAGCGGATCAGCTTCCAAGTCTTCCCGTACCTTCAAGAGCATTAAAGCAAAGCAGAATGGCCTAGTGGATAAAGCATAGGCCTGGTGACTGCCACTTGTCTGCTGTGTGACCTTGGGCAAGTCACTTTAACCTCTCCACAGTTACCCCATCTTGTAAAATGGGGATTAAGACTGTGAACCCCATGTGGGACAGGGATTGTGTCCTACTTGATTAGCTTGTATCCACCCCAGCGCTTAGCACAGGGCGTGGTACATAATAAGCGCTTAACAAATGCCATAAAAAAATCTGGACAAGACTGTACATAATTGTAAATCCTGATTTAAATCACTGGTTGCAGGTACCCAGCCCCTCCAATTTGGGTTGGGCTGGGAATGTCATCACGTCAGGACACCCAAACTTAACAATAATTAATTATAATTATTGTATTTGTTAAGCACTTACTGTGTGCCAGACAATATACTAAGCTCTAGGGTATATAAAAGAAAATCGGATTGGTGACAACCCCTCTCCCACATCAGGCTCACATTCTCAATCCACATGTTAAAGAGGCAAAACCTCATAATCCCTCAGGGAAGCTCCGGCATGGTATGTCTTTATTTTTTGCGAGGGGGAGGTGGAGAACAGGGGAGAAGAAGGGCTTAGCCTACAATTCAGGACAACAGGGAAGAGAAGATGAGTCTGGTTAGATGACAGCAAGTCACGGAGAAAGGGACCCCCCCAAAAGAGAGTGTTGACACCCCAATGGATATTCCAAAAATAATGAACAAAGTGTCACACCTTTTGCTTTCCTTTAGGGAGATAGTAAATTCCAGAAGCTCGCAATAAAAAGTAACGCTTTTTCCAGGACTTCTTGCCATCATCTTTCAGCCACAGGACTCCTTCAATTTCCGGCACGGTCACTGAGCTTCCACAGAAACACTCCTGAAGGAGAGAGGGAGGGAGGGAGAGTGCAATTTAGAAAGCGGAAACTGTATCTTTAATATAACACAGAAACAAAGCAGAAACTGTATTTTGGTGGGGGCTATTTCGGTTTTCTTTCCAAACTACTGATTTCTTTAATCTCAATCTCCTGGCATATTTCCCAGAAATATATCAAAAGGAACACTAGCTTAGGCAAGTCACTTATACATCTCAGGGCCTCATCAGCAAGATGGGGACTCAATACCTGTTCTCCCTCCTACTTACAATGTGAGCCCAATGTGGGATTCGATCATCTTATAACTACTCAATCAATCAATCGTATTTATTGAGCCCTTACTATGTGCAGAGCACTGTACTAAGCGCTTGGGAAGCACAAACTGGCAACATATAGAGACAGTCCCTACCCAACAGTGGGCTCACAGTCTAAAAGGGGGAGACAGAGAACAAAACCAAACATACTAACAAAATGAAATAAATAGAATAGATATGTACAAATAAAATAAATAAATAAATAAATAGAGTAATAAATATGTACAAACACATATACATATATACAGGTGCTGTGGGGAAGGGAAGGAGGTAAGGTGGGGGGATGGAGAGGGGGACGAGGGGGAGAGGAAGGAAGGGGCTCAGTCTGGGAAGGCCTCTTGGAGGAGGTGAGCTCTCAGCAGGGCCTTGAAGGGAGGAAGAGAGCTAGCTTGGCGGATGGGCAGAGGGAGGGCATTCCAGGCCCGGAATACTCCAGCACTTAGTACAGTGCAAAGCACACAGTAAGCCACAAATACCACAATTATTATTATAGTGAACTTAACTTAAAACAAAAGCATGCATCCACTTGAAAAGACCCCCATTCAAAATAATATGGTCCTAAATCAACTACACTAATTTGTTAAATAAGGGATAAAAATACTATTTAAAAAATTCCTAAGTACTTCCCCTACTTTTGCTCGTTGTGGGCAGGGAACATATCTGCTAATTGTTTTATTGTACTCGCCCAAGCGCTTAGTACAGTGCTCTACACAGAGTAAGTGCTCAATAAATAACACAGATTGACTTCTTATCCTCTTTTTCTCCTTCCATCTTTGTTTTTCTCTTGTCTTCCTGTTTCCTTTTCCTTCCGTATCCCCAGAATTCCATTTGGTAAATAATTTCTGGTTCACTAAGAACATGTGGTTTTCTTGTGTTTGGTCAGGTTTATGCCCCTCCCCAATGTGTTTTTTGCACAACTCCACATATAATCAAAAAGGAAACTGTAGGAGAACTCTGAGTGCACAAATACAAGGAGCTTTGAAAATAATTTTGATATTGGTTCAAAAACTGTTTTAAAAACTCAGATATCTGATATCCTTTTTTAGATGCTGAACTTTTAAAATGAACATAAACATTGTCTTGGTTATACAGTTTTACCTCCAGAAGCAACTCCTTATTTCTGTCTGCCATCTCAGATGTTTCCTTTTTTCCCAGAAGGTAGTTCTGAAAGAAAAGTCAAACATTAAATACACTGGCCTAAAACTGAAACATATTACTTATTCATTTAAATTAAAGCTGCTCCCCCCCCCGCCCCCCTGACTGTAAGCTCATTACGGGCAGGGAATGTGTCTGCTACTCTCAAGTATTTAGTACAGTGCTCTGCACATAGTAAGCGCTCAATAAGTACCATTGATTGAATGACTGAGTGATTGAAGGGCTTTTATAGATACAGAAAGGGACAAAATTAACATTCCAGGACTTGAATTCGCAGTGTAGTTTCCTCGCCTGAAATGTGAGAGGAAAACACACTTGAAAAGGTCAGTCTTAATGATTGATGATCAAGCCATGGCTCTGCTTCCTTTTCTCTTCTATGCTACAAAAACCGTTTTGGACACGTTTCCCCACTCCTCAAGAAATTTCAGTCGTTGCCCATCCACCTCCGCATCAAACCAAAACTCCTCACCACTAGCTTTAAAGCACTCAACACCTTGGCTACTCCTACCTCACCTTGCTATTCTCCTACTACAATAATAATGGCATTTACTAAGCGCTTACTATGTGCAAAGCACTGTTCTAAGCGCTGGGGAGGTTACAAGGCGATCAGGTTGTCCCACGTGGAGCTCGCAGTCTTCATCCACATTTTCCAGATGAGGTAACTGAGGCACAGAGAAGCTAAGTGACTTGCCCAAAGTCACACAGCTGACAGTTGGCGGAGCCGGGATTGGAACCCATGACCTCTGGCTCCAAAGCCCGGGCTCTTTCCACTACTACAACCCAGGCCGCACACTTCGCTCCTCTGATTTAACCTTCTCACTGTGCCTCCTTCTCGTCTATCTCATCACTGACCCCTCGCCCGCATCCTGCCTCTAGCCTGGAATGCCCTCCCTCCTCAAATCCGACAGACAATTTCTCGCGTCCCCTTCAGAGTCTTACTGAAGGGACATCTCCTCCAGGAGGCCTTCCCTAAGCCCCCCTTTCCACTTCTCGCACTCCTTTGTGCCACCCTGATTGCTCGCTTTGTTTACCCACCCACCCCCGGCCCCACAGCATATCTATAATTTATTTATTCATATTAATGACTTTCTCCCCCGCTTTAAGCTCGTTGTGGGCAGGGAATGTGTATGTTTATTGTATTTTGCTCTCCCGAGTGCTTAGTACAGTGCTCTGCACACTGTAAGCACTCCATGAATATAATGGAATGAATATTTTTCTGCCCTTTATATCCTCTCATCTACAATTAGTACCAACCATATTCATTCATTCACTCAATCATTTTTATTGAGCACTTACTGTGTGCAGAGCACTGTACTAAGCGCTTGGGAAGTACAAGCTGGCAACATATAGAGACGGTCCCTACCCAACAACGGGCTCACAGTCTACAAGGGGGAGACGGCACCTGCGGCAGGGCACTCTGCTAGGCACTTGGGAAACCTAGAAATAAAGGATACAAAGCCTGCCCTCAAGGAGTTTACAGCCGAATGGGGAGGATAGCAGACATTAACTGACAAATACAGTGTAGCTAAGAGTGAAAGACTACATATAAATAATAATGATGGCATTTACTAAACGCTTACTATGTGCAAAGCACTGTTCTAAGAGCTGGGGGGATACAAGGTCATGAGGTTGTCCCACGTGGGGCTCACAGTCTTCATCCCCATTTTACAGATGAGGGAACTGAGGCCCAGAGAAGTGAAGTGAGTTGCCCAAAGTCACACAGCTGACGAGTGGCGGAGCCGGGATTTGAACCCATGGCCTCTGACTCCAAAGCCCGGGCTCTTTTCCACTGAGCCACGCTGCTTTCCCAGTGAATAAATAACTAATGAACAGATACATTCTGGTGGAATGGAGGGATGGCATATTCAGGAAAGTGGGGTCATTATTTAGGATTCCTATTTGTTGCTGATCCAACGGAATGCTTCATGCTACCCCTTGTGAAAAATGTTTCTCGACATCCATCAATCATTCACTGTCCCTTGGGGTACGGTAAGAGCACCACAGGTCACGATGCAGGCTTAAGGAGAGGCCCCTGTCAATTTAGAAATCCTAATTAAGTCACATATGGAAAACTTGCATAAGTAACAGATTTTGAAAAAGAAATCCTAAAGGCATCTTGGCCATTGAAAACCCTGTGGGGACACCTTTGGAACTATTCCAGGATCACGCGATCAATTCAGCTGCCAACTCAATCAATCAATCAATTGTATTTATTGAGCGCTTACTGTGTGCAGAGCACTGTACTAAGCGCTTGGGAAGTACAAGTTGGCAACATAACTCGTACTGTTCAAACTGGATACCGCATCAGTACTGGGGTAGGTACAAGATAATAGGGTTGGACACATCCTCTGTCCCACATAGGGCTCATAGCCCTAATTTTACAGATGAGGTGAGGCACAGACAAGTTAAGTGACTTACCTAAAGTCACACAGCAGACAAGCGGCAGAGCCGGGACCAGAACCCAGGTCCCCTGAATCCCAGGCCCGGGCTCTTTCCACTAGGCCACACTGCTTTTCAAGAAACGTGTCTACCAACTCTTGTGTGAGTACAAGCACTTTAGTTCAGTGCTCTGCACATGGTAAGTGCTCAATAAATACGATTGATATCAGTTTCTGTAGCATCACCTTCCTCTTCAAAATTGATGCCTTATATAAATAAATGCTCATCCCTCGATGGGCACTCAATCAGTGAAAGTGATAGTGATAATGCCACACCAGCACAAATTAGACCATTCATTCAATCGTATTTATTGAGCGCTTACTTTGCGCAGAGCACTGTACTAAGCGCTTGAGACCAACCTGGCCTCGTGGAAAGAGGTTGAACCTGGGAGCCCAGAGGACCTGGCTTCCAATCCCTGTTCTGTCACCTGCCTGCTGCGTGACCCTAGGCAAGTTGTTTCACATCTCTGTGCCTCAGTTTCCTCATCTATAAAATGGGGATTGAATATCCGTTCTTCCTCCCCCTTGGACTGCAAGCCCCAGGTGGGGAGGGGGATTTGTCTGATCAGATTCTACTGTAACTTTTCTAAGTAAACAATACAGCACCGCTTTTGAACAAGCCATACACAGTGAGTGGTACTGGGTGAGGAAAATTTTGCCGTCTTCTGCCCAACTTTGCTTTTTTTTAATAATACGTATGTATATATTTACAAAGGCTGCAAATAGTATTTAGAACCACTGGTTGGAATGCAAAACTGTCAACACTTCAGTATGTTCCAGCCACCATCTGAAGCCCCTATGATCTACCATTCATGAAATAAAAAAATCTAAATGTTGCTCCTTCAAAGTATTTGATCTCTTGCCGTACTTCAGGCTCACCTGAGGGTTTTTGAAAAGAGCATATTTTTCTCTCCGTTCTAAAAACATGAGCTTGTTCTGGCTGTCTCTTGTCCAGTTTAGAAGATTCTCGACTAAATTTTCATGGTCTTCAAAGATTCTCTCTGAAAAGATTAAAAAGGCATGACTCTGGCTTTGAAAACATCTCATTAATGTCACAACCTATGTCATTCCTTCCCTTTAAAGTCTAGAAGGTAGACACCACAAGACCTCAGAAAACGTTTCCCCAACTGAAGAGAAATACCTGACCTTTTGGCGAAAGTGATGCAGATGGTGATGAAGAAACATGAAAGGTAGATGAGTTGCATCGGAAAATGTACCTACGGTTCGCTATGAACAGAATCCTTTGGAGATTATAGTTTGAATTGGGCAGCTCAGTTTGGGTTTTTGTGACGGCCCTTGAGCTCGCACTCAGAGGTCAGCCTCATGTGTTTCCTGAGCCTCCCCACTCACCTGCCTGCTTCCTTCAGGACTATCCCGGCTTCTAACCCACTCTGGGGTACTCTCCCAGTGAGACATTCCCACTCCCAGATTAAAATGTTCAATAACTTTCCAGACTGAGGGGGGTGGGGGAAGGTTTGCTCTGGTGACACCTCACGAGCTGCTTGACTTTTCTGTTGCTGTTAAACACTGGTTCAGCCCTCCCTCCTTTGGCTCTTTGGGGTTGGCCCAAAAGGACTGAGGTTAACAAGAGCGAGATGGACATATGAGATAGTATGCATCTTCATGGTGAATTTACAGGCTGGGCGGCCTTGGGCTCTTCTACGTTATTTGCCATTTCAATCAGAAGTATTTGGGCTTCTGTTACTTTGAGTCCCTTCAAAAGCTCCCATTCACCCCCTCCCACTGGCAATCTTAAGGGTGCCTAGAACACTGCAGGGAAATAATGATAATGACAATGGTGATGATAACAATAATAATAATAACGATAACTGTGGCATTTATTGTGGATTAAGATTGTGAGCCCCCCATGGGACAATCTGATCACCTTGTAACCTCCCCAGTGCTTAGAAAAGTGCTTTGCACATAGTAAGCGCTTAATAAATGTCATCATCATCATCATCATCATTTAAGTGCTTATTACGTGCCAGGCACTTACTAAGCGCTGGGGTGGATACAAGCCCATCGGGTTGGACAAAGTCCCTGTCCCACATGGGGCTCACAGTGTCAATCCCCGTTTTACAGATGAGGCACCTGAGGCCCAGAGAAATGAAGTGACTTGATCAAGGTCACACAGCAGACAAGTGACTGTAGGATTTTCCATTACCATTCTTACTTTCCCAAGGGGTGAAAAGAACACTATTATTAGGAGCCTTAGCAGGAGCACCACTAGAGAAGCAGAGAGTCACTCGCACCCATGGCCATGGCTTTCCATTGCCGCAATCTAGAAACACAGCTGGCTGCTTCCCGCTTCCTCTCCCTGAAGTGCTCCTAAGTCACTGGGGCTCCGGGTTTCTCCTCCTTCCTGCCTGCTGAAGTGGGAATTCCATCCAGAGCCTGGGCTCCCTCCAGACCGAGCAATAAAGAGAATTTAAGGTGGTTTCCATCAGCATCTCATCCACCGGAAAATACGCGGAAGACAAACCAGAAGGGGTTGCCACAGAAATGAAAGCCAAATGGTCGGAGCTGCAAGACTGGCCTTAGAGGTCAGCAACAAATTACTCAAATGGCCATACTGGGAAATGCTAGGAGTTCACGTGTCGTCAAGAACTCACCCATTTGTAATTCAGAGATGGTCTCGACCAAGGACCAGTCTAGGCTGTAGCCGCAGTGGGACTTGTCCATCATATTATCCAGCACTTGTCTCACGGTCTGCCTCTCGTCCACCATCATCGTCTTGGAGCTGTCATCGGACATATGGACTCGGATCACCAGCTGGAAGAAGAAGAGGGGGAAAATCTGTAAAATCCCATTAAAGAGACCTGTTCCATGCAGCGAGTCATTTTCTTGTTTGTGTCCTTTGTTCAAGCTCAGTGACGCCAAAGAAGTTGATCTGCATTCAGAGGCCTCTTGCAAACTTTGGTACTCTTACTATTATTATTTCTTTGCAAGAAAAAGAGGGAAACCAATCACCTACTGGGCAGTAATAATAATAATAATTGTGGTATTTGTTAAGCGCTTACTATGTGCCAGGCACTAAACTAGGCGCTATGGTGGATACAGGCCTGCTGCCACATGGAGCTTGCAGTCTTAATCCCCAATTTACAGATGAGGTAACTGAGGCACAGAGGAGGTGAAGCGACTTGCCCAAGATTACACAGCAGACAACTAGCGGAGCTGGGATTAGAACCCAGGCCCGTGCTCTGTCCAGTAGTTAAATTATTGTAGTTAATGCTTTCTTTTTTGGAAATGAATTGTGTATTTTGCTTTTCTCCCCAAACAAAAAAGTCCTGTCAAACGACGGGAAGCAGTGGTGTTGCAGAGAGCCTCGGTGGGGCTGGGAAGTGCATGGTCCATAGTGGGGATATGGTAGCGGAGCGAGGGAAAGGCAGCTAGAAAAAGTCATTCTGGGGTTGTGTAAAGAGGAGAGAATTAGCTGTGGGGTGGGAGAGGCCGAAAGTGGGACTATAAAGAGAGGGGCTGAGGACCGAGGGGAAATCAGATTTCTAAAAAGCCCCACCCCAGGCTGCCATTAATTTGATCTTCCCGGCCTTGAATGGATGGATACTCAGGTCTGGTGGGTGACCTAAACTGAACTTAGTACAGTGCTCTGCACCAAGTAAGCGCTCAATAAATACAACTGAATGAATGAGTCAAAGACTGGGGGTCTAGCTCAAGAGGCTAAGGGCGCCATCGCCCTCATGAAGTTGATGACTCTTCAGGCTCTGAGAAGCACCATCATGTCCAGGTAAGTGCAATTCATGTGAGGGGGAATCTGCACGTGTAAAGTGGTGAAGTTTTCCAGTGCCACAACAGTGCTTTGCACATAGTAAGCGCTTAATAAATGCCATCATTATTATTAGTAGGCAGCAGGGTGTGGGAGCAAAAAAGGGCTCCCAGATAGTGTTGGTCCAGAAAGGAGGGGTTTTGGGGGATGGAAAAATCCCAGAAGGCCCAGTGTGGGAATGCTTTGGATAAGGCATGAAAGCCAAATGGTCAGAGCTGCAAGACTGGCCTTAGAGGTCAGCAACAAATTACTCAAATGGCCGTACTGGGAAATGCTAAGAGTTCACGTGTCGTGTCCCTTCTGAGAGCTCGCCTCCCTACTGAGAGCTCACCTCCTCCAGGAGGCCTTCCCAGACTGAGCCCCTTCCTTCCTCTCCCCCTCGTCCCCCTCTCCATCCCCCCCATCTTACCTCCTTCCCTTCCGCACAGCACCCGTATATATGTATATATGTTTGTACATATTTATTACTCTATTTTACTTGTACATATCTATTCTATTTATTTTATTTTGTTAGTATGTTTGGTTTTGTTATCTGTCTCCCCCTTTTAGACTGTGAGCCCACTGTTGGGTAGGGACTGTCTCTATACGTTGCCAATTTGTACTTCCCAAGCGCTTAGTACAGTGCTCTGCACATAGTAAGCGCTCAATAAACACGATTGATGATGATGAAGGCAAGGGCTCCTGGGGGCAGGGTGGTGGTGGTGTCAAGCAAGGCCTTGAGTAAGCACATTGGGAGCTGACGGAAATCTTCGATTCCCATGCAGTCAATTTTCAGCCAGTTTTTAAAAAATCAGCAAACATAACTGAGCTCTTGACCACATATATACATTACTTTAGCTTCTTTAGCAGCTTGGCCTAGTGGAGAGAGCACGGGCCTCAGAGTCAGAGGACCTGGGTTCCAACCATCTTGGCTCTGCCACTTTTCTGCTGTGTGATCTTGGGCAAGTCACTTCACAGCGCCTTAGTTCCTCAACTGTAAAATGGGAATTCGATGCCTATGAGAGAAGCAGCATGGCTCAGTGGAAAGCGCATAGGTTTTGGAGTCAGAGGTCCTGGGTTCAAATCCCGGCTCCACCAACTGTCAGCTGTGTGACCTTGGGCGAGTCACTTAACTGCTCTGGGCCTCAGTCACCTCATCTGTAAAATGGGGATGAAGACTGTGAGCCCCCGGTGGGACAACCTGATCACCTTGTAACTTCCCCAGCACTTAGAACAGTGCTTTGCACATAGTAAGTGCTTAATAAATGCCAATATTATTATTCTTCCTTCTACTGTGAGCCCCATGAGAGACAGGGATATGTACCTATCCCAACACACTGCTTGACACCTAGTAAGTGCTCCCAAATACCTTTAAAAGGCAAAATGGCACCTCCCCGAAATCCACTCACAAAATGAGATTCTCATTTTGATTGCATAACAGAAGTAGCGTGGCTCAGTGGAAAGAAAGAGCCCGGGCTTGGGAGTCGGAGATCATGGGTTCGAATCCCGGCTCCGCCACTTGCCAGCTGTGTGACTTTGGGCAAGTCACTTCACTTCTCTGGGCCTCAGTTCCCTCATCTGTAAAATGGGGATTAAGATTGTGAGCCCCACGTGGGACAACCTGATAACCTTGTACCCCCCCCAGCGCTTAGAACAGTGTTTTGCACATAGTAAGTGCTTAACAAGTACCATTATTATTATTATTGCATGGTAATACCAATGAGTGAAGGAGAGCTCCTTCTATAGCGGGGACATGTAAAGCCGGACCTTGATGCACTGCTGCATTATTATTTTGAATACCTGGTGTCATTTTGGTTTCTCCCACTTGCTATGACAACCTTTTCAAAACCTCTGCTCTAAAACAGTCACCCCACTTTTCACTGATCTTCCCGAGGTTCCTTCCCGCAACAACTTACTGTTAGGCCACTGCCACATTAACTGAGGCTTGCTTCACTGTCTCTTTAAATCGTTTCTTGCATAGCCTGTTTGCCCATTTCAGCTAACCAGAGCAGTAAGGTGTCCAGTTCCCCGCCCCGACATGCTCATCCAGCACCCACGTGATAATAATTATGGTATTTGCATGTACCATGCACTGTTGTAAGCGCTAGGGTCCATACAAGTTAATCAGGTTGGACACAGTCCCTATCCCACATAGGGCTCATACTCAATCCCCATTTAACAGACGAAGTAACTGAGGCTCAGGGAAGTGACGTGACATAGAGAAGCAGCGTGGCTCGGTGGAGAGAGCCCGGGCTTTGGAGTCAGAGGTCATGGGTTCAAATCCCGGCTCCATCAATCGTCAGCTGTTTGACTTTGGGCAAGTCACAACTTCTCTGTGCCTTAGTTACCTCATCTGTAAAATGGGGATTAACACTGCGAACCCCCCGTGGGACAACCTGATCGCCTTGTAACCTCCCCAGCGCTTAGACCAGTGCTTTGCACATAGTAAGCGCTTAATAAATGCCATTATTATTATTATTATTATATGTCTGCAGACATATGGCAGAGGTGGGATTAGAACTCAGGTCCTTTTGACTACCAGGGCCCATGGTCTATCCACTAAGCGACACTGCCCAACGTGGGCAGGGATTGTCTTTATTGCTATATTGTACTTTCCAAGCACTTAGTACAGTGCTCTGCACGCAGTAATAATGTAACAGTAATATAACTCAATAACTATGACTGAATGAATGAATGCTTCTCATGATGTGATAAGCGGTGCTCTGATGCTGGTCAACTGATAGATTCCAGGAATTTACGGTCCAGGATCGCATTCTCCGCTCCTAAAGCCAGATTACTCACTGTGCCCCACTCTCCTCTGCCTGGCCACCAACCTACTTCCCACATCCTCCCTCCGGTCTGGAACTCCCTCCCTCTCCATATACGCCAGACCACGACTCTCTCCACCTTCCAAGCATTGTTCAGGTCACATCTCCTCCAAGAGGCCTTCCCCTATTAAGCCCTTTTCCTCCCGGCTCAATCTGTGTCATCTATGCACTTCAGGCTGTGACCTTTGGACACTGGTTCTTTGCCTCACTTGCAACCCCACAAAACTGACAAACATATCTGCACAGTTATTACATATACTGAAGTTACATATCTTGAGGTTATTTATATTAATGTCCATCTCTCCCTCTAGGCCACAAGCTCGTTACGGGCACGGAACGTGCCCACTAATTCTGTTGAAATGTATCCTCCCAAGCACTCTGTACAGTGCTCTGCACGTAGTAAGCGCTCAGTAAATGCCACTGATTGACTTGTGATCCTATCTTGACAACCAGTACACACACACACACACATTCCCCCACCCCCCCGTGGTATGCTGAGGGTAAACCCTTTTATATATATATATATATGAGCAGGTGGATATTGATGGCATGCCTGTAACCCTCTCAAAGCATCTATCAAGCACTAAGTATAGTGCTCTGCACACAGTAAGTGCTCGATAAATACCACTGATTCACTGACATTCTTGATTTATTTGCCTACCTCTTTTTCAAACCTAGAAATCACTGACTGGCACTCAGTTCTATGTGGCAAATAAAAATCCTTTAAAGCGGTTTGCTAGTTGCCTAACCCTTACTCTTCAGACTAAAAGTTTTTGGCCCATAGATCTTTGCTTGTTCTTAAAGGCAAGTAATAATCACTGTCATATCTTCTTGGGTAAGGGCTTCCAAAACACAGTCACTGGCGCCAAGGTATAGTGAGCCCACTTGGAATTGCTTCCTTTTCTCACCCCTTCCTCAGTCCCACGGCACTTATGTACATATCCTTAATTTATTTATTTATCCTTCTCTGGACTGTAAGCACGATGCGGGCAGGGAATGCATCGACAAACTCTGTTATGTTGGACTCTAGCAAGCGCTTAGGACAGTTCTCTGGACACGGAGAGTGCTCAATACCATTAATCAATTGATTGCAGTTTTCCCACTTGACATTTCACGAGAGCAGTGAAGATAATGATGATAAAAAAGTATTGGGTATATAAGGTTTACAGTCTTATGAATAGTATGCCTCCATTGGCACACTGTTGCCAGGGGTGAAGTGTGATTTAGTGGAATGAGCTTGGGACTTAAGACGCCAGATGCCTGATTTCATTCATTCATTCATTCATTCAATCGTGTTTATTGAGCACTTACTATGTGCAGAGCACTGTACTAAGCGCTTGGGAAGTACAAGTTGGCAACATATAGAGACGGTTCTAATTCTGGTTCTGTCACTGGCCTGCTATGTGACCTAAGCAAATCACTTAACAGCTCTGTGCCACAGTTTCCTCATCAGTAATATGGGGATAAAAATGTCAGATCCCTGTCCTTCTTAGATGTGAACCACATGAGGGACAGGGAGTGTGTCCTATCTATCCTATATCTACCACAGTACTTAGCTCAAAGATTGGCACATGGTAAGTATTTAACAAACATGATCATTATTATTATCATTACATCGCATACCTTTTTATTTGGGCGAAATCATACTAATGAACCATCTCTGATAATGTGCGTAAGAGGGGTACAAATTCAGTGGTTCATTTAAAGCAACTAAAATTAGGAGTAAAACTACCCGAGAAGCCAAAATATTCCCAGACAAAACAAGAGCAGTTTTGATAAGAGAAAACTTTGCAAGAATATCTAAAGTTAAATGGATGCACATTGTCTTTTAAACGTCCTGCGGATAAATTGTGAGGAGGAGGAGGCATGAGGATGATGAAACAATCCAAAAGTCACACATCACCTTTTTCACTTGTGCCTCTTTAATCTTCTCTAGTGCCACTCTGATCTTCTCAGCTTTCACTTTGGCTGCCTGTTCTTCCTGTGAATACAAAGCACATTCTATAAACAAATGGCAAATTGATGCAAGAAATTTAGACTTCTTTTGAGGGCTCTACCTAAGTTTGAATTTCAGGAAGAATATCATGTCCTACTAGTCACCAGCTAGTGCTTGTTATAGAGAACGCTTTATATTTTCTTGAAAGAAATGTTATAAAATTGTAAACCACAGAAATGGTTTATTGTAGTGTATGCTAAGTGACCTTCAACATTTCCAATAAATGGTAGTAGAGTATTCCTCAGGGCTGAAGTTATTTCTTTGGGCCATCAAAACAGTCCCCTCTAAATATCAATGTTTACAGTATCATTGAGACCAAAGTATCTGGATGACTGAAAAACAATTTTCACACCTTTTCCCAATAGTTTTTAAAAATTAAGTACACCAAAATTGAATTTTCAGATAATCACCTTAGGTATTACTTCTTTCACCTCGTGATAAGTCCCATATGCTGGGTTTTGCTGCCTGTTTCGAAAGTCTCAACCTGCCAAACCAGTTTGATACTGGTCATGACAGAAAAAACAATCCATAAGTATTGCTTTTCTTGCTAAATTCTTATCCATTCTAAGAATATTCAAAAATTTAAACCTTTGGAAATGTCCTACTTCAATGCTCAAAATAGTACTCTGAAAAACCACCAAGAATTGAAATACTCTACCCATTTCTCTGTTTCCTAATACACAATACTGTAATATCATTACTTACTTGTAATTTCCAGCAATAAGCCATACTATGGATGTAATATTACTCTTCAACTGAAATACAAAAACTCTCACAAAGGCGAGTCTTGTCTAGGGAAGGATTTTTATTCCAAACCTTTGACCGCCTGAATGTTATATTTGGAATAGCAAACAGAAGCACAAATCTTCAACTTCTACTGAAACAAGGCAAAAGAGGAACAACCAAAAAATCAGAGAAAACCTTTCTATCCACTGGCTTTACTGTTTCTGTCCTCTCCTTGTCCTTTCCTTTCTGCCCAAATAATTCCTCGAACAGGTGCTGTAGAATCCTTTCAGAACAACGTTGGAGGGAATCGCTGGAAGTATACGACCCCGTGAAAAATCAGGGTCCTCCTCTCCATTCCACCACTGCTGGTTCAATCCAAAGCGGCTGTGTTTTTGAACCGGCTCGCTCATCTAGCGCCCGATTCTTGAGCCATTTTGCTAGGAAGAACGACATCAGAAAACCTCTTTCCTTCTATAAATCCAAGGCTGCCGTCTCTCCTTCTGAATGGTTTCTCTTCCCACCTGTCCCCCCTTCCCCTTGGTCCCTGGCTGGCAGGCTTTCTGCAGTACCTCCTGTCGAGATGAATTTTTACCTCTCTGCACTTGGTGGGTGGAGGATGGCTTGTTTGCAGAAACATGATCCCTTTCAATAAAGAGAGTCAGTGAATTAACAAGACCAAAATGACTGAGAACTGAAACACTATCTGAAAACCCACCTGGGCAGAAAATGCAGCCATTTATTCTAAAAGTGCACAGGTGTAAGAAGATTTAATTTTAGGGCCCCTCATCAATGACCATTTTTTTCCAGGATAAATTTTGTTTTGAATTAACCTTTTTCCCCCACTTATGATAATGGCTTTTCATGGAAGCTCACTGTGGGCAGGGAATGTGTCTGTTATATTGTTCTCCCCCAAGTGCTTAGTACACTTGGCTCTGCACCCAGTAAGAGCGCAATAAATATGACTGATTGATTGAAGCTGTTCAGAGCAATCCATCTGCTTAGAAGAGCACTTAGAACAGTGCTCAGAGTTTAGAACAGTGCTTGGCACATAGTAAGTGCTTAATAAATACCGTCATCATCATCATCATCCATTTGAACAGATATTTTTAATTGTCGGTTTTAAACTGAAGTCAAAACAAAAATATTCAAAGAATATGCCATCATCATCAATCATATTTATTGAGCGCTTACTGTGTGCACAGCACTGTACTAAGCGCTTGGGAAGTACAAGTAGCCATGCTAGTCTTTTCCCACAATCCCTAAAATAGAATTTGTATTTAAGTAAGAAGTCTTTCCCTTAGAAGCCATTTCTCGTAGTTACAATTAAGTCATTACCCTGGGCTTGTAAATCATATTTTTTTCTTTTGGGAGAGCCTGTGGACTATAAGACTTTTGAAGGACAGGGACTGTGTCTGATCTGATTATTTTGTGTCTACCCTAGCATTTAATACATTGCTCGGCACAGAGTACTTAAAAAAATTATACTGTTATCATTATTATTATTGCTATGAAATCCTCACCTAAAGAAGAATGCTATTTTAAGACTTTGTGGTTATTATAAGAAAACGCTGAGGTACAATACACAGTATGTCACATAATAAAAACTGGTAATATAGTACCTAACAGAGTTGAGAAGCAGTGTGGCCTAGTGGAAGGACCATATTTCTGGAAATCAGAGGGCTTGGGTTTTAATCTCAGGACTGCCACTTGCTGTGTGACCTTGGGCAACTCACTTAACTTCTCTGAGCATCAGTTTCCTCATCTATAACATGGGGATAAGATACCCGGTCTCACTCCCCATTAGTCTGTGAGGCACATGTGGGACAGGGATTGTGTCTGGGCTGTTTGTATTGTGTCTAGCCCATTGCTTAATACAGTGCTTGGCACAAAGAGTTTAACAAATCCCACATTCACAGAATGTTAATAAGTCTGATGAAGATACACTTTGATTAAGGTCTGATGATTTCCTTACAAATGCATTCGTGAAAAGGGGGCTTTAATGACCTGTAGGAGAGGATTCATGTCAACATTATTTTCTATGGCAGAAAACACAGTACTGTCTACATAATCTTGGTCAAGGAAAAGAAACAGACATTTCAGGTTGTAAGATTCAAAACAATGAGAAGTAGCGTGGCTCAGTGGAAAGAGCACGGGCTTTGGAGCCAGAGGTCGTGGGTTCAAATCCCGGCTCCTCCACTTGTCAGCTGTGTGACTTTGGGCAAGACACAACTTCTCTGTGCCTCAGTTACCTCATCTGGAAAATGGGGGTTAAGGCTGTGAGTCCCACATGGGACAACCTGATCACCCTGTATCGGCCCCCAGTGCTTAGAACAGTGCTTTGCACATAATAAGCGCTTAATAAATGCCATTATTATTATTATTATTATTAACTGATCCACTCGTGAGGTTTCTTGATCAAACCTCTCATGAATTATTTGGGCACAGCCTTCTTCTAAGGACAATAAAAGGGCTTCACACAAAATCAGGGCCAGGCTGCTTCTTTAAAAGGGAAGAAACATCCTCTACTCCCGTCACACTCTCAAATCCTAGTGTACCTATCACAAACATCAAATGTCAAGCCTTCTCCGATTGCACGAAAGACCCAAACTAGGACACCTCTTGATTACATGGAAGTCAACACTGTTGATGCAAAGTGTTGAAAAGTTCCCTACCTCTTTTGTGTCTGTGGGAAAAAAAACAAAAGAAAAAAGATTTGCTGGAAAAGGGCTGTATTAGCCAAATGAGGAAAACTGCCAACTTCCTATGGGAGGGAACTGTCTTTAGAAAAACAAGTCCGGCAGAGAGATACAAGGTAGCTTGCTATTTCTTTAAAAACTGGTTTAATTCTATTCCTAGTACAGTGCTCTGCACACGGTAAGCGCTCAATAAATACGACTGAATGAATGAATAGTATTCACGACCCATCACTTTAAAGTCACTCCTTACCCTTGAATGCCTCCTATATTAGTCCATCCGTCCTTCCTTCCTTTCCTTTCCTTTCCCTTCCTTCCCTTCCTTTCCTCCCTCATTTTTTCTCCCTCCCTTCTGTTTGGCCTATGCATTTGGATCTGTCCTTCTCAAGCACTTGATACTCACATTTCTCTTATTTGGAGGAATCCTAGGGGCCTTAGCCTCAGCCCCACTGCACTTATGTATATATCTGTAACTCACCTATATTATCTATCTCCCCCTCTAGACTCTTAGCTCCTTGTGGGTGGAGACTGTGCCTACCAATTCCATTATTTTGTTCAAGTACTCAGTTCAGTGCTCTGCACACATTAAGCCCTGAATAAATACCACCGATTGACTGATGAGGATGATGAAGATAAGAAATAAAGCAGGGAGCTAGAGGGTGAATACAAGAAAAACAATCACACTCCTAGTCACCGATGCTTTCTTAGTCTTCAGATCATTGCTTGGGCCCTACAGGTAGCGGCAGCAGAAACTGAACCCAAATGCAGTCTCATCATACGCCGGTTATGGCCCGTAGTGACCACAGCTTCTGATGGCATTTCCACTGGAATCTCCATGGCTGTGGTTGTGGTGGAAATGGCCTTGGAAGCCAAGGCCACTGGAGACTACACAGGCAGTGGGAAAGGGATGTAATAATCATAACAGTAATATTAAAAATAGTATTTGCTACATAGTTACTATGTACCAAGCCCTGCACTAATGGTTGGTGTAGATACAAGATAATCGGGTCCCACACGGAACTCAAAGTCAAAGTAGGAGGGAGAACATGGATTGAGTTCCCATTCTGCAGATGTGGGGAACTGAGGCACAGAGAAGTTAAGTGCCTTGCCCAAGGTCACACAGTACAGATCCTCTGATACCCAGGCCTGTGCTCTTTCCACTAGGCCAAGCGGTTTCTCTTTTATGGCTGCAGCTTCCCTCTCTCTGCTGCTACCACCCTCAAGTAAGATTTAGACCATAATGGCTCCACCTGCGATGGTGTGAGTGCCTGTCAAATGTTATAGGACTTCACCTGAAAGAGGATGTGTTGTCATCTTCACCTGGCTATGGAAGGTAGGGTTTGGTAGGGAGTTAAGACACCACTTGCCTGCTGTGTGACCTTGGGCAAGTCACCTATCTTCTGTGTTTCAGTTTTCTCATTTATAAATGGGGATAGGATACCTGTTTTCCCCAGGTATCTGTCCTCATAAGGATCACAGTCTATGTCCGATCTGCTTATCTACCCCACTTCTGAGTAAAGTACTTGGCACGTAGTGATTACCAAATACCAGAATTATTGTTTGTTATTATTATTCCCAGGGACCAGCGAGAGAAGACAGAGAGGGGGTGGTTCTATGGGGAAACCAGATCAAAAACTATAAAATCGGAAAAGATTGCAAAGTTGCAGTGTTCCTCTTTCCCTCCCTCCGCTCAGTACCTCTACAGCTGAACTGACTGGATGAAACAGAGTAAACCTCCTTAACCCCAGTTGACAGTGTGCCACTGAACAACACAGGGAATTATTCTGGTGAGTTACTGATGAGGAGTTATGCAAATTGAAAACTGCTGGTCAGGCAACAACTTAATTAACCAAACTCTTTTCCATTAGCTCTCACCTTGCGTTGAAAATATCATGCAATAAAGTCACCTAAAGAATTCTAAAACCAGGACACCTATTTGGGAGTTTTATTCATGCAAATTCTCCAAGTTGCATATACTGAATGGAGTACTGAAAGAAGAAAACATAGGAAGAGCGGATGCTAAGGAAACAACGTTCTAAATGCTTCTTTAAAAAATATTAACTAAAAGTTTAAAAATTGTGCTTGCACCATTGGAGTTATATGTTATATATTATCCACAAATATGAACTTGATCACTGAATCAGACAGCTCAGTGAGTAATTCACTTTAATGCGAAAAAAGACTGCTAAAAAGAATCTGATTAAAAACAGCCAGAAAAATTCCTGATTGGTTTTCTGAAGTTTTGGGAGATGCCACTATATCTTTAATCCTTTAAAGCCCTGATTTGGGAGTAACTATGGAGGCATTTTTCCTCTATTAGCAAAAAAATAATACTTTTTCAAGCGCAAAGAGATACTAAAAAATGGTGGCAAGTCCATCCCAAACATTTTTAAGACTGCACGTGTAGTAATTCAGGGATTCCATTAATTCAGGGACTCCATTCAGTAAACAGTACTGCACTGAATTTAAGATTGCCAACCACAAAGAAAATTTCATTCCAAAGACATTTAAAATGTAAATGTCAGATAGCATGGGGAAACTCCTGCAAGAACATCATATCTTAAAGCCAGTAAGAGACAAGCCAACAATAAAAAGTATTTTTTTTATGGCATTTATTAGGTGCTTACTATGTGCAAAGCACTGTTCTAAGCGCTGAGGAGTTTACAAGGTGATCAGGTTGTTCCACGTGGGGCTCACAGTCTTAATCCCCATTTTACAGATGAGGGAACTGAGGCACAGAGAAGTTAAGTGACTTGCCCAAAGTCACACAGCTGACAAGCGACAGAGCCGGGATTTGAACCGATGACCTCTGGCTCCAAAGCCCGTGCTCTTTCCACTGAGCCACGCTGCTTATTTTTGAAATCATCAAATACATAAGAGATGAATGTCATGCATTAAAACCTGGGACCAGCTCTTACCGGATAATTTTTTTACCCTCTTAATAAATACTTTCCCACAACAACCATTCAGGGCAATTGCTACTTTCAAATGGAGAAACGGGAGTTTCATTAAAAACAGGGAAGCAGCGTGGCCCAATGGAAAGAGAATGTGTCTGGGCATCAGAGGACCTGGATTGTAATCCCCGTCTCTACTGCGTGAATTTGGGCAAGTCACTCAACTTCTCTCTGCTGCAGTTACCTCATCCGTAAAATGGGGATTAAATCCTACTCCCTCCTTCTCAGCCTGAGCTCCATGTGGGAAAGGGACTGACTCCAACCTGATTATCTTGTAGCTACCCCAGTGCTTAGATCAGTATTTAGCACAAAGTAAGCACTTAAGTATAATTTTTTTTAAAAAACCCAACCAGAAACAAAACAAAACAAAAAAAGCAGAGATGACACTGTTTTCTAATAAGGCAAAAGTGGCATGCAGGTGGAAGAAGAGGCGTCACCTTGGTCAGCAAGTGAGAAGGCTTCCCTGCAATGTTTCTCAGAAGGAGGGAGGTTTCCCTGTCCAGATAGGAGTGCTTGTGCCAAAAGAGAGAAAGAAAACAAGTCAAAAGAAGTCAGTGCACACAGACAAAAGCAGATGTTATATTAGTCATCCCGTCTCTCAAACTGCTTCCTTCAAAGTCTTATCTTAGGCACCTAGCTCAACAACAGCTATATCCTGAAAGAGTTTAATAGGTACTTCTGCAATTTTCCCTTCAGTCACAACAGCTGCATTTTGTGTTTGGTGTTGACAAGAAAGCCAATTAGACCCATGCCCATGCCTGTCCCATCATTAACCTGGTTTTAATGGGCCATCTGGATCTGGTTTGGACCAAGAACATACGCCTGGAGGATTTCTCTGAATCCTCCTTTCCAAGGCTTAACGTGCTAGTGACCATGAAGACCGAGTCCTCACCACCTTCGGGATAACTTTCCATTGGTGAACCAGTTATAAAGCTGAGGCTGAAAAAAAAAATGAATTCTTGGGCTAGTGGGGAAATATTAAAGGGAAAGGTAAACTATTTTCTGAAAATGCTCATAAGCAATTTATCATATAGTGAGAGGTATGTTTCCTGTAATACTCACCATCATGACATTTTAAATCATTTTCCCTCAACTTTAGATAATGCATATCCTTCCATATTGCGCAATATCATTTTTAGAATTTCCCAAACCAATCAGTGATATTCACTGTACACTTTTGGTGGGCAGAGCGCTGTACTAAGTCCTCAGGAAAGTGCAAAAATGCGAACAGACATGATTCTAGTCCTCGAGGACCTTACAATTGACTAGGCCTCCAGAATCAGTCCCTTCCTTGGCATCCCGAGTGCCCCCATGCTGATCCAAGCCTTGTCATATCCCACCTTGGCTCCTGTATCAGCCTCCTTCCAGACCTCCCGGCCTCCAGCCTCTCACCTTCCCAGTCCACACTTTGCTGCTTGGATCATTTTTCAATCAATCGATCATATTTATTGAGCGCTTACTGAGTGCAGGGCACCGTACTAAGCGCTTGGGAAAGTACGCTATAAGAGTTGTAATGTTCCCTGCCCTCATTTGTAAATTGTAAGCTTGTCGTAGGCAGGGAATGTGTCTGTTTATTATACTATACTCTCTCAAGCGCTCAGTACGACGCTCTGCACAAAGTAGGTGATCAATAAATACAAGTGACTGACTGCCCACAAGGAGCTTACAGTCTAAAATATCGTTCTGCACACATCTTAGAGAAGCAGCGTGGCTCAGTGGAGAGAGCACTAAGCAGTGTGGCTCAGTGGAAAGAGCCCAGGCTTTGGAGTCAGAGGTCACGGGTTCAAATCCCGGCTCCACCACATGTCTGCTGTGTGACCGTGGGCAAGTCACTTCACTTCTCTGTGCCTCAGTTCCCTCATCTGTAAAATGGGGATTAAGACTGTGAGCCTCACGTGGGACAACCTGATCTCCTTGCAACCTCCCCAGTGCTTAGAACAGTGCTTTGCACATAGTAAGGGTTTAAATAAATCATCATTTATCATCAGAGAAGCAGCGTGGCTCAGTGGAAAGAGCACGGGCTTTGGAGTCAGAGGTCATGGGTTCGAATCCCGGCTCCACCACATGTCTGCTGTGTGACCGTGGGCTAGTCACTTAACTTCTCTGTGCCTCAGTTCCCTCATCTGTAAAACGGGGATTAAGACTGTGAGCCCCCCGTGGGACAACCTGATCGCCTTGTAACCTCCCCAGTGCTTAGAACAGTGCTTTGCACATAGTAAGCGCTTAATAAATCATCATTATTGTGATGATAATTATTGACCTGCACCTCTGACTAGATTGTGTGTACTTGGACTTCCCAAGCGCTTAGTACAGTGCTCTGCACACAGTAAGCGCTCAATAAACACGACTGAATGAATGAATAAATGCCATCCTTATTATTATTATCATCTTCCCACTCCTCGAAACTTTCCAGTTGGTCTTCATTCCCTTCCTCATCAATCAGAAATGCCTAATCATCCACTTTTAGGCACAAATCAACTCTCTCCCCCAGCTACTGATCCGATCTCCTCTCCCACTGCACCCCAGCTCATACCCTTCTCAAGCCACCCTACTCAGTTCACTTTATTCATGTCCCCTTTCTTTATTCTCCCCTATCCCATCCATCAGACCAATGCTCTCCCCGTCTTCGAGGCCCTTCAGAAATCACATCCCCTCCTGGAGGTCTCTCCTGACCAAACTCTCATCACCCTACCCCAATTCCTCCCTTATTGCCACTTCGTCACTTCTGTGTCACTTATGGACTTGGGGGTCTCACTATCCTCCATGTATCCACATTGCCTTACACCCTGTGCTTCCCCCAACTTGTAACTTACTTTAGTGTCTGTCTCCTCAGAAGAGGAGAGTGTAAGATCTCAAAAGAGTGTAAGATCCTTGAGGGAAGGAATTGTGTCTACCTCCTCTTGAACCGTACTCTCCCAAGCGCTCAGTCCTGACCTCTGCAAGGAGTAAGCGCTCAACATACAATGTGAATTGATTATTCTTTCAATCAATCAATCAATCAATCGTATTTATTGAGCGCTTACTATGTGCAGAGCACTGTACTAAGCGCTTGGGAAGTACAAATTGGCAACACATAGAGACAGTCCCTACCCAACAGCAGGCTCACAGTCTAAAAGGGGGAGACAGAGAACAGAACCAAACATACCAACAAAATAAAATAAATAGGATAGAAATGTACAAGTAAAATAAATAAGTAAATAAGTAAATAGAGTAATAAATATGTACAACCATATATATTCTTTCTATGATGAGTAAAGATACCATGAGTGGGGTCCCCACAGATCACACATAAGCAAAGGTAGTAGAATAGAAGCAGCGTGGCTCAGTGGAAAGAGCCCGGGCTTTGGAGTCGGAGGTCAGGGGTTCAAATCCCGGCTCCGCCAACTGTCAGCTGTGTGACTTTGGACAAGTCACTTCACTTCTCTGGGCCTCAGTTACCTCATCTGTAAAACGGGGATTAAAACTGTGAGCCCCCCGTGGGACAACCTGATCACCTTGTAACCTTCCCAGAGCTTAGAACAGTGCTCTGCACATAGAAAGCGCTTAACAAATACCATCATTATTATTATTATAAGTAGCCAGTACCAAATGTCACAAATCACGTCACTTTCTTCAAGAACGTTCTTTATCGAGGACAGAAACTGAAGAGAAATCCATTACCATTTTTTCCTAGTGAAAAAGGAATACTGAAAATGTATACCTTTAGACAGGAAAACACCAAACTTTTTTTCTTTTTTACGGGGGAAATGCAATAATGATTCACTTAGAAAAGCATACTTCTCGCATCTGCAGAATTCCCTGTCAAATATTTAACATTTACATTTTTGCTTAGTTTGGTTTGACCAAATAAACCAGTAGTACAAGGAAATCTGGAGGAAGATTGCATCCAGATATTAGGAATCTGGACCTTTCCAGTGCCAGAATGAAGGAGCTGATAATGACATTCAAAAGAGAAAAGCCAGGATAAATATACTGTATTTTCCACCGGTGACCTGGGGATGTGAATGCTGGTAGTTGTGGGGCACGTGATGAGGAGCATATGGTGATGATAAAGATATGGCTTTGGAAGCAAAAGGCACAGAACCAGACACCTGATTTTGGGTTCTGCCTTCTGCATTTCCATTGTCCTGGGCAAGAGTAAAGAAAAACCTGGGCTCCCACCCATATTCTATTTTTCTGTCAACAGATCGTAGGAAAAACAGGAGCCCATTTTTTTTCCCCCAAGGCCATTTCAAGAGGTGGGCAAAACAATGCACAAACTGCATTAGACCTAGCTTTAGAAATGCTTTTTTGATCCTTGATGCTCACACTTAGGATGCCCTAAACAATTTTCCCAAAAGAAGTCTCAGGTGCCTTTAAAAAGCAAAATAGGATACCCCAAATAAAAGACACAAAATGAATTAAAAAAAAGTTAAAATATAGCAATGTCTGCCTCAGGAAAAAAATGGAAGACACAAAGGGACAATCAATAATTTGTTCAAAAATGGTCATGCAAGTAAAGGGGGATCAAAATTGAGCAGGGGTTGGGTGGGATTTCACCAAGCCCATTAAAATAGCAACCAAAATACATCAGCATAACCATGTCACTTGTACTGGCAAACTAAAATAATAATAATAATAACAATAATGGCATTTATTAAGCGCTTACTATGTGCAAAGCACTGTTCTAAGCTCTGGGGAGGTTACAAGGTAAACAGGTTGTCCCACAGGGGATTCACAGTCTTCATCCCCATTTTACAGATGAGGTCACTGAGGCCCAGAGAAGTGAAGTGACTTGCCCAGAGTCACACAGCTGCCAGGTGGCCGAGCCGGGGTTTGAACCCATGACCTCTGCCTCCAAAGCCCGGGCTCTTTCCACCGAGCCACGCTGCTTCCCCAAAAGCATCCATTTCATGAGCTAAAATAAATTCTAAAACCAGGCAACGAAGCAAACGAAACCTATATGAGTTACGCTGTTTGCTACTGAAAACTAAGTCTTCTTTCGAAGTCAGGCTGCAAAAAGTAGAGAGCTTAGTGTGGCTAAAAATCCCCACCCTTTAACACACATTAGATAATTAGCATTAGAGACGTAAACCACATTTAGCCCTTCTGTCTGTCTCTGCTGCTGACTTGGGCTCAGTGGAGGTCATCATCATCATCATCAATCGTATTTATTGAGCGCTTACTATGTGCAGAGCACTGGACTAAGCGCTTGGGAAGTACAAATTGGCAACACATAGAGATCTGTGACTCCAGGGGACCTTCCTGGGAAGGCAAATGGGCTTGATTTTAGAGACTTGCTGCTCCAATATGCCCAGTGCCATCCCTCTGGATTCTCTCGGGGGGGTGGGGGGCAGGCCCTCAGATCTGCCAATGGCTACGGATGGGGTCGCCTCAGGAGTCAGGGCTCTGCTTCACTGCTCCTGAGCCAGTATCCGCCAAGCTAGCTCTCTTCCTCCCTTCAAGGCCCTGCTGAGAGCTCACCTCCTCCAGGAGGCCTTCCCAGACTGAGCCCCTTCCTTCCTCTCCCCCTCGTCCCCCTCTCCATCCCCCCCATCTTACCTCCTTCCCTTCCCCACAGCACCAGTATATATGTTTGTACATATTTATTACTCTATTTATTTATTTTATTTGTACATATCTATTCTATTTATTTTATTTTGTTAGTACGTTTGGTTTTGTTCTCTGTCTCCCCCTTTTAGACTGTGAGCCCACTGTTGGGTAGGGACTGTCTCTATATGTTGCCAATTTGTACTTCCCAAGCGCTTAGTGCAGTGCTCTGCACATAGTAAGCGCTCAATAAATACGATTGATGATGATGATGATGAGAAAGGATTAGCGTGGCTCAGTGGGAAGAGCCCGGGCTTTGGAGTCAGAGGTCAGGGGTTCAAATGCCGGGGTCGCCTCTGGAGTCAGGGCTCTGCTTCACTGCTCCTGAGCCAGTATTCGGTGGGTGAGAAAGGATTAGCGTGGCTCAGTGGGAAGAGCCCGGGCTTTGGAGTCAGAGGTCAGGGGTTCAAATCCCGGCTCCACCACATGTCTGCTGTGTGACCGTGGGCAAGTCACTTCACTTCTCTGGGCCTCAGTTACCTCATCTGGAAAATGGGGATTAAGACTGTGACCCCCCCGTAGAACAACCTCATCACCTTGTAAGCTCCCCATTGCTTAGAACCGTGCTCTGCATGTAGTAAGCGCTTAATAAATGACATTATTATTATTATTATTATTATTATTAGACCAGCTTTTGCGGCTCTGATATTACCAGCACAGGGGCACTGAGACCTGACATCTTGGCATCACTTGACAGGATTTTCTGATTTTCTTTGAGATTGTAGAATTGGCGTTGGGGCTCCTGAATGTTTTCTCATGGCCAGGTAGACAACTCAATAATAATAATGATGGGATCTGTTAATAATAATAATAATAATAATGGCATTTGTTAAGCGCTTACTATGTGCAAAGCACTGTTCTAAGCACTGGGGGGATGCAAGGTGATCAGGTTGTCCCACGTGGGGCTCACAGTCTCAATCCCCATTTTACAGATGAGGTAACTGAGGCGCAGAGAAGTTAAGTGACTTGCCCAAGGTCACACAGCAGACACGTGGAGGAGCTGGGATTCAAACCCATGACCTCTGACTCCAAAGCCCGGGCTCCATCCACTGAGCCACGCTGCTTAGTGCTTCCTATGTGCCAGGCACTGTACTAAACACCACTGGGTACAGCAAATTGGGTTGGACACAGTCCCTCGTTACATGTGGGGCTCACAGTCTCAATCCCCATTTACAGATGAGGTAACTGGGGCACAGAGAATAACAATAATAATTATGGTATTTGTTAAGCGCTTACTATGTGCCAAGCACCGTTCTAAGTACTGGGGCAGATACAAGGTAATCAGGTTGTCCTACATGGGGCTCACAGTCTCAATCCCCATTTTACAGATGAGGTAACTGAGGCACAGAGAAGTGAAGTCACTTACCCAAGGTCACACAGCAGACAAGTGACAGGGTTGGGATTAGAACCCAGGACTTCCAGACAGCCAAGCCTCTGCTCCATCCACTACACCCACAACAAGTGTTTTCCTCATTAATTTTGGACAAAATGCCATAGTGGAATTAAAAATAGTAATGGCATTTATTGAGTGCCCCCCTCTCCACCTTGGGTACAGTGCGCTGTATGAAACACTTGGCAAAAACAAAAAAGTAGCAAACGTTCCCTGTGTTTTCTCAACACATACCTGTCTGGATAAAATGGATGTGGCGTTGGAAGACACTCATCATCATCAATCATATTTATTGGGCACTTACTTTGTGCAGAGCACTGTACTAAGCGCTTGGGAAGTACAAGTTGGCACTCAAGGTGAAAGCTCCAATGAGTGAGTTTTCTGTAATGTCAGATTCTTCGACTATACAACTCTACCCTCTCCCTCACTCTCTTTTCCCCCCATAGCGTCGCCCAGCACTGCCACATGTCTTCTGTGGGACCTTGAACAAGTCACTTCACTTCTCCGTGCCTCAGTTACCTCATCCGAAAAGTGGGGATTAAGACCGTGAGTCCCATGTGGGACGCGGACTGTGTCCGACCCGACCTGATTAGCTTGCACCTGCCTCAGCGCTTAGCCCAGTGCCTGGCACATACTAAGTGCTTAACACCTATCATTAAAAAAAAAATTACAAGAGAAAGGACTGGAGTCTAGACTGTGAGCCCACTGTTGGGTAGGGACTGTCTCTATATGTTGCCAACTTGTTCTTCCCAAGCGCTTAGTACAGTGCTCTGCACACAGTAAGCGCTCAATAAATACGATCGATTGATTGATTGAGTCATTACAACTGGTATGTGCAATACGACCAGTAGGGGGCAATAATGTGTAATTTATGCTTCATAAATTCTGTAAGAGAATCTGGATCATGCTACATTTTATAAATATTCTCTTTCTAAAAGCATATAAACTGTCAATAGGAAGAAAAAGAAGAGTGACTGTAAAAGAATCGGGATCGTGCTACATTTTATAACTGGTTATTAACTGTCAATAATAGGAAACAAAACAAGAGTGAATGCCACCTGACGACGAACAGTATGACCACGTCTGCTTTTAAGCCGCTTTCCTACCATTCTACAATTTGTAAACCGCGTTTTTTTAATGCTTTATATCAAACAGAGATTAACCTACCTGCTTAGGGCCACTAAAAATAAGTCAGAGGGCTTGTATACGCTGATCTAGGTGACTTCTTTAGTCCTGACATGGGCAAATGTGACCCATTATCATCACCATCAATCGTATTTATTGAGCGCTTACTGTGTGCAGAGCACTGTACTAAGCGCTTGGGAAGTACAAATTGGCAACATATAGAGACAGTCCCTACCCAACCGTGGGCTCACAGTCTAAAAGGGGGAGACAAAACCAAACATACTAACAAAATAAAATAAATAGAATAGATAGCAGCAGCAGCAGCATTTATGGAGCTCCTGCTGTGTGCGGAGCACTGAACTGAGCACTCCTCCAGGCATGGTGGAGCAATTACCTCGACTTGGAAGAGAGCCGCTGCCTTGCCATGCTGGAGAACTGGGATGCCTAATCCCAGGGTGGCTAAACTGGAAACTGCAGTGAGTTTGGGTTTTTTTTAATGGTATTTGTTAAGCGTTTTTTTGCCAGGCACTGTACTAAATGCTGGGGTAGATACAAGCTAATCAGGTTGGACTCAGTCCCTGTCACACACAGGCCTTTCCAGAATGAGCCCCCTCCTTCCTCTCCCCCACCTCCCCCTCCCCATCCCACCTTACCTCCTTCCCCTCCCCACAGCACCTGTATATATGTATATACGCTTGTACGTATTTATTACTCCATTTTATTTGTACATATTTATTCGATTTATTTTATTTTGTTATTACATTTTGTTTTGTTCTCTGTCTCCCCCTTCTAGACTGTGAGCCCACTGTTGGGTAGGGACCGTCTCTATAGGTTGCCAACTTGTACTTCCCAAGCGCTAGTACAGTGCTCTGCACACAGTAAGCGCTCAATAAATGATTGAATGAATGAATGAACACAGGGCTCAAAGTCTTAATCCCCATTTTACAGACGAGGTACCTGAGGCACAGAGAAATGAAGTGACTTGCTCAAGGTCACCCAGCAGACAAAAAGTAGAGCCGGAATTAGAACCCAGATCCTTCGGATTCCAGGCCCAGGCTCGGCCATGCCGCTTCTTGTCAGTTCCCCGACTTCTTTCCTAAGGGTCTTTCACATTTACAGCAAAAGCTACATAACCTGGCACTCCAACAACCGAGAAGTTCTAAAGATGGGAATCTCTGATATTCCTTCACAAAAGAGCAATCTTGGCTGACCTATTCCTAGGGAGTACTATCCATCCAATGGGAAGAGTTTACCACCACCTGGACAGGAATCAGTGCAGACAGTTGCCCCTAAAGTGTGAATTAGTACTCTTTTTACTCGATATATATATATATATATATATATATGTGTGTGTATATATATATATATATTTGACATATATATATGTATATGTACATATGTATATGTATATATATATATACATATATATATGTATAAAACAATTTAAGGCCACGTAGACAACACCACATCATAACTTACAGGAGTCAGATCAGTCTCCTCTCTCTTGAAGTCAATGTGATGCCTGGGCTGTGTGCTGGGACATCCAACAGAAATAGCATGCTGTGAAAATGCAGAAGGAGGAGGAGAAAGTGATAGAGAAGGGAGGGGGGAGAAGGTATTCTTCATTACCATGCATGAAGGGAAAAGAGGACTAAAATGAAGAGAAACTTAAAAAAATGAACTACGTGAATGAAAAATGGCAAATCAGTTTTCAGCCGACACTTCCTTTACTAGAGCCCAACCACAGGACTGCTGCTTCTGCTACTAAATGCACCACCTTTGGGACTTCGACTGTTGGCAGAAGAAATTTATTTTGAAGTATGGTATTAGGTGGCATCTGGGCAGGGGTGGACTCAGCAGAAATACCTGCCCTCTCCCCATGTTTAAAGCCTTACTGAAGGCACATTTCTTCCAAGAGGCCTTCCCTGACTAAGCCCTCATTTCTTCTTCTCCCACTCCCCTCTGCCTCACCCTTGCTCGTTTTATTAGCTCACTTTATTCACCCTCCCTCAGCCCCACAGGCGTAATTTATCTACATTACTGTCCATCTCCACCTCTGAGACTGTGAGCTCACTGTGGGCAGGGAATGTGTCTACCAACTTTGTTATACCGTACTCTCCCAAGCGCTTAGCACCACACTCTGCGCACAGTAAGTGCTCAATAAATACGACCAACTGATTGAGATGCGCAGCTTTCTATTCCCCCTCTCCCTTCCTCTTATAATTAAAGCTTCTTCTTGGAAATTTTCCCTGCAGAGCCTCTATACAGCAGGGAAAATTCCAGGAGATATTTTAAAATTAGAAAAAAAAAACCTCAGAAAGTAACAGTTCCCCTTTCAACTGGAAATGACAGAGCAGTTTGCTAACTCTTCAAGTCAGGGTGTGACTGATGCAGAGAACAGTGGCGGATCTCGTCCCAGTTTAAGGACACCGTGCTTGTGGTGGCATAACCCAAGACCACAGAAGGCTCCTTGGAATTTGGGAACTACACTGCAGATTCCTGTTGCCCTAAGGGTCATTTCACAGCCCCTTGCTCCTTTCCTTTTCCACATGTGCCTAGCCAATCCTTCTCCATTTTGGATTGTGGTGGGTTTTTTTACAGCCCTGAAGACACTACCTTGCACTTGTTCCCACTGATCCTGTTTTGGTTGGATCATTTTCCCTTCTCCAATCCTACATAACATTCATCCACTCATTCATTCATTCATTCATTCATATTTATTGAGGGATTACCGTGTGCCGAGCACCGTTCTAAGCCCTTGGGAGAGCACAATACAACAAAAAACAGACACATTCCCTGCCCGCAAAGAGCTCACAGTCTACCAAACACCAACACCATCTTTAGAGGCAACACTTAATTCAGCAGCATTCCCACAACGAATGGACTGGGAATGGACCCATTTAAATATATTTATGGTTGGCCAGGACAAAAGCATTGCCGGCCCGCCCCAAGTGTTTGCAGATGACACTAAATTGGGTAGCGTGGCTAAGTCTTCGGAAGACAGGCCCACATTTCAAAGTGAAAACTTGGAACCTCTCCCTTTTCAGTCATCTATTATCAATGTTTCCTTCCTATCCAACAGGGAGGGAACCACTTCCTTGTCCCTCCTCTTTTGCCTAAATGAATGTTCTTGTTACCTTGTATGTCTCGGGCTCCTTTCCAAATTTTGTGTTTCTATCTCATTAACAGTCATGTGGTTCTTTTCATACTTCTTTGGTTATCTGACCTAATTCCCACTTATGTGCTGTTTTCCTATTTGCCCTTCATGGGTCTTTGTTTTAGCCAGATTGGTCCCGTGTGGTCTTTACTCTGCTCTGGAACAGTCTAGGTAACAGCCAGCTTCCTTTTGATTCTTTACTTCCTACACTTCCCTATCACCCATCAGGTCCCTCCTATTGGAACCCTAAGCCTGTTCAAATTTGCTTTCTTAAACTTTGTATTTTTCTTTATCCCCCCCCCCCCCCCCACTTAAAACCTTCAAGGTAATTAATTATCTTGTGATAACTGCCCCCGAGGTATCCATCCACCTTTAAAAGCCTCAGCCCATTCTTCCCTGTACGAACAAATCAAGCCCCTTCTTATGATACCACACTACTGGGTATCCACACAGGCTTGTGTTGTCAGAGAAAGATTCCCAGGTACTTTCCAACGTTTGGGCCAAAATGCAGAGTTAAAACACAGGCCTTGGCAAAACTGAGTATTGCAAAGACTTCCTTCACCTAATTTTAATTCCTCCTCCACTTTTTTTTTTAATGGTATTTGTTAAGCGCTTACTAGGTACCAGGCACTGTACCAAGTGCTGGGGTAGATACAAGCTAATCAGGTTGGACACAGTCCATGTCCCTCCTGGAGTTCACAGTATTAACCCCCATTTTACAGATGAGGTAACTAAGGCCCAGAGAAGTTAAGTGTCCAAGGTCACATGGCAGACATGTGGAGAGCTGGGATTCGAATCCCGTCATCTGATTCCCAGGCTCGTGCTTTATCCATTAAGGCCATGCTGCTTCTGTATTGCTACCCTACAGAAAATGAAACAGAACTACCTTGTTAAACATTTTCAGAAAAAAAAAATCAAAGGAGTACATAAAAGAGATGAAGTAGCACTGCAAAAACATTTTCTTCCTGCGATCCCCAGGGGTCTTGGCAACACAACCACAAGAATACAGCAAGGGCAGTGAGTTTGGGTGATAATGGAGTTGGCTTGCTCCTTTAGTGAAGGGAGTGTGTCCAGCTACTCTATTGTTCTTTCCCAAGCACTTAGTTTGGGTGCTTTGCAAACAGTAAGAGCTCAATATATGCCACTGATTGATTAGCTTGTTTGATAAGAGGAAAGAACAGATGAGGGAGCAATGTAGAATCAAAAGGAAGAGAGCCACGTTAGTCCTGAGGGGAGCAGGAGGAAGAAGTAAGCTGTGACAATACCACCACAAAACGGCTATTTGGAGTTCCACAGATCCAACTTTCACAATGTGTCAACTTGACATCTAAAGTTATTCCTATTATAGAACGTGAAATCAAGGTCCTAAATGCCACCAATGCCCACTAAGGATTGATTTTCTAATCTATTCTCTCAAGTTCACACACACCGAGAGTACTTAGTATGGACGCCTGAGCAACACTTGTGAATTAGGAGAGGTAAGACAGATATATTAACAATTAGAAAACAAAATTAGAAAACAAAAAAACGAAAATTGGGTAATCTATCTTATTTCTATCAACGTTTCTTTCGGACTCAATCACTTTGCCCTCCCCACTACTTTACCTCACTGCTTTCCTACTGCAATCCAGCCCACACATTTCACTCCTCTACTGCCAACCTACCCACTGTACCCTGATGGTCTGTCTCGCCGCCAATGTCTCGCCAATGTCCTGCCCCGGCCCGGAACGCCCTCCCTCTTCACATCCGACAGACAATCATTCTCCCCTCCTTCAAAACATTATTAAGAAAGCATATATCCTCCAAGGGGCCTTCCCTGACTAAGCCCTCATTTCCTCTTCTCCCACTCACTTGTGTGTCACCCTTGCGCTGGGATTTGCACCCTTTATTCACTCCTCTCTCGGCACTACACCACTTCTGAACACATCCACAATTTATATGTTTAAATGAATGTCCGTCTCACCCTCCTGACTGTGAGCTTGCTGTAGACAGGGAATGTGTTTTTCAACTCTGTTTTAGTGAACTCATCCAAGATCTTAGTACAGAGCTCTGCACACAGTAAGCACTTAGCAAATAAAATTGATTGATTAACTTCTTTTGTAAAAGATTTGCAGTTTGCCTAAAGGAAAGCTTGCCCTGTAGCATTACACCTGTCTGATGCAACACGCATGGACAAAATCAGGTCTACACCCAGACGTGTTAAAAGAACGCTCTCTCCCTCTAGCCAAAATGCAGAGTGAGAATCTTGCTGCGGCAGCACTCAGTGTAGAAGCACATGCATGCATGTGTATGTATAGATGTACATGTGCAGGGTTGGATTATCACAGGGGTTCACTGGGCTGGAGCCCAGCGTCCTAAGAACACTCCACAATGCAGTAACCTGATGCTTGATGCCTGTGCCCAAAAAAACCCTTTGGCACAGAAACCTCCACAGTGGCTCAAGGGAAGTCACTCGGTTTTATTGTACTCCCCAATTCATTCATTCATTCATTCAATCGCATTTCTTGAGTGCTTACTGTGTGCAGAGCACTGTACTAAGTGCTTAGGAGAGCACAATACAACAATAAACAGAGACATTCCCCACTCACAACGAACTTACAGTCTAGTACCAAGTGCTTAGTACAGTACTCTGCACAGAGTAAGCACTTAAATACCACTGATTGATCGATTAAGGGTAGGTGGATCATCCCAAGCTTAGAGCTGTTGAAACAAGTCCAAAATATCACTTCTGGGGCTCTAGCCTCTCCATGCAAAACAGAGTAAAGAAAGTTAAGATCTTAGCACTCCTCTCAGATCTTCCCGCTCTGTCCATAGTTCCACCCATATGAGGATGTCCTATAAGATACGCCAGAGATGGGAATGACATATTGAGGAAAATGTATTTACACAAAGATTTTTCCTACACATTTATTTCCAAGTCCTTCTTTAGCTCTCAGTGCATCTTACAGTCCAATGTATTACCATGCCAACAATATGATTTGAAACTAGAACCCTGCCTAGGGATTCAAAACCAGATGGTCCTATTCTATATTTCAGCAAAATGGTATTAAGTCCTTAATTCATTTATTTTCTAAAATATGTCATAGGACATTTATGGGCGAACAAAGACCACTGATTTTTAACATCTCCAACAAACCCACAGAATCTCCACGATTCTTTGAAAGGTAATTTTACATGTAGACTGTTCAAGTTCTTGCACATTTTTCTCCTTTCTGTTCACTTGCAAAATTCAACCAACTGCTAAGGGGTTGTAGTACAGAGACGTAATCCATAAAATCTATTGTAATTTCCAAAAGCATTTGATAAAATTCCCCCCCAAAATTTGGAAACTAATGAAAGGAGTAATAAAGATGGTACACACACACCCACACACACACATATGTACATCCTCAGTGAGGAGTCAACACTCCTTAAGCAATAGGAAATGGCACTTGAGAGAATAGACACTCTTCACCCTGGAAAGAAGTCAACAGTAGCATTCTTCAGAGTTCTACTCTGGGAGCACTACTGTATTTCTTTAAATGATTAGAGAAGGAAGTGGCTAGCATGCCAGTGACCTTTACTAATAATTACCCTTACATCCACACATAAGCCTCAATGGTGATTGTTCACTCTCTCACCACTGTCTTGTTTTTTGGGGGCCTTATAAGACACTTTGCATGATTATTCATTCATTCAATCGTATTTATTGACCACTTACTGTGTGCAGAGCACTGTACTAAGCTCTTGGAAAGTACAAGTTGGCAACATATAGAGACGGTCCCTACCCAACAGCGGGCTCACAGTCTAGAAGGGGGAGACAGAGAACAAAAACATATTAACAAAATAAAATAAATACAATAAATATGTACAAATAAAATAGAGTAATAAATAAGTACAAACATATATACATATATACAGGTGCTGTGGGGAGGGGAAGGCGGTAAGGAGAGGGGGGATGGAGAGGGGGAGGAGGGGGAGAAGTAGGAGGGGGCTCAGTGTGGTAAGGCCTCCTGGAGGAGGTGAGCTCTCAACAGGGCCTTGAAGGGAGGAAGAAAGCGAGCTTGGCGGATGTGTGGAGGGGGGGCATTCTAGGCTAGGGGGAGGACGTGGGCCGGGGATCGACGGCGGGACAGGCGAGAATGAGGCATGGTGAGGAGATTAGCGGCAGAGGAGCGGAGGGTGTGGGCTGGGCTGGAGAAGGACAGAAGGGAGGGGAGGTAAGAGGGGGTGAGGTGATGGATAGCCTTGAAGCCAAGGGTGAGGAGTTTCTGCCTGATGCGTAGGTTGATTGGTAGCCACTGGAGATTTTTGTGGAGGGGAGTAACATGCCCAGAGCATTTCTGGACAAAGACAATCCGGGCAGCGGCGTGAAGTATGGATTGAATTGGGGAGAGACAGGAGGATGGGAGATCAGAGAGGAGGCTGATGTAGTAGTCCAGTCGGGATAGGATGAGAGCTTGAACGAGCAGGGTAGCGGTTTGGATGGAGAGGAAAGGGCGGATCTTGGCAATGTTGCGGAGCTGAGACCGGCAGGTTTTGGTGACGGCTTGGATGTGAGGGGTGAATGAGAGAGCGGAGTCGAGGATGACACCAAGGTTGCGGGCTCGTGAGATGGGAAGGATGGTAGTGCCGTCAACAGTGATGGGAAAGTCAGGGAGAAGACAGGGTTTGGGAGGGAAGACAGGGAGTTCAGATGATTAGCGCAGTGAAAGAATGATAACCACCTACTGAAGGACTTAAACTTGGGAATGTGTAAATTCACGCAAATTTAACAATACAGTGTAATTTTAAAATAGGCTTAATAGCAAATTTCACTTTCCTGTCTCATAAAAAAAATACACTGTAGCATACACACACTTTAATAACCCAGCTCTCCTCCTTTATCATCCCTTATCTAAAGGTGCCCATATTTTCATGAACTTCAGTTGGGAAAGGGGCAGGAACTCAGGATTACAGTAACAGAATTAAATTAGCTGACCATCTCTTACCTCCCATCTATTTGCAAACAGCAATAACGTGGATGAATGCCTTCCAATATTAAGAGGGATGCTGTTTAATACTTTAAATTGGGTTGATCACTACTATAGAGGGAGAGTGCAAGGACTACCAAGAGAATTCAACCATAAGAACCCAGGAGGGCAGCCAAGAGGTTGAGAGTTTAGTCAATTTTTTGTTTTGTTTTAATAGTTTAAGACCCGACTGAGAACCAGCGGTTTCATACTTGAGTTCTTCGAAAAAGTTGTAAAAGATTTAGTGCTTCTATAATATCGAATATTTCAAAACATTTGACCTAACCGGGATGCTTAGCAGACCAAGTAAGCTTGTTATGGGCAGGAAACGTCTGCTAATTCTGTTGTACTTTTATCCTCCCCAGCACTTGGTACAGTGCTCTGCACACAGTAAGTTCTCAATAAATACCACTGATTGATTGATAAAGGAACTGACAAAGATCAATGAACATGCCCTGGCGGCTTTCTTGGACAACCAAATACATTTCTAAATCTTTCTGGCTACGTATTCTCTCTCCACTGTGGAGATTGTTGAGATTGTTCTCAGTTGAGACTGTTCTCCAGAACACACAGCAAAGTTATTTCAGATTTGAAAAAACCAATCAATTAAAACCCTCCATAACTTGATAAAATATAGACTTCTAGGTATGTGACTACAAATGGTTACAAAAGGTTGAACACACCTTCCTCCCCAGCAGGATAAATAACCTATGGAAGATTCAACACCAGATTTAATTAGAGCTGGGTCTAATATCAAATTGGCCTCAGTCATCGAATCAAATACATAATCAGCATCAGGATTTGCTGAATACCTAACGAGTGAAGAACACTGAACAGGGTCTTTGGGAATATATCATAGGAATGATAGCATTGACTTTCCCAGAACAGAAAAGAAAATGCTTCTTTCTAAATTATGTGCTAGTTCTGGCAATCAGCTTTTATTCAAAATTCTAAGGCCACTGCAGAAGTCAGTAGAAGAATATAGAAAATTTACAATTTGAAGTCACTGGACGGTTGATTCCAATTTCAAAGTCTGCATAAAACTGCCTTACAAGAAAAGTGCCCTCAGATAATTTCTTGTAAAAAAAAAAAAAGCATTAGCACGTGAGAAGGCACAGACAGTAGGATTTTAACTCGGCAAATTAAGCAACAAATGAGGACACAATTCCTAGGAACGGTCTCCTTCCTCTCTACTGAACAAGTAGGCAGAAAAAGAGCAAAGTGTTCATGGCCTGGCTTGACCTTTCCCTCCATTAATGGCATATCAACAAGGAACAGTTTATGATTTAATCTCCTGCCCCAGTAGCTTGGAAGCCTACAAAGTTCAAGACTCACGCTGAGCTAACGTTCAAGCGAAAAATCACGGCTTCACTGAAGCAAAAATTTCAGGCACAATCAATATAATCACTAGGCTGGGAATTTTTAAGTTTGAATGATATGAGAAAATCTCTTCCAGTCCTGACATTTCGCACCTCCTAATTTTGATTCCGGGTTGGTTTAACTTGAATTTGAATTACAGTATGATTTAGGAATTATTTCTCAAAAGTAGGTGCAAAAGTTTATGTTCTCCAGAATATTACAAGTAGTGCTGTGAGCGCTTAGTACAGTGCTCTGCACACAGTAAGTGCTCAATAAATACGATTGAATGAATGAATAATCATAGCATTTTCTAAGCGCTTAATGGGGGCAGAGCACTGTAATAATAATAATAATAATAATAATAATAATAATAATAATAATAATAATGGTATTTGTTACGCGTTTATTATGTGCCAAGCACTGTTCTAAGCGCTGGGGTAGACACAAGGCAACCAGGTTGTCCCACATGGGGCTCACGGTTTTAATCCCCATTTTACAGATGAGGTAACTGAGGCACAGAGAAGTTAAGTGACTTCAGAGAGAAGTCACATAACAGAGAAGCAGCATGGCTCAGTGGAAAGAGCCTGGGCTTTGGAGTCAGAGATCACGGGTTCAAATCCCTGCTCCGCTACTTGTCAGCTGTGTGATTTTGGGCAAGTCCCTTAACTTCTCTGTGCCTCAGTTCCCTCATCTGTAATAATAATAATAATAATAATAATAATGGCATTTATTAAGCGCTTACTAGTGCTTTGCACTGTTCTAAGCGCTGGGGAGGTTACGAGGTGACCAGGTTGTCCCACAGGGGACTCGCAGTCTTCATCCCCATTTTAAAGATGAGGTCACTGAGGCCCAGAGAAGTTAAGTGACTTGCCCAAAGTCACACAGCTGACAATCAGCGGAGCTGGGATTTGAACCTATGACCTCTGACTCCAAAGCCCATGCTCTTTCCATTGAGCCACGCTGCTTCTTTAATTCTGTAACATGGGGATTAAGACTGTGAGCCCCCGTGGGACATCCTGATCGCCTTGTATCTCCCCCAGCGCTTAGAACAGTGCTTTGCACATGGTAAGCACTTAATAAAAAAAGAAAAGTGACTTGCCCAAAGTCACACAGCTGACAAATGGTGGAGTCAGGATTAGAACCCATGACCTCTGACTCCCGACCTCGGGCTCTTTCCGCTAAGCCACGCTGCTTCTCTTCTTCTGTACTAAACCCTGGGAGAGTACGCACAGGAGGGAATCAGTCACCGTCTCCTGTCCCTCGAGGGGCTCGCAATCTATAAAGATGAAGGTTGCCGAATTCTACTAATATTATATCAGGATTACGGTAACAGAATTAAATTAGCTGACCGTCTCTTACCTCCCATCTATTTGCAAACAGCAATAACAGGGATGAATGCCTTCCAATATTAAGAAGGATGCTGTTTAAAACCTTAAATTGGGTTGGTAACTACTATAGAGGGAGAGTGCAAGGACTACCAAGAGAATTCAACCATAAGAACCCAGGAGGATATTATATTAGTATAATATTATATTATATTAATATCATCATCATCAATCGTATTTATTGAGCGCTTACTATGAGCAGAGCACTGTACTAAGCGCTTAGGAAGTACAAATTGGCAACATATAGAGACAGTCCCTACCCAACAGTGGGCTCACAGTCTAAAAGGGGGAGACAGAGAACAAAACCAAACATACTAACAAAATAAAATAAATAGAATAGATATGTACAAATAAAATAAATAAATAGAGTAAAAAATATGTACAAACATATATACATATATACAGGATGCATATATACAAGGATGTCACCCGAAAGCCCAAATCGTAGGGAACACCTGCAGGGAACTACGATCGACAGTGGGTGACGGTAAGTAGAGTATAATTAATATAACATTAATATTTCTATTAATGGAAGACATCAAATTAAATGGATGGGTTCACCAGTTACAAGGCATCTACATTAGGGTGACGTCAGTCAAAAGGGGAAAGCCAGGGCAGATGCAACGCGAGAAGATGCCAGAGAAAGCTGAACCATGGTGGGTCAGAAGAGAGGCAGGAAGGCTTGTGAACGTCTTGCAGAGAGGGGAGAACTGATTGTGGCGGGGAGGAGGAACAAAAGCTCAGGCTTGCTGGCCTCTCCCCTACCCAAACTCCCCTTGATCAGATCGCTTCTCCCAGGCCCTTTTGAGAAGCTAAGGGCAGACTTGCAATGGTCAAAAACACCCAGAGAAATGTGTGGAATATTCCATTTAACAATCTCTTTGCTGCATTACCATGCAGTCGAGAAGCAGTGTAGCCTAGTGGACAGAGCCCGGGCGTGGGAGTCGGAAGGAACCGGGTGCTAATCCTGGTTCCGCCACTTCATCATCATCAATCGTATTTACTGAGCGCTCACTATGTGCAGAGCACTGTACTAAGCGCTTGGGAAGTACAAATTGGCAACATATACAGTCCCTACCCAACAGTGGGCTCACAGTCTAAAAGGGGGAGACAGAGAACAAAACCAAACATACTAACAAAATAAAATAAATAGAATAGATATGTACAAGTAAAATAAATAAATAGAGTAATAAATATGTACAAACATATATACATATATATGTCTGTATATGTATATGTATATATGTATATACATATATACATATACATATATATATATACACATATGTACGCCACTTGTCTGCTGGGTGACCTTGGGCACAGTCACTTCGCTTCTCTGTGCCTCAGTTACCTCATCTGTAAAATGGGGATTAAGACTGTGAGCCTCATGTGGGACAGGGACTGCATACAGCCTGATTCGGCTGCATCTATCCCAGCGCTTAGTACAGTGACTGGCACACAGTAGTGCTTAAATACCATTAAAACAACATTACCACAGCAAACTTTGGTACTGCAGATTACCCGCCCAATAGTTTCTTTTCAAAGTAAAAGGAAATCCAAGATCCACCTCTGGAAAACTTCTTTCCCCACAGGTCAGTTCTGTTTAACTGTCAGGATTTAAATCAGCTTTGAAAGAGAAAACATTTTTGCCCAGCTAAATTCTTGTTCCTCCTCCTTCTTGCACTACCTACAGGTAGCACACACACAACTATTTCTTCTGAAAAATGCGTTGTCAGATGGACATTTCCTAATTCTCATCCCTTATATTGTACTCTCCCAAGTGCTCAGTACAGTGCTCTGCACATGGTAAGTGCTCAAAAAATATGACAATGATTTTCTGCCAAGCCAGGCCTCATAGCCTCTTCCCTTGGAGGGATGGAGATATCTGGAAACAAAGTTCCCCTCTAAACTGCAAGCTTGCTATGGGCAGGGAATGTGTCTGTTTATTGTTGCAGTGTACTCTCCCAAGCACTTAGTACAGTGCTCTGCACACAGTAAGTGCTCAAAATTATGACTGAATGAATTATTGAATTAAGGGCTCCACAGCAAAAGATCACTTGGGTATGTAGAAAAGAACCAAACCCATGTTCAACTATTTGTCTCTATGTTTAACTTGGGACTGAGGAAGCATGTGCTGTGCGGATTTATGACAAAGTTTACACAGCCCAATTTTTTCCTTTCTGCCAAAGTATCCTTTAGAAATTCTGAAAAATGTTAATATTTGTCTACTGAGACGTTACAAGTTTCTTAAGATGGAAAATAATGCAAGGGGCTTATCTGTTTGATTTAATTCAATCAATGGAGAAAATTCCTGAAGTTCCTAAAACATATTCCTGAATTATATTTTAAAATTTGCAACGACTTGACAGAGAACACTCCCTTAGGTTTCAAAGGAGACAGGAAAAAAATGTTACTTGCACCAGTAACACAACGAGATGGCTCTGAGGACCAGAACTGGAACGAGGAAACTTTTTCCTCATTCTGTATTTCCAGCCAGCTGTGTTGAGCAACCAAATGGTCCACTTTTCCAGCTGTTCAGACTGTTCTGCAGCGTCTCTTACTTCAATTTTCAAAAGGAAAGTCTCAAAGAAAAACAAAAGAACTCTCACACAGTCCCACTGGAAGCACTGCTGCCAGGCTTTGGGGTGGTTTCACATAGCATATGGGCATTGCGAACAAATTCCTCTTTGACTCCTGATGCTTCCTCCTTATGGAACCTACATCAGGCGGTAGAGCCACTTCTAGGTCTTTAATCACAGAACCAGCATTTGTAGGGCTTTGGCACCCTACGGAAATCCCTTTGAAATTTAAGATCAAAGAATTCACTCAGTCCTCCTGTAAGATGGGGTTAGATTCCTGACAAATCCTGTGTTAATGAAAGTTCCTATTAGAGTAAGTGGTTTGATTAACGTCATGCGCATGCATATAACTATTTCTCCTAATACTGCTGCATATTGTACCTAGGTATACGTGAGCTGTGGGAGTAATGCTTCCTGATGCTCCCCCCGCAACCCACCAGCGGCCTATCTTATCCAAAATGCGTAATGAATTTGAATCTCCCCCATCTTTCCTCCTTCCCTTCCCCACAGCACCTGTATATATGTTTGTACATATTTATTACTCTATTTATTTATTTATCTTGTACATATCTATTCTATTTATTTTATTTTGTTAGTATGTTTGGTTTTGTTCTCTGTCTCCCCCTTCTAGACTGTGAGCCCGCTGTTGGGTAGGGACTGTCTCTATGTGTTGCCGACTTGTATTTCCCAAGCGCTTAGTACAGTGCTCTGCACACAGTAAGCGCTCAATAAATACTATTGATTGATTGATTGATTAATGAAAGCACATATTTTGGATGAACTGATGGCAATTACATTTTGGTGAACATTCAGTTCAGCCGCGAGATGGGTTTTTTTGCTGTACGCTTGGACTAGAATGCCGTTGGGCAATTTGGGAGTCCAACTTTGCAAGCCTCTTTGGGCCTGTTGGTTTGTTGTTTATTGTACTTGGTAAGCGCTTTTTATGTGTCAAATACCATTCTGAGCCCTGGGGTAGGTACAAGTCAATTAGATCGGACGCAGTCTCTGTCCACGAGGCTCAGGGTGTTTCGTTAGCAAAAAATAGTGCCGGCGCGCGTCGGTAGAATGGGCATGACAGGACGAGCTGCCCTTTAAACTTAACAGTTTTGTGTGAACGCAACCCGCTCGCCTAGGTGATCTGGGTGCGTTCTTCCCCCTATAAACGGTCACAAGTGCCCAATCTTCGAGCTTTCTGAAGCACTTACCTCAGTAACTGGTTGTCCCTGATGCGTCAGATCCAGTTCATGAGGACGGGTCACTTTATCAATATCCAAAGAGTCCATACTCGAAGCCGCAGAGGTAATACTGGAACGGGATGAGTTGCTGATGGACCGGGCTTCCGCATCGCTGACCGTGCCCGCTGAGGCCGTTCTTCTGTGCTGACTAGCTACTATGGGTTTGGCATCTTCCACCGCCGACTGCTGGGCCGCTTCATCCATGCTCAGGGAGGCCTGCTCTAACTGGGCGGTGATGTCGTCCAGGGAGTAGTTGGCTTGGGAAGTTTTGGACATCCGGCTAGATGAAGAGGACAGTCCTTTCACGGCGCCGTGCTTCAAGGTCTGTCGCCCGGAAGGTAGTTTCTGAGCAGCTTTGGTTTCTGAGGCTTGTCGTTTACTGTTGGCCGCCCCGATGCTGCTGAGTTCCTGCTCGATGGAACTCAGGTCGGCCATGAGGGCGTCCAGGTCCACAGCCTCTCCCTGATTGAGGGCTTCTGCAATGAACAGCAGACGTTACGTTTCTACAACACAGTCAAGTCCGGATTTCCCACGTGATTGGCGTGGCCTAGTAGTCAGAGGACCTGGGTTCTAATTCCGGCTCGGCACTTGTCTGCTGGGTAACTTTGGACATGTCACTTAACTGCTCAGTGCTTCATTTTCCTCGGCTGTAAAATGGGGAATAAATCCTACTCGCTCCTACTCACCATATTGGGCAGGGATTGTCTTGCATCTGCGCTAGCGCGGGTTCTAATTCCGGCTCTGCACTTGCCTGCTGGGTGACTTTGGGCATGTCACTTCACTTCTCAGTGCTTCATTTTCCTCGGCTGTAAAAAGGGGAATAAATCCTACTCGCTCCTACTTAAGACTGCAAGACCCATATTGGGTAGGGATTGTCTTGCCTCTGCGCTAGCGCTTAGAACAGTGGTTGACACATATCAACCAGTATTATTATTATTGTTCCTTTGCTTCTAGGTCTTAGGTCCAAGGTCCAGGACAGTCTTTTAGACTGTGAGCCCACTGTTGGGTAGCGACTGTCTCTATATGTTGCCAACTTGTACTTCCCAAGTGCTCAATAAATACGATTGATGATGATGACTGTGGCATATGATAAATTAAAGAAAATATCAAGACAATTTCTTCGCATAGTCTTGTTTGTCCCTAAGAGTTTCTGAATTTTAAATGTTTCCATGGGAAACCAGAGAAGCAAACCCTCCACACTATGTAATGGAGACTAGTATTGGAATGGATAACTGAATTCCAGAAATTCTCCAACAATTCTCAACTGTTCCCTGTTAGTAGTCAATCCATTCAAATTATCTGAGTGCTTACTCGGTGCAGAATACTGTACTAAACACTTGGGAAAGTACAGTAGAGTTAGTAGCATGGCCTAATGGATAGAGCATGGCCTTGAGAATCGGCAGGACCTGGGTTCTAATCCCAGCTCTGTCATTTGTCTGCTCTGTGAACTTGGGTAAGTGAATTAACTTCTCTGTGCCTCAGGTTCTGTATCTGTAAAATGGAGATTAAATCCTCGTCCCTCCGATTTAGACTGTGAGTCCCAACCTAATTATCTTGTACCTACCCCAGTGTTTAGGATAGTGCCTGGCAAACAGTAAGCCCTTTACGAGCACCATAAAAAACATATGAAGAGGGAGGGAGTTCCAGGGAAGGGGCAGGGCTTGTACAAGAGGTTGGTTAGTAGCAAATAAGCTTCTTTCTGTAACCTCTTGTGGAGATTTTTGTCCAAAGGTGAACAGCAGGATGAAGGAGGTATGGAAACAACAAAGGGCCGAGTTAACCCACAATTGGCAGAGCCAGGACTCCTGAACTGACGGTATATTTGAGCAGAGGATGGGGTGCAAATCATGCAGAACTCTCAAGAAGTGGTTATTTATCCTTTTAACTCGGTGAGACACACAATGCCACAAGGGATTTGCCTTTCCCCATTAAATGGATTAAAATCAATATTTAAAATGCTTTTTCATATGATGCGACTTTGCTTTTTTCTTTTTTCACTCTTCTGTATTTTCTCTCACAATAACCACAATATCTTAAGATTCCTAAACTACAAAATAAGGAGCTCCAACTCACAAGGTAGTTCCAATTCTAGTTCATGTGGTTTGTGGAACTAATACTGCATCATTTCAGCATTCTGTAACTTGCATTAAAACTAGAATTTTATTTTCCATTTTCAGCTTACCATTCAAATTGTACATGGAGAAGCGATAAGAAAAATTGGCAATGTTTGTTTCCTGGCGAAGAGGAGATTTTTTTACTGGTTCCAAAGGCTTGTCAGTATCCAGGCTCTTTAAAGGGTAAGAAGCAGAATAAAATGTATATTAAAAACAGAACAAAAATACATCAACTGTATACACTGGAGGTAATTAATCTACCAAGTGGTATCATTTAAAAATGCTCGTAAGTCAATTTTTTTCAAATTCAGTAACATACAAGCTACTTAACATCTCAAACTTTGATTCTACTTTTGCCTATAAATCTTTTATGAGACTGCCATGTTTAAATTACTGATAGGAAGAAAAGTATATTCAGTTTTGAAAAATATATGCAATACAGAAAAAGGCTCCTTGATAAAACTGATTACAAATGAGTCTCAAAAAACCACTGGGGAAAACGTTATTGCAGAATAGATGTGAGTTAAAATAAATGGAGTTTAAAATCACAAATTTTGGGTTTACTCACAAACCCTTTAATATTATTGTACTATTTATATGTGAGGCACAGTCAACTTTATACAGAGAATGTCTTTTTTTCCCCACATTCCAAAAGGCAAACAGAAACTGGTATCATTTGGTACAAAATTACCAGAAGTGAAAACTAGAGAAATCTCTCATTTTCTCTCATCAAAGGGATTTTGCCTCCTTGTTGAGGAAGCTTTTTGGGTTTTGAGCAAGGCTAGCTAAAGGCAGGCAACAAATCAATGAAAGCCAGAGGAATGGGCAGGAATTAGGAGTGAATTACAGACGGTATCAACATTGGGATAATTCCTAAATTAAGAAGGAAAAGTGCCTCCCTCAGTATGGGAAAAGAGCAGAAAAAGAAATGAACAGAGGTTTGGTTCTCTCCCCCTTGGGGAGATGAGTCTGGTCCACCACAGAGTGACTCGGGAGATGCCCTTGACGGGGAAAGGGAGGTTCCAGGCCTGATCCGATTACGGTCAGCCTTCACATAAGGGAAGAGAAAATGCAAAAACCTGTGTAATTTGAGCTAAATGGATTTTTAAAATATGAAAATATAGTTGGGGCATGTGCAAGCAAATGTTTAGCTGCTAAGGATCATTTTAATAACATGTTTATATAATTAGTTAACAAGTCCTAATGTCTATTTAAGCTACTGCTTAGTACAATTAGTATAAAAATTTACTTACATGGGTAATGAATTGCTCTATAAGAATAACAGATTTTAGCCTAATTTTGATATCCATTTAATCCTCTCCCCACCTTCAGCCCCATAGCACGTATGCACATATTCTTATACTCTGCCTTTTCCTTTAGCTGTAATTTATTTTAAGGTCTCTTCCCCACTTCTGGACTGTAAGCTCCTTGTGGACAAGGATTTTGCCTACCAACTCTATTTTATTTTACTCCCCCGAGCCCTTAGTACAATGCTCTGCACACAAAAAGTGCTCAATGAATACCACTGCTTTATACTTGTTTCGGGTACTCGAGCTGTTCTGGTGGTAGCACCGAACCAAATTCTCACTAGACTCCATAAAGTGGACTGAAAGACTTCTGATAGAATGTGTGATTTTTAAACATCCCACTAGTTATGAAACCATACACATTTTAATTTCATAAATGCTAAGATGAGCACATTTTGTGAAGTCCTTTCCAACTCACCGTTCTTTGAAAGCAAGAAGCCTACTTAGAAATTGCCACAGCTTGGCAAGTCAAAGGCTCTTAAATGATAGCTAACAGAATAAGAGACTCATTAGTTCTTCTGCCACACAAGGAGGGATATTCAGATGCTAACTGCCAATGTAAAATGCGTCAGTGTAAAGAGAGAGAGAGTCCTAGCCAACAATCCCTCAAAATCAGTACTCTATTCCTCAGAGGTTGCATTTGGAAGCAACTTAATAACTTAAGACATGATGGAAGTTAAATGTCTGTTGTGACTTTATTCAAAAGAGGGGAAAAATAAATAAATCTGGCCCCACTCCTGCTCTCAGAGCCAATGCACCCCCTGTAAACCTGGAACAAAACAATTCATTCAAGAACATTAGACGGAAGAAACACATAAGCCCCCATTGTTCCACATGGCAGTCTGAAGGGAGATTTTGTCAGAACTCTGGAAATGTACTTCGATGAAGCAGAATGCTCTGCGCTGCAAATTCTTTTATTTCCCAAGGATCAGAATGGAGTCCAGGAGTCCTGAAAAGGGCCTCAAATCTCAAAAAAGCCTAATTAGGCTACTTGCTTTTTTAAAGAAGTCCAGTTAGAAGGACTTTCAGAAAACAAACATTTGAAATTTGCGAAATCAAATTCAAGATACATACATCATTCATTTATTCAATCATATTTATTGAGTGCTTACTGTGTGCTCGACACAGTTCCAGACTGTGAGCCCACTGTTGGGTAGGGACCATCTCTATATGTTGCCAACTTGTACTACCCAAGCGCTTAGTACAGTGCTCTGCACACAGTAAGCGCTCAATAAATACGATTGAATGAATGAATGAATATTAAGCGCTTGGGAAGTACAAGTCAGCAACATATAGAGACAGTCCCTACCCAACAACGGGCTCACAGTCTAGCGGGGGACACAGACAATAAAACAAAACATGGAGACGGGTGTCAAAATCGTCAGAACAAATAGAATTATAGCTATATGCACATCATTAACAAAATAAATAGAATAGTAAATATGTACAAGTGAAATAAATAGTGTAATAAATCTGTACAAATATATACAAGTGCTGTGGGGAGGGGAAGGAGGTAGGGCGGGGAGGATGGGGAGGAGGAGAGGAGGAGGCACATACATAGTGGCACTGTGGTTATTTCTTGTCATTATACGCTTTCCTTCTAATTTTTTTTTCATTGGCATCCTAGCACCTAGGATGCCAATCTATTTCTGACCTGTGTGAGTTTGTCCAGTTCGCCGAGCCAGGCCCCAAACATTTTGTCCAGGTCTTGATCTTCCTTATCGCTATCTTCTTCAGCGCCATGGTCAAGTTCTTCATCTGATAGTTGCTCCATCTGAAAGGCAGAGGAATCCAATATAGCATTTTAGAAGAAACGAAGATAACTACAGAGAAGCAGCATGGCTCGAAGGAAAGAGCACGGGCTTTGGAGTCAGAGGTCATGGGTTCAAATCCCGGCTCCGCCACTTGGCTGTGTGACTTTGGGCAAGTCACTTAACTTCTCTGTGCCTCAGTTGCCTCATCTGTAAAATGGGGATTAAGACTGTGAGCCCTCTGTGGGACAATCTGATCACCTTGTAACCTCCCCAGAGCTTAGAACAGTGCTTTGCACTGTCTTTTAGACTGTGAGTGCACTGTTGGGTAGGGACTGTCTCTATATGTTGCCAATTTGTACTTCCCAAGCGCTTAGTACAGTGCTCTGCACATAGTAAGCGCTCAATAAATACGATTGATGATGATGATTGCACATAGTAAGCGCTTAATAAATGCTATTATTATTATTATTATTATTATTAACTAAAACAAGGAATCAAGAAAGTGGTGAGGCTGTCAATGAGTTAGCCAGAGAAGAAACTGCCTAGGGTTTGACAGCTATAGAGAAGGATAATAACAATAACTGTGGTATTTGTTGAGCTCTTACTGTGCCAGGCACTGTGCTAAGTGCTGGGGTGGGTACAAGCAAATTGAATTGGACACCCAGTCCCTGTCCTGCATGGGGCTCACAGTTTTCATCCCCATTTTACAGATGAGGTAACTGAGGCATGGAGAAGTTAAGTGACTTGGCCAAGGTCACACAGCAGAAAAGTGGCGAAGCTGTAATTAGAATCCAGGTCCCTCTGACACCCAAGCCCGGGCTCTATCTGCAGTAACAGGCTGCTTCAAGAACTCCAGGTAACTGTCCAAAATATTGACTAACTGATTATTTAAATTATCTTCCAAGAGATCTCCCATCGGTCCCTACAATATGCCTGAAGAAAGACCGCGAGGGCAGAGCAGAGGGATTGCAGGGAACATTTCCTCTTAAACATTCTGGACTTTTGAAGCTCTTTCATCTGGATCTGGATCTTTCCTCTAAAAATTCTTCCACCAGTAACAAGACTCTTGCAAGAAGCCCTTCCCCAGTGTAACCAAAAGCAGTTTTCTTAAGCCCATAGACAGAGAGACAGTTACCGGTTCTGGGAAGAAACCCGACTGCAACTTTGAGAAGGAAAGAGAACAAAATCTACTTTCAAACCATTTGGTCACAGGCCCTTTTTAGGTACGGTCATGTGCGTATGCGCTTTCTTTCAGAATATAGGTCTTTGAAGCAAACTGTATCTTTTCTTCTATAGTGATACAATTCCAAGAACTGGTGTACCCTACGTTTCAAGATAGGAAACGCAAAGCCTCACCTCTGACCTGATGCCCAATCAATGTCAGAAAGTCCGTTCCCTCTCTGTGCCATCCTTCCCTTGACTGGATTCCCGTCTCGACCAGGGACAGCCTCTCTTCTGACCCCCTAGTCGTGACCCCTGGTGCCCAGTTGTGTGAGAAGGACCTGCTCCACAATAACAATAATAATAATAATAAATAGTACTTGTTAAGCACTTACTATGTGTCGAGACTGTTCATCATCATCAATCGTATTTATTGAGCGTTTACTATGTGCAGAGCACTGTACTAAGCACTTGGGAAGTACAAATTGGCAACATATAGAGACAGTCCCTACCCAACAGTGGGCTCACAGTCCAAAAGGGGGAGACAGAGAACAAAACCAAACATACTAACAAAATAAAATAAATAGGATAGATATGTACAAGTAAAATAAATAAATAAATAGAGTAATAAATATGTACAACCATATATACATATATACAGGTGCTGTGGGGAAGGGAAGGAGGTAAGATGGGGGGATGGAGAGGGGGACGAGGGGGAGAGGAAGGAAGGGGCTCAGTCTGGGAAGGCCTCCTGGAGGAGGTGAGCTCTCAGCAGGGCCTTGACGGGAGGAAGAGAGCTAGCTTGGCGGATGGGCAGAGGGAGGGCATTCCAGGCCCGGCGCTGGGGTAAATACAAGTTAATCCCATCCACCTCTGCTCCAGCCTTGGAAAGATTCAACCGACAGCAGCGTGTGAGACCTTCCCAACTTTTAGAACGGTTGAGAAGGTCGCCACCATCACCACGGCTGCAGCCCCTTTCACATTTTGCTGCTGTTTTCTCTCCTGTCTGTTTGCTCACCTTTCTTTATGTTTCTGTTGCCAGCCCCTTGTCCCCTCCTCATCCTTAGACTGTGAATCCTTCTGGGGGCAGGGGTTGGGTCTAGAGTTCAGCTATGTATTTCTTTCCAAGAAGTCAGTACAGCTCTCCGCACATAGTAAGGACTTAATTATTATTATTATTTCTCCTCCTCCTCCCTGTTCGTAGCAGTTTCTTGACTCCGACCTCAGTTCCAACCCAGGCTTCAGTTTTTTGAAACTATCGCCACGTGCACAAGGTACCGCGAGCTGTACCTGGCCCCCATCGCCATTCCAAGCCACCTCAGTCTGCGCAGGCCACCGTTAAGTCCAAGGTACAAGTCATAAGCTACCAAAAGCTCCTCAAGCTCCCACAAGTGACAGGAGCAGCTGAACAAAGCACACTTTGTCCTACCCAAGCCCATGTACCGAGTTGCTGTCCCTTCTCGCCACAACTGCATCACAGGAATGTGTTTCTGATATTGCTGTGTTGTAGTCTCTCAAGCGTTGAGTTCAGTTCCCTGCACACAGCTAGCACTCAAGAAATATGACTGACTGATTGATGCGTGGTGCCAGCCCCCCTTTCTGCGTGCAGTCCTGACTCTAGCACTCTGGCATAGTGGTTGGAGCACAGGCCTGGGAGACAGGAGGTCATGGGTTCCAATCCTAGCTCTGCCACTTTTCTGCTGTGTGACCTTGGGCAAGTGCCCCAAGGTGACCCTGGGGTACCGACCATCTCAAGGTCAAATGCTTCTAGACTTATGCCATGGACTTAACGGTGGCCTTCTAGACTGTGAGCCCACTACTGGGTAGGGACCGTCTCTATATGTTGCCAACTTGTACTTCCCAAGCGCTTAGTACAGTGCTCTGCACACAGTAAATGCTCAATAAATACGACTGAATGAATGAATGAAATGCTATCTCGTGGCCTCCTGAGCCAGCAAGCGGAACTCGGAAGCGAGGGTGAGATACCGCCTCACAACCAAAACTGCTAGATTGACAGCCCAAGCCGGCAATACAGAAGGTGTCCCTCATCGTCATCATCATCATCAATCGCATTTATTGAGCGCTTACTATGTGCAGAGCACTGTACTAAGCGCTTGGGAAGTACAAGTTGGCAACATCTAGAGACAGTCCCTACTCAACAGTGGGCTCACAGTCTAAAAGGGGGAGACAGAAAACAAAACCAAACATACTAACAAAATAAAATAAATAGAATAGATATGTACAAGTAAAATAAATAGAGTAATAAATATGTACAAACATATATACATATATACAGGTGCTGTGGGGAAGGGAAGGAGGTAAGATGGGGGGATGGAGAGGGGGACGAGGGGAAGAGGAAGGAAGGGGCTCAATCTGGGAAGGCCTCCTGGAGGAGGTGAACTCTCAGCAGGGCCTTGAAGGGAGGAAGAGAGTTAGCTTGGCGGATGGGCAGAGGGAGGGCATTCCGGGCCCGGGGGATGACGTGGGCCGGGGGTCGATGGCGGGACAGGCGAGAACGAGGTACGGTGAGGAGATTAGCGGTGAAGGAGTGGAGGGTGCGGGCTGGGCTGGAGAAGGAGAGAAGGGAGGTGAGGTAGGAGGGGGCGAGGGGATGGACAGCCTTGAAGCCCAGGGTGAGGAGTTTCTGTCTGATGCACAGATTGATTGGTAGCCACTGGAGACTTTTGAGGAGGGGAGTAATATGCCCAGAGCGTTTCTGGACAAAGATAATCCGGGCAGCAGCATGAAGTATGGATTGAAGTGGAGAGAAATACGAGGATGGGAGATCAGAGAGAAGGCTGATGCAGTAGTCCGGACGGGATAGGATGAGAGCTTGAATGAGCAGGGTAGCGGTATGGATGGAGAGGAAAGGGCAGATCTTGGCAATGTTGCGGAGCTGAGACTGGCAGGTTTTGGTGATGGCTTGGATGTGAGGGGTGAATGAGAGAGCGGAGTCGAGGATGACACCAAGGTTGCGGGCTTGTGAGACGGGAAGGATGGTAGTGCCGTCAACACCCCCGTGCCAATCAAATTAGGTATGGATAAACTGAGGCCGGAAGCTGGAATGGCCTAGGAGCACAGGTGAAAAATACCTGCGGCCTCTGACCCTCTGTGCAGAGGATCGAGACTTGCGGAGGGCGCCTCTGGCCAGAGCATGAGAAGCCCGCTCTGCCTGCACCAAGTGAGGGGCTGTGAGATGGGGGAGTGTCCCGTCCCGCTGGACGCTCGTGGGGCTGGAAGCCAGGCGCTTCGCCATGGGTATGGAACGCACGAATGGATTCCTCCCAAGGGGAAACTCCTCATGGGTGGGAGCTAGGGGCTTCGCCACGGTGGTGTAAATCAAGTGGATTCCTCCCGAGTGGGAAGTGCACGTGGGTGGGAGCTAGCTGCCCCACCGCGTACAAACAAACTGTAAGGGAATTCCACCTCGATGGAACCTGGGGGTTCTGCCATGAGCGAGTAATGTATGAGTGTTTTCCTCTCATTAGGGAAGCTCTAATATTACTTATTAATCGCATTCCTCCCGAAAGGGAAGTTCACTTCATTGCGCCTAAACAATTAAATAATTTGATTCACCTCGCAGAATGAATTTTATATAAAACTTAGGCTTTCCGTCCCTGGCTGGCCTGCCTGTGTCTGTCTCTTTCTCTCTCTCTCTCTCTCCGCTCCAATTACTGAATGAACCTGTCCCCGGACGACGGGTGACAGCAAGTCACCTCACCTCTCTGGGCCTCAGTGACTTCATCTGCAAAATGAGGATAGAGACTGTGAGTCCCACTTTGGACAGGGACTGTTTCCAACCCGCTTGGTTCGTAACCGCCCCAGCGCTTAGGATGGTGCCTGGAACACAATAAGTGCTTAACAAATACCACAATTATTATGAAACTACTGTAGGTCATTTTTCTGACCCTTTGTCATTCAGGGGAGCCCTGCTCAGACCCCAATGACTGTAAAGAAGGAAAACATGTCCTATCCCCAGAAGAACACGTATTTGAGCTGTTTTTGCGAGAGTGGTGATGGTTTGTGCTGAGCCATCCACACTCTCTGGCCAGGTTCCCCTAGGCTTGATTGCACACAATGTGAGATGGCTTGTAGGGAGAATGGACGACGTCTGCGGTCACAGAACCAAATATCTCTGAGAACTGGACGGCAGCAAACACGGCTGTGCCGTCATCAATTTGGTAAGCCATTGCTGACTATGACCAGCACAGGTGCCTGCTGTGTGACCTTGGGCAAGTCACTTAACATCTTTATGTTTCAGTTTCCTCATCTGTAAAATGGGAACTCATATTTAGACTGTGAGCCCCACGAGGGCCAGGGACTGTGTCCAGTCTGCTATCTTGTAAGTGCTTACTACAGAGTTTGGCATTATTATTATTTTTATCTACAACTTTGTCATGATTCCATTCAATAAATACTACGATAATGAAGCATTTTAAAAAGTGTTTCCATTTACATATTCCAAAGCTGAGAGGAATCAGTTTCTATAGAACACACTGCCTTTGATTCACAAAAAAGTGGCCTCTAAATAATTCCTCAGTCATTATTTCTCTCACTACGATGGGGTTTTGTTTCTCAAGAATCCTGTTTTACTGAAATCTGACCCTCTAGTATTCATGCCCTGCTTGACGCTGCACACTTGCAGAAATCATTTCTCCTGGTGTCGCTCTGCACTGCATTCAGACGAGACGTACATTGCAGGAAGAACGGTCCTTAATTCTGCAGTAGCAACCTGCACACACTGCATAATGACAACATAATAATAATAACAATGGCATTTATTAAGCGCTTACTATGTGCAAAGCAACTGTTCTAAGCGCTGGGAAGGTTACAAGGTGGTCAGGTTGTCCCATGGGGGGCTCACGTCTTAATCCCCCTTTTACAGATGAGGTAACTGAAGCACAGAGAAGTGAAGTGACTTGCCCAACGTCACAAAGCTGACAATTGGCGGAACTGGGATTTGAACCCATGAACTCTGACTCCAAAGGCCGTGCTCTTTCCACTGAGCCACGCTGCTGAGCCACATGGACAATGAGTTACTTTGGTAGGTAATACAAAAATGTGCCACAACAATTTATACTGTATATTAAGAAGATGAGGACTGTATTTTGTTTGCATGGTCTTGTGAGGTGCCTAGCACACTGTGGCGGCTCAGTAAACAAATAAAACTTTACATTTACTAAAATCGATTTAGGAGCAGAATCTCCCACAGTAAAGCAGATAACATTAGTTTCCTTGTCCAGGTCTTGTGGGGCTACAACTTGCTGACATTTGTCCTTTCCCAGAACAAAGAGTGGAATTTTAACCCCTCCGGATTGTTTCAAAGTGTCTAAAATAACCGTTGACGGAAACTTTGGCGGTTACAGGAAGCACCAAAGAAAGCCTCTTTTGTTGCCCTGAGTTTGATTCTCCCATACTCTCTAAAGTGGATATTCATGGAACCTCGGACAGAAGTGGGCTTTAATAGACCACAGTGGAGCTATCTTGTTGCTTATGACACATCTGCCTCATATTGGGGATTAAAACTGTGAGTCCCCTGTGGGACAGGGACCCATTCACCCTCTCCCCTGGCTTCAGGTTTCCACAGCTCTGCTGCTGCTCCCTCATGGCTCTATCACCTCAGGACCAGTGTTTCTGGGTCCCTCGCCCTCAGCCACTGAGAATAATAATAATAATAATAATAATGATGGCATTTATTAAGTGCTTACTATGTGCAAAGCACTGTTCTAAGCGTTGGGCACTGTTCTAAGTGCTGGAAGAGGCTCTGAAGGCAAGGGAAAGCGGTGGAGCCCCAGAGTAGCTGGGCCACTTGTCGGCTGCGTGACCTTGGGAGACTCACTTAACATCTCTGTAGCTCAGTTTCCTCCTCTGTCAAACGGGGATTCAGTATCTGTTCTCCCTCCTACTTAGACTGCGAGAAACGGGGACAGTGTCCAAACTGCACTTAGTACTGCACTTGGCACCTCGTAAGTGCTTGACAAATTCCAATATTAGCAGTGGAAGGTGATGGGACCACTCGAACCATGCCAGACCCCAAGGCTTGGGAAGCAGCAGAGACCCCTGACCTATACCAGACGTTGCCTGGCAAGTAGAATGAACTGGCACTCTACCCTCTAATGAGTAGATCAGGGGCCGCTGACTATTTTAAACTATTTGGGCAGATAAAATAGCTTCTCTCCGAGTCAAAAGATTAGTTTTTCCTTTGATACAGCGTGTAAGGGTAAGGAGAATCACAACCTCATGAGCTCATAATTACTCCACCTGTCAGATGGAAATGCTTGTGCAATGGTGCAAAATTCTTTGAAATTTTCCAATAAATTACAGAAATCATATGCTAATTATGCAGCCCGGCACCTAAGGAATGCAGTGTACTGTACTAAGCACCGCATTAAACCTATTCAAGAAGCTGTCAACCAGTCATAGGTTTTTTTTTAGCCACATATATGCCAAGTTGATAAATGTCTTGCTAAATTGTCTCCTAGGAATGACACTGTCTAAAAGCAGAGCAATAAATCTGGCTAAAATGGTATGAAATTAGGATTCCTGATATTTGTAAACCTGCATAACATGTACATGGTGATAAATCATTTTACAGTGGCAAAAACACACTATAGATAGGCACACACTTGATTATCGTGGAGGTAGGAATGCAAATGTCTGAATTAACCTGGAAAGCTTCCAGTTTTCTATTGGTTCGGGAATTCAGAACATTCCCAACAGAGCCAACTGTTGCCCAGATTATCTTAAGGCAGCTGTACAAATTAGCCTAAAGGAGGGAGTTAAAAATGGCTATTAAGTGAAAAATAATGAATTGGCCCTAATTTATGTGAATACTATCGTGAATATTCCTTATTCAAGCAATTTGTAGCACAATTAAGTAGCACTCAAACTCAACACACTGGAAACGCGGCCTGACCATCTGCAGGCGCCATGCAACTCCAGACAGACATTCTCCTGAAGTGGGTAAAGCCAAGGGTCTTTGGCAATAAGCCCCCAAAACTCACAGTGGGTCCAAGCAGCCAATTCCAGTCCTTCAAAAGCCAGTCAGTCTGCTCTGGCCCACCCATGCAGACATTGGTTTTAGGTGCGAATATCAGGTTTTAGGCATTAACCTTGATGAATGCCACCTCATCTAAACTTTGACCAAGTTTTCCTACATTTCACAGTAAATATTCAGCTAACATTTAAAAACATAAAACCATTACGCATGTCAAACATCAAACAGGGCCAGTAGACGTGGTGTGGGAGACAGTCTTTTCTGTAGGTCAGAATCAGGAGAAGTGCAAAGAAAAAAAAAACCCAGCACCACGTCTTCTTCATGGATCTCCTAAAACTTAAAAGACCTTTTAATACGCTCAGTAGATCTGTGCTTTGACAACTGCTGTAAATATCGTTGCCCTAACAGTTTGATATGTTCCTAAAATAACTCCATGATGAATGTTCAGTCAGGACAGATTGCCTGTTAATAACCCTTTTTTCCAACACTGGAAGGGTAGACTTGTGTAGTAGGGCCAATCCTAGAAAACATTTATTTTATGCAACCCAGAATCTTGGATGGCGGTGACAGAATTGGCTTTCGATTTTCCCAATGCGCTACAGGTGTCACTGAAAATCTTAGTCATCCTCTAGACTGTAAGCTCGTTGTGGGTTAGGAATATGTCTGTTAGATTGTTCTCTCCCAAGCATTTAGTAGGGTGCTCTGCATACAGTAAGTGCTCAAGAAATATGATTGATTGATTGATTGATTGACAGTAATGCTACATAAAACCAATGATCTGGCCCCACCTGCAGTGGAAGACTACCAGTGTTTCTGCTACCTAGGCAGAACTTTGGCCACTGACAGACTGAGAGCAGAAAACCAAATCAATCAGTGGTATTAATTGAACACTTAGTGTCTGCACAGCGCTGTACCATACAAGAGTTGATAGACGTGATCCATGCCCATAAGGAGCTTACAGTGTAGACAGACACTACATCATAATACAGATAAAGGAAACAGAGAAGAAGAATATTTACAAAAGTACTGTAGAGCTCAGGTATCAAAGTGTCAAAGTGCTTAAGGGGTACATAGCCAAATGCATAGTCGATGTCGAGGGGAGATGGAGAGGGGAAATAAAGGGCTTAGTCTGGGGAAGTCTCTTGGAGGAGATGTGATTTTAGGAGGGTTTTGAAGATTAATTAATTCATTCAATTGTATTTATTGAGCACTGTGTGCAGGGCACTGTACTAAGCACTTGGGAAGTACAAGTTGGCAACATATAGAGATGGCCCCTACCCAACAACAGGCTCACAGCCTAGAAGGGGGGGAACAGACAACAAAACAAAACATATTAACAAAATAAAATAAATAATAATAATAGATAATAAATAATAATAATAATAATAAAATAATAGAATAGTAAATATGTACAAGTAAAATAAGTAGAGTAATAAATCTGTACAAACATATATACAGGTGCTGTGGGGAGGGGAAGGAGGTAGGGCGAGGGGGATGGGGGGAGAGGAAGGAGGGGGCTCACTCAGTCTGGGAAGGCCTCCTGGAGGAGGTGAGCTCTCAGTAGGGCTTTGAAGGGAGGAAGAGACCTAGCTTGGCAGATATGTGGAGGGAGAGCATTCCAGGCCAGGGGGAGGAAGATGGGGAGAGTGATGGACTGTCAGATGTGCTCTGCACATAGTAGAGAAGCAGCGAGGCTCACTGTAAAGAGCCCGGGCTTTGGAGTCAGAGTTCCTGGGTTCAAATCCCGGCTCCGCCAATTGTCAGCTGTGTGACTTTGGGCAAGTCACTTGACTTCTCTGTGCTTCAATTACCTCATCTGTAAAATAGGGGTTAAGACCACGTGGGACAACCTGATCACCTTGTATCCCCCCAGTGCTTAGAACAGTGCTTCGCAGATAGTAAGCACTTAACAATACCATTATTATTATTATTATTATTGTAACCTCCCCAGTGCTTAGAAAAGTCCTTTGCACATAGTAAGCGCTTGATAAATGCCATCATTATTATTATTATGTGCTCAATAAACCCATGACTGAAAGTGAGAGGGGAGGGAGTTCCAGGCCTGAGGGACGACGTGGGCTGGGGGTCAGTGGACGGACGGTAATTAGGAAGGTAAGCGTGTCCTCTGGGACAAAGTTAAAATGAAGGTAATAACAAAATAGTGTCGAGTTTTATTTTAAACTCAGGGCCTATGGAGCTATGGGGTTAGCCGACCAAAGCGGACTGAATACTGGGATCAGCCACAGAAAGCTTCTTCTGACCTCTTGAACAGTTCCACCGGCATTATCCAACGTGCCACTCTTGGGAACAAATTCACAGAGGAAATCTCTTAACGAGAAAATCTCGAGGTGAAATGACAGCTGAATGTTGAGAGGTAGCTGTAACACACAGGCCGACTCCAAATGCTGGGCTCCGGAATGAGGTCGCTCTTTTGGAGCAGAAACTTCAAAGGGATCCGGACACTAAGAGGCCGATCCCAAAATAGTGCCATCACCGCAAATAGCAAACACATCAGCACAACAGAACTCAGAAGCAGCGTGACTTAGTGGACGGCGTTTGGGCCTGGGAGCCAGAAGGACCTGGGTTCTAATCCCGGCTCTGCTGTGTGACCTTGGGCTTCAGTTACCTCATCTGTAAAATGGGGATTTAAGAACGTGAGCCCCACGTGGGGCGAGGACTGTGTCCAACCTGAGTAAGTTATAACTACCCCAGCGCTTAGTACAGTGCTTGGCACATAGTAAGCGCTTAACACGTACCATAATTAATTACTTAATAATAATAATAATAATGTTGGTATTTGTTAAGCGCTTACTATGTGCAAAGCACTATTCTAAGCGCCGGGGGGAAAACAAGGAGATGAGGTTGTCCCACGTGGGGCTCACAGTCTTAATCCCCATTTTACAGATGAGGGAACTGAGGCACAGAGAAGTGAAGTGACTTGCCCAAGGTCACACAGCAGACATGTGGGGGAGGCGGAATTCGAACCCATGACCTCTGACTCCCAAGCCCGCGCTCTTTCCACTGAGCCACGCTGCTTCTCACAGTGTGGTAGGGACCTCTGATCACATTTTGGTTTTTTCAGTCACACCGTCGGATGAGTGAAATTTCTTGTCAGTATCATCATCTTCAAATACGGCAAATACGGTGGTTTGGGGAGTTTTGTCTTAATCGCCTGTATCTTTGCTTACGCTAGTTGTAACTATTGTTGTAACTAGTTATAACTAATTAGTTGTTACATTCACTGCAACTAATGTGGGGCAAACGCAATCCATGGGAAACCTCAAGTCTAATTGGGAGTATTGTCCATTCATCTACCAGAAAATGTTATTAAATTGTTAATGAAAATGACGAAGCACCACAGACTCTAATTAACATGAACAATTTTGGCTAGTGTCCTCCTTCCTTGAACCTCTGTCACTATGCGCTTGCCTCTTGCATGGAAACTAAGCTTGGTAAGGCTAAAACTGTTTAACAGTTTCAGAGGGTGTACCAATTCACAAAAAAAGAGAAAAAACTGAGGTCTGCCATCTGTGGTTCTGCAGACTAAAAGCAGAGTTTGAAAACAGTGCTTCGAGTTCTCCTGGAGCTGAGGGTGATTCTTTCTTCTCCCCACTGGCATCATTTTCTATTTACTCTAAAGACAGAATTAGCAGCCCATGGAAACCTTTTACAGAGTCGACACTGTCTTAGGTCAGCAAATTTGGCATGGCATTGCCTTGCGGCTTGCCAGCTCATTCAAGGCTCCACCCAAATGTTGGTTAAAAAAAACACAAAACCAGTTGCAATTGCTATAAATCAGTGTCCTCTCCCTTAATGCCCATTTCTTAAACACAAACTGCTCCTTGTTCTGATTCCTGTCCCATTCTGCAATTAAACTAATATTGGTTATCTGACCTTGCAACTAAAAATTTCCAAGCATAATGCCACTGCTGGTAACAGTGACACCAAGAACTAACGGGGCAAAAGCCAAAAGCAGGGAAAAAAAAGAGGCCACACAGTGTGCAGAATCTACTCTACATCGCTTGTTTCTCATGCAGAAAATGTATTCAAAAAATAAAAATGAAAAAGTTCTAATGGGGAGAAAAAACCCGGATTTCATTTTCCCGTCTAATTTTCATATCATTAGTGTCCATCCAAATGGGCTTCAATACATTTGACCACTAATTAGGCCCAACTTCACTGATAATTTACTTCCTGAAAATATGTTCAGATTTGGGGGAGCTCAGTGGGACAGGGAAATCAATCAATCAATCAATCGTATTTATTGAGCGCTTACTGTGTGCAGAGCACTGTACTAAGTGCTTGGGAAGTACAAGTTGGCAACATATAGAGACAGTCCCTACCCAACAGTGGGCTCACAGTCTAGAAGGGAAAGGATTAAGGGGTGGGACTTTAGGCACAGAGAGAAAAAGAGTCAAGGATATAAAGAGACAGAGAGGGGAAATGTGAAAAAAGACAAAGACAGAAAGAAGAAGGGCAGAGAAAAGAGGACTAAACGATCGAGCATGGCCCTGGGAGTCAGAAGGACTTGGCTTCTAATAATAATAACAATAATGGCGCTTATTAAGTGCTTACTATGTGCAAAGCACTGTTCTAAGCGCTGGGGAGTTTACAAGGTGATCAGGTTGTCCCACGTGGGGCTCACAGCCTTAATCCCCATTTTACAGATGAGGGAACTGAGGCACAGAGAAGTGAAGTGACTTGCCTAAAGTCACACATGCTGCTTCTAATCCCCTGGCTCGGCCACTTGTCTGCTGTGTGATCTTGGGCAAGTCACTTTACCTAATCTGTAAAATAAGGATTAAGACTGTGAGCCCCTTGTGGGACTTGAGCTGTGTCCAACCTGCCTAGCTTATATCTACCCCAGCACTTAGTAAGGTGCCTGGCATATAGTAAGAGCTTAACAAATACCTTTTTTTTTTAAAAAAAAAGGAGACGACAAAGAGAGGGGGATGGGGCGCAGAAGAGATGGGAAGCCTGGAAGGGGAGGTGTCACCAATCCCAGCCACAGACACCCAAACAAAGTACTCATCACCACCGTCTGGGCATCTCTGCTGTGCCAGGTGATGGTGGCAGGAATTCTTGCCAAAGCCAAGTGGGTCCCCAGGTTGTGCTCTGTTAATATGGTCCAGGCAGAGGCAGAAGGAATTCACGCTGACTCCATCCGGGGCACAGCTCTCTCCATTGGCAAAGTTTGGGCACTGAGGTGGGCAGGGACCTCATTGCTAAACTGTGCAGTGGCAATCCCTGAGCCTGCCCAACTGCTCCCAAACTGCCCCTTCTGGACCAGTGAACGGTGGTCTAGCAAGACCAGATGGTCGGGGAGCAATAGTATTTATTAAGCTTCTAGACTGTGAGCCTGTTGTTGGGTAGGGATCGTCTCCATATGTTGCCAATATGTACTTCCCAAGTGCCTAGTACAGTGCTCTGCACCCAGTAAGTGCTCAATAAATACGACTGAATGAATGAATGAAAACGCTGAAGAAACAGCATGGCCTAAGTGGATAAAGCATAGGCCTGAGAGCCAGAAGGCCCTGGATTCTAACTCCGGCTCTGTCACTTTCATTCATTCATTCATTCATTCGTGTTTATTGAGCGCTTACTGTGTGCAGAGCACTGTACTAAGCGCTTGGGAAGTACAAGTTGGCAACATATAGAGACGGTCCCTACCCAACAGTGGGCTCACAGTCTAGAAGGGTGAGACAGAGAACAAAACATATTAACAAAATAAAATAGAATAAATATGTACAAATAAAATAAACAGAGTAATAAATATGTACAAACATATATACAGGTGCTGTGGGGAGGGGAAGGAGGTAAGGCAGGGGGGATGGGGAGGGGGAGGAGGGTGCTATGTGACCTTGGACAAGTCACTTACCTTCTCTGAGCCTTGGGTAGGGACTGTCTCTATGTGTTGCCGACTTGTACCTCCCAAGCGCTTAGTACAGTGCTCTGCACACAGTAAGCACTCAATAAATACGATTGATTGATTGATTGATTTAGTTACCTCATCTTTAAAATGGAAATAAGCCCGTGAGCCCCATGTGGGACAGGGATGTGTCCAATCTGATTAGCTTGTATCTATCCCAGTGATTAGAACAATGCTTGACACATAGTAAGTGCTTAACAAATACCATCATCATCATCATCATTATTATTATTACTCTGTGCAGAGCATATTTTCCTAGCTGTTAATGGAGACTTCCATCAGCGGCCAAGAACAACCTTTTGGTTTTAGCAGTAAACTTCTGTGGTGGTTCTCCTTTAAATAACACATGACAATGTAGTGCCCGAAAAAGAGTTAATGCACACTTGAGAGGGACAAATTCTGGACTACTACAAAATCCCACGTAATGGTTACGGTTTCTTTAGGAATGAGGAATTCAGATGGGAAAAGACTTATCTGGAGATGTAATTCCTGTTCAGAGCAATTATTATTATTTTTGTTGCTATTGCTAGTAATTATTCCCTTCAAATTGGAATGAAAAAACAGTGGTGCTGAATTCTGGATCCTCATACTTTTTTTTAAATGGTATTTCTTAAGCGCTTACTACATGCCAGGCACTGTTCTTGGCACTGAGGTAGATACAAGATAATCAGGCAGGACACAATCCCTGTCCCAGTAGGCTAACAGTCTTAATCCCCATTTTATAGATGAGGTAACTGAGTCAAAGAAGTTAAGTGACTTGTCCAAGATCACACAACAGACAAGTGGCAGAGTCTGGATTAGAACCCGAATCTTCTGGCTCCTTTCCTAACAAACTCCCTCCTCCAAATAAAGCTCTTTTCAGTGGACCTGTCCGGCATTTATCATTTGGTGGCAAGAGTAAGATTTTTCCTGTTACAACATCCATTATGAGTAAACGACACCTCAAAACCACCAAGGAAATCATTGTTACTGCACAGTACATGAGGATCTGGAACTTTTCCAAAAGCACAGAGGAAAAAAAAGAATTATTTTGACATTTCCTGACCTTGGCATTAATACTGTCTGGATAATAAAAGCATGTCAATTGTCTGGGCGGAACCGGAGCTCAACATGTGCCTAGAATGCCCATGAGTAAAAGGAAGTAGTCTTCATTGCCTAAGTAATTTCCAGTTCAAATTCAAAGATTGAATGATCAAAGGGTTCTTTTTCTCAGGAGGACTTTCAGAAAGGTAGACTCAACACCTGCTGTACAACCACCATTTTGCTTTCTCTTTGGCGTCCTCGGGCATGAATCCACGTAAAAAGAATGATCCAGTGGTCACCTCTCTTTTTTGAAGCTGAGAGCATGCTAATAAAACAAGATAAACAGACTGACCTCCCAGCACTACAGTCCAATCTTCAGTTAGAAGGAATAAACACATAGGGCCACTGCTCTAAACATGAGGACCAACAGGAATTTTGTCATTTATAAACATTATCCGAGGAGAGTCAAAAGGATATCAACAACTAAACCTAAACAGAAACCCCTTTCCTTCAAATAACTGCTACACAAACCTTCCATGTCTACACTCCGCCAAATTAAATTCCATAAGCTCTTTTCAATCTGTCATCCCCAAAAGAGGATCATTTAGCAAGACCAAAAGTTCTTTTTGTAGTCATTTAGTACTGATGTGATGAAGCCATGACCGTGTTTTTTATGGTAGTTGTTAAGCGCTTACTACATCCCAGGCACTGTAGTAGATGTGTGCTTATCAGTCTGAACACAGACCATGTCCCACATGGGCAATTTTACAGATGAGGTAAACTGAGGCCCAGAGAAGTTAAATGATTAGCCCAAATTCACACAGCAAATGACAGATCCAGAATTAGAACTCGGGTCCTTCTGATTCCTAGGCCTGTGCTTTATCCACTACACCATGTTGCTTTTTTCGTTCATTCAATCATATTTATTGAGCACTTACTGTGTGCAGAGCACTGTATTAAGTGCTTGGGAAGTACAAATTGGCAACATACAGAGATGGTCCCCGCCCAAAAACGGGCTCACTGTCTAGAAGGGGGTGCTTCTTGTAAAACTTGGATAAAATATGGCAAAAATATGTTTATTTATTCACCTCTCTGCTGCTTTATTAGTCAGTGGAAAACTTGATTTAGCTCTCGCAGCCACGCCAGTTGTAAATAGTTTTACATTTGCCCTTTCCCACTGGAGTGCCAACCTGTATTGGCCAAGGAATTTATCCCTTTATTATTCTGTGTTTTCCACGCCCCAGTACAGTGCAGCACACCAAATGGCTGCTTCAAAAGGCTACTACTACTACTATTCAAAGGAGGCTCATCTGAATCAAATCGGGCCTGCCAACCAGGATTGCTTTAAAAATTTTGGATTTAGCCGAATTTCTCACTGCTTATTGGGATTAGGCTAGATAAGGGAAGGCTTCCACAATCTCATCTGTGTAATGTTTTACCCCTGAATTCCGGGGCCTTCCTCCAGTTGGAAGAAGCCAGGAGAAAGTGTGGCTCTCAAAGCTTTATTAAAAGCACATCTCTTCCAAGAGGCCTTCCCCGATAAGCCTTCATTTCCTCTTCTCCAGCGCCCTTCTGCTTCACCCTTGCACTTGGATTGGCACTCTTTGTTCTCCCCTCCTAAACCCCACATCACTTAAGTACATAGCTGTAATTTATTTGTTTATATTAATGCCTGTCCTCCTCTAGACTGTAAGCTCATTGAGGGCAGGGGACGTGTCTACCAACCAACTCTGTTATACTGTACTCTCCTAAATACTTAGTACAGCCCAATGCTCTGTCCCCAGTAAGTACTAAATAAATCTGATTGATGGATAGTTTGCTAAAAATAGCACCCATTATCCACACAAACTGGGGGTTGGAACACTCATCTTTGCCTAATTATGCTGCATCTGTATTTTTCAGAAAAACATATCCACAAACAAGACATTTGCTCAGGGTCCCTTTGATTTTAGGGGCTTTCCCCCAAGGTCATTTTGGCATGGTGTGCTACATTTGCTATTGTGCTATTTTTAAATCACTCACAAGAAAAATCAACACAGGATACAAAATTAGTAAGCATGTTAACTACAACTGACTTCTTTCTTGCCTTGGATAGTACAGTTATATGGCATATATGGGAAAAAAAAGATCTAATGCTCACACGAGGAAGGCACCAGTTAGGAGTAAGAAAAGGAGGTTATAACTGGAAACTACTACCAATATTCATTCATTCATTATTCAGTCGTATTTATTGAGCCCTTACTGTGTGCAGAGCACTGTATTAAGTGCTTGGGAGTACACTATGACAATAAATAGATATACTCCCTGTCCACAACAAGCTCACAGTCTAGATGGGGGGAGACAGAACTGAATACAAATAAGCAAAATCACACATATCATCATTATCAATCGTATTTATTGAGCGCTTACTATGTGCAGAGCACTGTACTAAGTGCTTGGGAAGTACAAAGTGGCAACATATAGAGACAGTCCCTACCCAACAGTGGGCTCACACATATGTACATAAGAGAAGCAGCGTGGATCAGTGGAAAGAGCATGGGCTTTGGAGTCAGAGGTCATGGGTTCGAATTCCAGCTCCGCCACATGTCTGCTGTGCGACGTTGGGCAAGTCACTTAACTTCTCTCAGCCTCAGTTACCTCATCTGTAAAATGGTGATTAAGACTGTGAGCCCCACGTGGGACAACCTGATCACCTTGTATCCCCCAGCGCTCAGAACAGTGCTTTGCACGTAGTAAGCACTTAACAAATGCCATTATTATTATTATTATTATTATTATTATTATAAGTGCTGTGGGGTTGGGAAGGGGGAAGAGCAAAGGGAACAAATCAGGGTGAAGCAGAAGGGAGTGGGAGATGAGGAAAGGTGGGGCTTAGCAAAGCTGGGGCTCAGCCTGGGAAGGCCTCTTGGAGATGTGCCTTCAATAATAATAATAATAATAATAATAATAATAATAATAATAATAATGGCATTTGTTAAGCACTTCCTATGTGCAAAGCACTGTTCTAAGCGCAGTAATGGTATTTGTTAAGCGCTTACTATATGCAAAGCACTGTTCTAAGAGCTGGGGAGGTTAGAAGGTGATCAGGTTGTCCCACGGGGGGCTCACAGTTTTAATTCCCATTTTACAGAGGAGGTAACTGAGGCACAGAGAAGTTAAGTGACTTGCCCAAAGTCCCACAGCTGACAGTTGGCAGAGCTGGGATTTGAACCCGTGACCTCTGACTCCAAAGCCCGGGCTCTTTCCACTGAGCCACGCTGCTTCTCCTAAAGTCTTCAATAAGACTTTGAAGGCAGGGAGAGTAATTGTCAGATTTGAGGAGGGAGGCAGGATGTGGGCTAGGGGTTGGTGGGGAGATAGGCGAGATGGAGGCACAGTGAGAAGGTCAGCATCAGCGGAGCTAAGTGTGCGGGCTGGATGGTAGAAGGAGGGAAGCAAAGTGAGGTAGGAGGGGGCAAGGTGGTGGAGTGCTTTAAAGCCAATGGTGAGGAGTTTTAGTTTGATGCGGAGGTGGATGTGCAACCGCTGGAGTGTTGTGAGGAATGGGGTGACATGTCCTGAACGTTTTTATAGAAAAATGATCCGGGCAGCAGAGTGAAGTACGGGCTGGAGTGGGGAGAGACAGGAGGCAGCAAGGAGGCTGCTACAGTAATCCAGGCGGGATAGGATGTGTGATTGTATTAACGTGGTAGCAGTTAGGATGGAGAGGGAAGGGCAGATTTTGGCGATGTTGTGAAGGTGGGACTGACACGATTTAGTGATGGATTGAATATGTGGGTTGAATGAGAGAGAGCAGTCAAGGATAACGCCAAGTTTACGAGCTTGTGATACAAGAAGGATGGTGGTGTCATCTACAGTGATGGGAAAGTCAGCGTGGCTCAGTGGAAAGAGCCCGGGCTTTGGAGTCAGAGGTCATGGGTTCAAATGCCGGCTCCGCCACTTGTCAGCTGTGTGACTTCGGGCAAGTCACTTATCTTCTCTGAGCCTCAGTTCCCTCATCTGCAAAATGGGGATGAGGGCTGTGAGCCCCACGTGGGACAACCTGATCACCTTGTAACCTCCCCAGCACTTAGAACAGTGCTTTGCACATAGTAAGCGCTTAATAAATGCCATTATTATTATTAAAGTCAGGGGAAGAACAGGTGGGAAGATAAGTAGCTCTGTTTTGGACAAGTTAAGCTTGAGGTGATGGGAGGACATCCAAGTAGAGATCAATCAATCGCATTTATTGAGCGCTTACTGTGTGCAGAGCACTGTACTACTACTACTACTAATAATAATGATAGCATTTACTAAGTGCTTACTATGTGCAAAGCACTGTTCTAAGCGCTGGGGAGGTTACAAGGTGATCAGGTTGTCCCACTGGGGGCTCACAGTCTTAATCCCCATTTTACAGATGAGGTAACTGAGGCACAGAGAAGTTAAGTGACGTGCCCAAAGTCACACAGTTGGCAACTGGCGGAGTCGGGATTTGAACCCATGACCTCTGACTCCAAAGCCCGTGCTCTTTCCACTGAGCCACGCTGCTTCTCCTAAGCGCTACTAAGCGCTTGGGAAGAACAAGTTGGCACCATTTAGAGACAGTCCCTACCCAACAGTGGGCTCACAGTCTAGAAGGGGGAGACAGAGAACAAAACCAAACATATTAACAAAATAAAATAAATAGAATAGATATGTACAAGTAAAATAAATAAATAAATAGAGTAATAAATATGTACAAACATATATACATATATACAGGTGCTGTGATTCTGCAGCCACTGAAATAGAACTTGAATTCAAAAGTCCCTTTTTCTGGTTCTGATTTCAGGTTGCTCCTCTCCGAAAAAAGTTTGGAGCACGGCTCTGCCCAGGGGTAAAATAGGTGCACATAACATCTGGGAGAAGAGAAGCACCCTCTCTGCCATGCAGAGGCGACCACTGAGGCCAGCTGAGCAAGAATTAAAATCCTGTGATATAAAGCGCTGGGAAGGAAACTCCCGTAGACAAAGGGAACTAAAAAAAAAAATAATAATAATCTTCAGTAAAGCTGGGTGAAGTACAAGGGGAGGAAGCTGTAAAAAAAAGTCATATGGAGTTTGGAGGAAGGAAGTTGGAGGTAGAGAAAGGAAAAAGATGGTGAGGGGGTGGAGAGAGCGGAGATTGAAAACAAGAAATCACCATGGAGCAGATAAAGTGAGTAATGTATGGGAAGGTCATCTGTTGCTAACCCAACAGAGGCAGAATACAGTGGACTAAATTCATCGGAGAATTGATGTCTCCCTGCTATTTTAGTCTGAGACCCCTCACATGGTCTTCTACTGTGAACAAAATGTTACTTTCAGTACACTGCTCAAATGGAGACTAAACAACTCTTTTTTACTCACTAATGACAAAATCATTTTAATTTGATCTTTGGTGGTTAATAGCTTAGACCACTAATCCAGCTTATTTTTAACAGCCCTGTTTATTTTGCAACAGGAATGCAAATACTCAGTTGCTAGAGCCCTTACATTTTTTTACTTGCTTCTTTTCTTTCCCAACAAACCACCTGTATGCCTTGCCTCATTATAAATCCTGTTGGTTTTACAATTTATAATAATCTAAAGGTAGGATACCGAAGAATCAACACATTCTTCCAGTCGATTGCTGATTTTAAATTGCTGAATAAGTGTATTGCATTAAAGTGCTGACTCTACCCCAGTGAAAAAATTCAACATGCCCTGTTTAGTTGATACAACTTACTGTGGGATCTATTAACATAGTTTACTCATATTCAATTTGACCTTTTCATTCAAATACTAACTACTGAATAGGGCACTTAGAAAGCTGTAGCTAACAACAGGAATATCAGATATCGACACAAATTTATAGGTGCCACGCCACATGTTTGGTACGATGAATTAGCCTTATGGGGAGGGAATGTGCCTGCTGATTCGGCTGTAGTCTCCCAAGTGTCTAGCACACTGCTCTGCACATAGTAAGCATTCAATAAATACCACTGATTGATTGACTGGTCTTCATTTAAAAAAGATTCAGAAACCTTTTGTTTTTTTCTGCACTGCTCTGGCGTCTTTCTTTCATTTTAGCACTAAAATGTGCTTCTCTAGAAATGGATAAAAATACCAGTAATCAACCTGAAACAGAAGTGCTCTGAAAGTGTGAAGTACGAGGGAGCTATACGACCAGAGGTTTAGCTCAAACAGAGGATCCCCAAGCTTTTCTAGCTAGATTTTTGTTCTAACCTTATCTGAGGATTTCCTCTATTCCCAAATCAGTTTGCTTCTATTCACAATAGTCTGACATTTTTACATATGCCCCATAACGACAAAAAAACTCCCAACAACCAGATAACTAGTAACTTCATCTTTCTCCCTGAGTTAAGAGAAACAATGTTTCTTTAAAGAACTTTTATTGCAGGTAAGCACTCTACTGTTACCCAGGCTTAGCATATCAGATCAGAAAATATGGAAGGACTAAAAATTGATCCACCGCCCTAGAGGAAGAACAAGGTCATCTGGGAAACCGATGCTATGAGACTAGATGTCCAAAAAAGGAAATTTTGTCCCTGGATACAGGCTGAGGACATCATCTGTGCAGTGCAGATGTGGAGTTTCTCCAATGCTGAACTGGCTGCCTTGCCCCTGATTAAATGGGTTTGCTTCTGCCCGCAAGGCCAGAACTGCTGGGACCTCTACTATTGGAGGCCAGTCAGAAAAAAAAAATCCCTTTAAAACATCTTTCCCAGAAAAACTGTGTTGTGACACAAAAAGTTGCCTTATTTTCAAGTCATTACAACTTCTGGATTTTGTAGTTGAAGCTGGCAGGGGGCCAAGGTAAAACGTCCGGACCGGAGATAGGGCTACCAAAAAAACCCAAAAAAACCCTTCCTGCAGTATTGGCCTATTGCCAGAATTGACTCAGACTACTGATCTGGAAGATCATTGCATAATTCAAAGATCTGTCAAACCATGCCTTGGGAGAAGCTTAATTTGGCTGATGGCCTGATGAAAATGACCATGGGGAGGGACAAGGGGAAGAAATGGAGGGAGGGAATCGCTAAGGAATGGACTTTGACATTTCCCTAGAAAACCATCATAATCAGGATAAGAAAAGTTTTGTAGATAACAGCATGTACTGCTATGAGTTAAAATTGGGAGGTGGAGATTACTTTGGATTTTTAATTACAAAAACAATGTCAAAGCATAACATAAAGGACTTTATAAAATAAATTAAAATTTCATTAATTTATGTGCAAACTTCATCTACGCAAGAAAGAACTTAATATACAGGCTGAAATCACACCCCCCGATTTACCTTTTAACTCAAAACAGAAGGTGTGCATAGTATGTGACAGAAAACCCAAGACTTGGCTTTCTTAATTTTTTCCTTTGGAATAAATGATTCCTCTAGAATGCATCTACTTCCTAAATGACAGAGTTTGCTTGGATGGAAGAATTATGCTAATACCTGGGTCTTACTGGGAAAGAATTTTTCTATTTCCCAAGCCCTAAAATTCTTCCTGTTTCAGGCTAGCAGGAATAATTTTAAATGTTCCCAAGACTTAACCCATTGCATTTATTAAGCATCTGACTGCACAGCACCTTACTAAGTGCTTTGGACAGTACAATCTGCACACAGTAAGCGCTCAATAAATACGACTGAATGAATGAATGAATGAATGAATGAATGAATTAGTAGAAATGATTCCTCCTCCACCTAGATGGCAACAGAGTTGTCTGGGTCATTATTGGGTCAGAAATTGGATTTGAGCCTAGAGATGAAGTTGGATGGGAAATTCCAGATTTTTTTTCCTCCTGGTATTACTGCTAATATTTGTTGGGTACCTACTTTATGCAGAGCAGTGGAGTGGAGTTTCGCAACACTTGAAGAAACTGCTAAATTGAAGAAAGTGGTCACAATAGGGAGACCTGGCGGAAACAATCAAGGATGCCATGAGGAAACTGGGAGGATTCGTAGGGCTGACTTTTCCAGGCCAGTCTGAATATTACCCAGACCCTGATTAGTTGCAAGGGATCCTTAAAGCCTTGTGTTCTAGCTGGGCAATAATCCTCCAATGTTCAAGAGGCCTAGGAATCCTGATGACAATCACTCTAGTCCCCTTCAAAGGCTTACTGAAGGCACCACTCCTCCAAGAGGCCTTCGCTGACTAGGCCCTCATTTCCTCTTCTCCCACCTGCTTCTTGAGACACCCTCCTACTTGGATTTGGACAATTTATTCACCCTCCTCAACCCCACAGCACTTATGTACCTATCTGTAATTTATTCATATTAACATCTGTCTCCCCTTCTAGATTGTGAGCTCGCTGTGGGCAGGGAACATGTCTACCAACTCTTTTAAATTATACTCTCCAAAGTGCTCTGCACACAGTGAGTGCTCAACAAACATGATCAATTGATGAAAAATATCCTCTGGATACTCTGCAATATCGATATCTCTGCAAACTCGTTTTGGGCAGGGAAAGTGACTGTTTATTGTTAAACTGTACTAAGTGCTTAGTGCAGTGCCTTGCACACTGTAAGTGCTCAATAAATACAACTGGATGAATGAATGAACCTCTGATCAAGTCAGGCTAAGGAACAGGTGTGCAGTCTTCGAAGTCGGGCTTGGCAGCAGTTCAAATGACACATCCGGGGGTTTATTTCCATTTAGAACTTCCTGCGGGAATATTTCTAAACTGTCACATGGTTTCATTCAGTACTTCATAGATATCCTAAATTGCTTTGGGGAAAATAAAATCTAAATGAAACTGAAATCACAAAGGGGCTGTTCTAAATAGAATGAAATTGTATTTTAGTGAACATGCTCTTCAGCTAGAAATGGGCAAAAATAGTGATCATGAGATTTACAAAAAAGGATTAGAGAATTTATGAATGAAGGAAGGAAGCTCTTATTTATGCTCTTGGAAAAACTGTTATGTCATATTAACAGCTGTGTAACAAATTGGCATAGCTCATACTTTCATACTATTTTTTTCTATCATCCCAAAATAATTTTCATTTCCTCAAAAATATCCTTCTATGGAATTAGCAAATGTAACCATTTCAGTACACGATCTAAAAAAAACTCTTCAGTTACAATTCTGGCATCGTTTAGCTTGAAATCAAACTTCTTATGGGTACCACCACTCAATAAATGAATCTTTGAACCATCGCTGACAGAATTTATTAATTCTTTGGCAAATCTAGCTCATAATTGGCTATAGACAACAGGATTAAATCGATTTTTTTGGTGTTGAATTTATTTGGAAGAAACCCAATTGGTGATTCCGAGTGCAGACCTACCAAGAAATCATGTCTACAAAGTAGTAAACTATTGTACTAGTATTCACTGAGGAAGTACTCTATGTAGGAGTCCTTGGGAGAGTATACTAAAGTTAATAGGCATGATCCCTGTCTTCAAGCAGTTTAAAATCAGGTGGAGCAGATGTGTAATTTTTGCTTAGGGGGAAACAACAGCATTTAATGACATGTGAATAAATGCTACCACATGGGGTGAAGGGAAAGAAGGGGTGTCAAGGAGATGAGGTGATGAAATGGAAATGGGGGAGAGGGGAAGGGAGAAAGGGTATTTAATCCCCATTTTACAAATGAAGCAACTGAGGCCCACAGAAGTGAAGTGACTTGCCTGAAGTCGCTGAGCAGACAAGTGGACTCCCAGGCCTGTGTGATCTATCCCCTAGGCGCCCCCCTTGCTGCTTGCTGCTTCAGAGGAATGAAAGATTGTAGTGGGAGAGGGAGGAGTGAGGTCAAGGGAGAAAGAGCTGATCGAGTGCCTTCAAGCCAAGTCAGGCATTTATTTGCTTAGCATTTAGCACATAGCCCCTCCTAGGAGCTGGGGTAGATAAAAAATAATCAGATTAGACGCAATCCCTATTTCACATGGGACTCCCAATTTGGGAGACACAAGAAGAGCAGATATCGTGACCCCAATTTTACATATAAGGAAACTAAGGCACAAAGAGGTCTTCCCACTTCTAGACTATGGGCCCGTTTTGGGCAGGGATTGTCTCTATTTGTTGCTGAACTGTACTTTCCAAGCACTTAGTACAGTGCTCTGCACACAGTAAGTGCTCCATACACACAATTGAACGAATGAATGGAGCTGGAAATAGAATCCAGGTTTCAGACTCCCAGCCTGAGGTTCTTCCCGTTAGGCCATGCTGTCTCCCTGAAATCATGCTTCTGAATCTGAATACTAAATACTGCCTCATCATTTAAAGTGCACTTGTTTCCAAATTTTTAAAAAATGCAATTTTGGAATTAATGTGCTCTAATTGGGCCCTATGCATGCATTTTATTTTGGGTCAGTTGGTTGCTCCATCATGAGACATTTACATTCTAACCTAGAAAAAAAAGCCTGTAACCTTTTATCCCTCGAGCAAAAATCATAGTTTTGGAAACTATGAAACTTAATAATCAAAGATGAAAATAATGTTGTTCATTGCTAAGGTATTACACAGACATTTGGAAGATTCCTTATTTAGTGCATATCTTTCACAGCACTATGTAGATATGGTGACATTTGGATTACAAATAACACCGAGACACAGTTCCAATTCTCTACTGCAAACACTGTTCTCATGGTTATTGTTATAAAATGACAATGAGGGTTGGTTAGTGTCAAACAACTTCACTGGATGAAATGCAACTCTTCACAGAAGTATCCACTTGAATATTTTGGCTAAACTTCTCACAAAAAATATTACATGAATTGCATATAAACCAAGGTATTTTTCAGAATTGCACCGAAAGTGCCATCGAAGCTGAAGCTTGAGATTTATCTTTTCAAACTTCATTTCCTAGTGTGAACAAAAATCTCAAAAGTAAATATCAGGTAGGACGTCACAAGTGAACAATTCTTCCTACTAGAGTGCATTCACCCAAAATCCCCATCTATAAAATTCCTTGTCATGTTACTGTAAAAGCTAACGCTTTGAGGGACACCTTTAAAAGACAACTATTTCAAATGAAAATCCCTAAAAACCAAACTTCCAATTTCCATTTCATAATAATATATATAATTCCCAAGGGGTTGTTCTGCGGCCATGAAGGTGAGGGTGGAGCAAGAAAGTAAAGGCGGGTGGGGGGGAAGGAGAGAGGGAGGGGGAGAGAGAGACAGAGAGAGACAGAGACAGAGAGGGAGACAGAGAGAAAGTCTCTGCTGTCAGAAGCTTCCTTCAACAACCATGGGCTCTCTCTTTTAATGGTATTTATTAAGTGCTTACTACATGCCAGGTGCTGAACCAGGCACTGGGGTAGATTCAAGCTGATGAGGTTGGACACAGTCCATGTCCCGCATGGGACTCCCAGTCTTAATCCCCACTTTACAGATGAGGTAACTGAAGTCCAGAGAAGCGAAGTGACTTTCCCAAGGTCACACAGCAGACAAGTGGCGAAGCCGGGATGAAAACCCAGGTCCTTCTGACTTTCAGGGCTGTGCTCTATTCACTAGGCCATGCTGCTACTAGGCTCTATCAACTAGGTTATGCCCCCTTCACAATGGAGAGGCCCTTGACTGGGAACACCGCCTTTCCTGGCTGCCTCTTCCCATACACCAGACATGTTCCCAAACAGCAAGAAGGGGCACTACGACTCGGCGTGTGGGATAGGCAGGTTCACAATCTTTGGAGCGGTGGAGGTGACATGGGGATACACATGAGTTTGGGAGAAGAAAGGAGATATAAACTTGGAGAATACCTAGCTGGAGCTTGAGTTGGGCCCCTGGCATTGGATTTCTTTCCCCATCTGCATTAAATTATAGATAACAAACTAGAAGTCTTAGAATATGCTACAAGAATGAAGAAATAAAAACTACATTCATTCATTCAATCGTATTTATTGAGCACTTATTGTGTGCACAGCACTGTACTAAGCACTTGGGAAGTACAAGTTGGCAACATATAGAGATGGCCCCTACCCATCAGTGGGCTCACAGTCTAGAAGGGGGAGAAAGACAACAAAACAGAACATATTAACAAAATAAAATAAATAGAATAAATATGTACAAATAAAATAAATAAATGAAAAGAGTAATAAATACGTACATACATATATACATACATATATTAACAGTTAAGGGCTTTGTTACCAATCATCAATAATATTTATTGAGCGCTTACTAAATGCAGAGCACTGTATGAAGTGCTAGGGAGAGGACAATACAACAGAATTAGCAGACCAGATCTCCATTTTATTTCTAATACTGAGCGAAAAGAGTAAAATCCATTTTAGCACAAAGGTTTTAAGGCTCAAAAGGGGACCATTTCACATATATGTAAGCTTATCAAGTACTACTGTACTTGATAGTACATTGCTTTAGCAATGTCCACCAGCTCCTTGAGATTAGAGGCAGCTTTCAATACCTTCAAAATCACCAATAAAGCTGTCCAGATTTTCTTTGCATCAGAAGCTTTGAAAACACAATTCATGTTTTGTAGATAACAGTGAATTTGGAAAGCTGAATATATAAACCAAACATAGCAAGTACTACTGATTGCAAACACCTTAAAATCTTTACCACTAAGCTTTCTAAAATCACTTTAAGCTATGAACAAGACGTAAATTAAGGCTTTCTTACTGGTATGCAATATTATGCCAGTGGGAGTGAAAATCAACAAATTACAAAAGAGTCCAACATACGAGGCCAATTCTCCCTTGTAATACAATCAGAACCTTTGGAAAGAACATTAACTCTTTCAAACATCTAAGTGCATACTTAATGCACTGGAAACTTAAGCTCTGGGAAAATGGGGTTCAGTCTACATTCAGACAAATCTCTACCCAAGCATAATGCATTTTAGTAATTCAATCTTAATACAGAAAAATGGCATTTATCAGGAACAGGTTGCTAAGCACTTAAAACAACTCATTGTTAGAGGCTGTCTTCAGGCTCTCTCTCTCACTTTTGCTCTCCAACCACTGACTTCTGATTTGGGGATCCTCCAGGTAATCAGATTAAGGGGCCATGCCTATTTCACAACTTCATCATATGATGTCCCCTGGTTCCCCCGGGTCAAGCTCCCCTTCTACTGGGAGGAACTTTGGACCTTCTGAGCAAGAGTTATGGAACCTACCCTCCCCAGCCCCGGGGCAGGGGCCAGGAATTCTACTCTCATTTCTTCAAAGTTTCCAATACATCAGCAAACAGAGATCACAATCCATACATCCTCTAGGGTCTCTGAGACGTGCAGACATGGTAAAGAAAATCCACCCACTTGTCCCATTCCAAAACTCCAATGGGACATAATGGTGAGCACACAGGGGTCCCACGGGAGTATTATGGGCTCAGGGTTTTTGCTCCCTAAAAGAATGATGACTGCACAGTATTCCCTACTACATGACTGTGAGCCCACTGTTGGGTAGGGACTGTCTCTACATGATGCCAATTTGTTCTTCCCAAGCGCTTAGTACAGTGCTCTGCACACAGCAAGCGCTCAATAAATACGATTGATGATGATGATGAGAGCATATCTTAGCCATCCCATTCTTCCAAAATACACCTTAAGAGAAGGGCATGGACTAGGCTGACAGCCCAATCACTATCATTATTATTGTATTTGCTAAGCACTCACTATATGACGAGCACTGTTCTAAGCACTAGGGTAGATGCAAGTTAATCAGGTCAGGCTAGAGTCCCTGTCCCCCAGTGGGCTCACAGTCTAAGTAGGGGAAAGAATCCCCATTTTACAGATGAGGAAACTGAGGCCTACAGAAGTTAATAGATTTGCCCAAAGTCAACCAAAGGGATTTACTCAGTGCTTACTGTGTGCACTATGTTCTACCTTAAACAAGGAGGAATGCTTTCCAGAGCACGATGCAAAAATAAACCCTCTCACCAACCAATAACAGGCAAAATCCATAGCCACATATACAGCAGTTCAGAAAGACACACTGACCAATGGCCCGAGAAGGTCATTACATAAGTTGAACCGACAAAAGAATTGGGTGTCACTCATGTTTCAGAGATGGATACCCAGAGGTGAATCTATTGAGATGGAGGAAACTGTGAAAATTCTACATTTTCGCATCAGATCCCATTCACCAAAACCCATGGGAAGGACCCATTCCGATCCATTCAGGAGGGAGTCCCTGATATGCTATCAGTGTTCCCACTGTTATCCACGCCCTGGCATGCTAGAACCCTTGGGCACCCCAACCTCAAATTCATTCTTTCATTCAATCAATCAATCAATCAATCAATCAATCGTATTTATTGAGCGCTTACTGTGTGCAGAGCACTGTACTAAGAGCTTGGGAAGTATAAGGTGGCAACATATAGAGACGGTCCTTACCCAACAACAGGGTCACAGTCTAGAATCAATCAATCATATTTATTGAGCGCTTACTGTGTGCAGAGCACTGTACTAAGCGCTTGGGAAGTACAAGTTGGCAACATATAGAGACAGTCCCTACCCAACAGTGGGCTCACTCTCCTTCTCTGTAAAGCTTCTAAAAACCTGAGAAGCAGCATGGCCTAGCACGGGCTTGGGAGTCAGAAGGACCAGGCTTCTAATCCCACCCTACCACTTGTCTGCTGTGTGACCTTGGGCAAGTCACTTTGCTTTCCTGTGTCTCGATTCTCTCACCTGTAAAATATGGATTAAGATTATGAGCCCCATGTGGGACAGTGATCGCGTCCAGCCTATTTAGCTGGTAACTGCTCGAGCACTTAATACAGTGCAGGGCACATAGTAAGAGTTTAAAAAATACCGTAAAAAAGTCAACAGGTCCTGCGTGTCAGAACAGGCGGCAGTAGTGCTTCTGGCAACAAGCGGGTCTTCTACCAGGAAGGCCTGCTCCCTGTAGTGGAAAAAGCTCTCACTGTGGTGTCCACTCCAGTTACTCAATCCAGTCTCTTGCCACCCCAGGGAATGTTGGAGTTCCTTCTTCAGGTCAGACATCTTCCTTCCATATTCATCTGGCAGCCCTCACAGCTTTCCCACTCCACACCAACAGGAAGAGGGTTGGGGAACTTCTGCTTATTAACCTCCTCAATTAGAGACTTGGGAACACAAGCTGCCCCCTAACCCACAGGTTCAAGATTTCCTGGCCGGGGCACAATCTGAAACTCTAAAAACTAACTGCCTCCGTTACTTGCTCCCATTTGTTGGGGGGAGGGAGAGAGGGAGAGCACTATCCACGCAGCCAAAAAAAACCTTTAGGGCAAAGCTACTGCTAATCCTTCTGTCTCCCAGAGCTGATGGCACCCCTGCCTGCTTTGTCGGCCTTTTAGTCTCTTGAATTTAGCAGTGGGCTGTCTCCCTCTCCCTCCAGCTCTACACAGCAGAAACAATTCATAATTCATTGAAGTTTTTGTTATGCACAAATTAGTGGAAGAACTCCCTACTGGAGATTAAGATCTGTTTTCCTTTGGAGGACTACTGTGCTACATACATTTGCTCTCTACACAACTTGTACTTCCCAAGAGCTTAGTACAGTGCTCTGCACACAGTAAGTGCTCAATAAATATGGATTGAATGAATGAATGAGGGACTCTGATCCCCTGTATTTATAATTACTGAATCAATCCCCACAATCATTTGTGTTTAAAATATATTTAGGTCACATTTTCAAAACAGTAATATGAAATAACTTGCCTAGAGAGCACAATGGCATGAAAGTCATTTATCAGAGATCCAGAGAGAGCCTGAGAGTAAATGATGGCTATGGTATTTGTTAAGCACTCACTATATGCCAAGTACTGTTCTAAGCGCTGGGGCAAGTAAAAAGTAATCAGGTTGGACACAGTCCCTGTCCCACATGGGGCTCACAGTCTTAGTCTCCGTTTTACAGATTTAGTAACTGAGGCACAAGAAGTGAGGTGACTTGCCCAAAGTCATCATCACCATCATCAATCGTATTTATTGAGCGCTTACTGTGTGCAGAGCACTGTACTAAGTGCTTGGGAAGTCGCTTGGGAAGTCCAATTTGGCAACATATAGAGACAGTCCCTACCCAATAGTGGGCTCACAGTCTAAAAGGGGGAGACTGAGAACAAAACCAAACATACTAACAAAATAAGTGGCGGAGCTGGGACTGTGCATCTAGCTTTACTTCTATTTATTCTGATGACTTGACACCTGTCCACATGTTTGGTTTTGTTCTCTGTCTCCTCCTTCTAGACTGTGAGCCTGTTGTTGGGTAGGGACCATCCCTCTATGTTGCCAACCTGTACTTCCCAAGCAATTAGTACAGTGCTCTGCACACAGTAAGCGCTCAATAAATACGATTGAATGAATGAATGAATGAAGACTGAATGAATGAATGAACCCACGGACAATGCCTCCCAAGCTCAAACTCTTTCCACTAGGCCATGCTGTTTCTCTACTATGCTGAGGACAGGACTTTAAACACCGTATGTGCTCAACAAATACCAATGACTGACTCATAAAGGTACGGTAAATTCTAAGTTTACTATTCTCTATAATGATGGTTTCAGACAATTTATCAAACCTCGACTATGCTCCATAAAGAGTTAACAGATGGTAAGACAGTGATAGGCCCTGGAAGCCAAGTAATTAACTGCACAGATGTCACAACATGGGAGATAATAGATTTTAGGCATTTCTCCAATAGCAAACAGCTTAATCCTCATAGTCATTTTCTCTTCAGATAAAACGCTTGCACCCAATGTGAATAAACACAAATCCAAATGTCTTTACCTAACCTGATGAAAACTCTCATTTAGTCTTAGAAAACATGTTTCCCTTATTGTGACTATTTGCCAGGAAATTGGGATGCTATGGATTTTAGGTTTTGTTGAACTCAAAAGTCAAATCATCTACGGTCAAAATGTTGAATAAATTGTAATGGCATCATCATCATCATCATCAACATTTACTGAGTACTTACCTTGTGCACAGCACTGTTCAGGAATTTAGGAACATGCGAGTAAAAAACACAATCCCTGACCTAGTGAACAACCTAGATCTGCTCAAACTCAGCATACTCTTTAAATGCCCATGTTCCTATTTATACAGAACCAAAAGGAAGCTCAGAGTAGCAACGTGGTTTAGTGGAATGAGCATGGGCTTTGGAGTCAGAGGTCATGGGTTCAAATTCTGGCTCTTCCAATTGTCAGCTGTGTGACTTTGGGCAAGTCACTTAACTTCTCTAGGCCTCAGTTACCTCATCTGTAAAATGGGGATTAAGACTGTGAGCCCCACATAGGACAATCTACCCAAGCACTTAGAACAGTGCTTGACACATAGTAAGTGCTTAACAAATATCATTATTATTATTATTAAATGAGCTTATAAGCACAATCATAGTAATAGTAAATACGTTTTCAATTTCAGAGATGAAACATCAACAGGTCCATAATGTTCCTCATCTGATATTGGTACCTCTAGACTGTAAGCTTGTTGTGGGCAGGGAATGTAACTGCTTATTGTTGTATTTTACTCTCCCAAGTGCTTAGTACAGTGCTCTGCACACAGTAAGTGCTCAATAAATATGATTGAATGAATGAATGAAGTACCATTTTAATAAAACCAAACTGCCGAGAACTTTTAAGCAGACCAATTTTAAACAATAAATCAATCAATAGTATTTACTGGGTGCTTACGGTGTGCAGAGCACTGTACTAAAAGCTTGGAAAGAACAAAAGATGTAGGATGTGCTCTCCCAAGTGCTTAGTACAGTGCTCTGCACCCAGTAAGAACTCAAGAAATATGATTGACTGATTGATTATAGAACACATTCCCTGCCCACGAGGATCTAAACTCTAAATACCCCTAAATCTGCGTAGTCAAGACTTCGGTTTTTTTTTTTTATAAAAGCCATACAACAAAACTGATAGCACATTTATTGAGAAGCAGCGTAGCTCAATGGAAAGAGCATGGGCTTTGGAGTCAGAGGTCTTGAGTTCAAATCGGCTCTGCCAATTGTCTGCTTTGTGACTTTGGGCAAGTCACTTAACTTCTCTGGGCCTCAGTTACCTCATCTGTGAAATGGGGATTAAGACTGTGAGCCCCCCGTGGGACAACCTGATCACCTGGTAACCTCCCCAGTGCTTAGCACAGTGTTTTGCACACAGTAAGAGCTTAATAAATTCCATTATTATTATTATTATTATTTCATTAATCCCAATCTGGGGAAGCTCCAGGGATGAGTAGGGACAGGTCCTGGGATCAGAAGAGAAAGAAATGCTCCAACCTGCAACTTCCTTCTGCAAGTTCGTTGTGGACAGGGAAGGTGTCTGTTTATGGTTATATTGTACTCTCCCAAGCGCTTAGGACAGTGCTCTGCTCTGAACATAATAAGTGCTCAGTAAATACGATTGACTGACTGACTACAACAGAGTTGGTAAGCAGGAACTGTGCCCTAAAGGACCTTATAATCTAGCAGAGGGAAACAGACACTAAAAGAAATTGCAGAAGGGCTCTTGCAGTTCAAAGATTATGTGCCTAAGAGCTATGGGAGGTGGGGAGGTGAGTGCTTATGTGTTGCAACAGTACTGAAGTGGTAATGAGGGAGGAATGGAGTGGGGAGAGCAGAGATTGATCATGTAAAGCCTCCTGGAGGAGATGTGATATCAGAAGGGCTTTGAAGACAGGGAGAGTAGTGTCTGCAAGTTGGGAAGGGGGAGGGAATGCCAGCCAGAAGGAAGGGGAGCAGCACAGTGATGGGAAAATGAAGCCCAGTGAGTAGTTTGGCTCCAGAGAAAAGGAGCGGAGCGTGCAATGGGAAGGGGGAGCAAGGAGAAGTTGGCGGGAGGGAGCTGATGGCCTTAAAGCTAATGTGTTGAAGAAAGCTGTTTCCAGATCTAAAGTTTGGAGACTGTAAGCTCGTTGTGGGCTTAGTGTTGTATTGTACTCTCCCAAGTGCTCAGTACAGTACTCTGCACATAGTAAGCACTCTCGATACATACGACTGAATTTAGTAAAAAAGAAACTCCTACAATTAAAGTGAGGCAGAACAAGAAATACATTATGGATAGTTATAAATGGATAAAATACTATTTGTCATAGGGCTGTAAGTATAATAATACCTATAGTGGTGTTTATTAAGCACTTACTACGTGCTAAGCATTATGGTAGCTGTAAGTATGACAAAATGCTTATCGTACAAAATATTCCTGACTCAGGATCAATTCTCGACAAAATGTCTCAATTTTGGAAGAGGCATGGCATCATTATTTTTATAAAGAGGAAGTACAGCTGCAGAGCTTGAGAAAACAGGAATTAAAAATCGGCATCACTCCAGCTGACAGAGAAGTTCCCCTAAAATGAAGAGAGAGACAAGTTCACCTGCCAACTATGCCCCTCAAGAGAAGGGAACCACTTTACAGACTGAATCAGCTGACGGGAACACACTTAAATATTTATCTGCATTGAGGGAGAAATGATTCAGGGAGAAAGGGGACAGAAGGAAAGGAAAAGGATACAGCATGAAAATAATTAACTGTATGTCCTATGCACTATACAGTTGTCAAACCAGAAACTGCATTTAAGAACCTTCCTGAATCTGATGCTTCAAAATGGAAAATAATTTTATAAAGAACATACCAAAAAATTCCCACTTGTTTGGTTTATTTTAGTCAATATTTTAAAAGTGAGCTTGTGAATTTTTCCTAGTCAATCAATCAATCAATCAATCGTATTTATTGAGCGCTTACTATGTGCAGAGCACTGTACTAAGCGCTTGGGAAGTACAAATTGGCATCACATAGAGACAGTCCCTACCCAACAGTGGGCTCACAGTCTAAAAGGGGGAGACAGAGAACAGAACCAAACATACCAACAAAATAAAATAAGTAGGATAGAAATGTACAAGTAAAATAAATAAATGAATAAATAAATAGAGTAATAAATATGTACAACCATATATACATATATACAGGTGCTGTGGGGAAGGGAAGGAGGTAAGACGGGGGGATGGAGAGGGGGACTGCAAAAACATCATAACTCTAGTTTATTTTGGTGCTTTCACCAGCTCCTTCGTTGTCTTTCATAGTCACACCTAGTAACAGATCTTCCAAAATGCTCATACAAGTGCACACTCTGAATCTTGTCACCGAAAAATGACATACCTAAAACTTTGGTTATAGCCCAGCCAAGAGCCCACAGTTAACAAACATTGATTCCTCCAAGGAAGACATTGGATCCTCTACACTGTAAGCTTGCTTTGTGCGGAGAACGTTTCTACCAACTCTTACATTGTCCTCTCAAGTGTTTAGTACAGTGCTCTGCACACAGTAAGTGCTCAACAAATCCAAATGATTGACTGACTGTCCCAATTCAGCAGCTTAGAAAAACCACATTGTCTCATACGGGATCTAAAGTGGCTGTCCAAGGCACAGTCCAGTGAATGTAGGTGCTAATGATGAGGGCTTTTTTTTTTTCCTGAGAGAGGGTTCTATTTTCTGTTACCTGCACAATAATACCAGGGTGGCCATTTCAATCAATCAATCGTGTTTATTAAGCACTTACTGTGTGCAGAGCACTTCTCACTTAAGGAGAGTACAATAGAGCAGAGCTGGTAGCCATGGTCCCTGCCCACAAGGAGCCTAAGAGAAGCAGCGTGGCTCAGTGAAGAGCAAGGGTTCTGGAGTCAGAGGTCACGGGTTCAAATCCCAGCTCCGCCACTTGTCAGCTGGGTGACTTTGAGCAAGTCACTTAACTTCTCTGTGCCTCAGCTACCTCATCTGTAAGATGGGGATTAAGACTGTGAGCCCCACATGGGACAACCTGATCACCTTGTAACCTCCCCGGCGCTTAGAACAGTGCTTTGCACATAGTGAGCGATTAATAAATGCCATTATTATTATTATTATTACAGTCTAGAGGAGGAGCCTACCGTCTAGAGGACTGGCTGCGTTATACAGGACATTACAGTTTTTAGCTGGTCTGATTTCCATCTGGTTCAGATATAGTTCCTGACACTTATGTCCAGTATCTTTATTTTATTTACACCCACTCTCCAATGTCTCAGCTCTAATTGCTTTCGACTCAGAGCAGGGAGGGGAATGCAAAAACAGGAGAAAAGTTGGGGGGAAAGAAGAGACAGGGACCCCACCTCTCCTCTGCACCCTCCCCACCACCCCCCACCAGAAAATTGTCCTCTGGTTACTTAAACTCCAGATTTACTTAGATTTTGGAATACTTTATGAAATGCATCTCTGTAAAAAATAAATAAATTCAACAGCTTGTTCAATGCTTTCCCAGATGACGATTTATTCAAAATCCACATACTGCCAAATAATGCCATGTAAAGAAATCAACACTATAAAAATTAACAATTAAATTGTATTTTTAATTTTTATAGTAGTTTGAGGATTTCCCTCACATCAATACATTTAGAAAATAGAGCCTGGGGAGAAACCCAGCCTAAGAATAAGAAAACTAGGGGCTGAAGTCAAGAACGTGTAGCCTAAATCCAGCTTTGGCCCGGAAGACGTAACGGGCCTTAAAGTGGCCTCTGTAAATATGCTAGCTAGCAAAATAAGAACCTCTTGCTATAATAGGAAAATGGGCCCGTGCACATTTTGGGTTGCATTTTGTTTTCAATCAAAGATACATGTAGAGCAAATAAATGCTTATAAGGTGTAGTACTGTGGAAGGGCTCCCGTTTCACGGCTTAAGAAAATAAACGTTTACAATGCCAGGAAGGTGAATGGAAGCCAATTTTTCCATTTTGGGATGGATGCTTGAACCTAGTCAATGCCAGGATCTGGAACTGCAGGGGCTGTCAGGGCGGGAGTGCTACCCAATACAAGCCGGCCAACAACAAATTAGGTCCTACTTACACCGTGAGCTCCACGTGGGACAGACCGTCTGAGTCTCACCTGATTAACTTGTATCTATCCCAATGCTTAGAACAGGGCCTAAACTGAGAGAAGCAGCGTGGCTCAGTGGAAAGAGCACGGGCTTGGGAGTCAGAGGTCATGGGTTCTAATCCAGCTCCGCCACTTTGGGCAAGTCACTTAACTTCTCTGTGCCTCAGTTATCTCATCTGTAAAATGGGGATTAAGACTGTAAGCCCCACGGGGGGCAACCTGATCACCTTGTATCCCCCCAGTGCTTAGTACAGTGATTGGCACATAGTAAGCACTTAACAAATACTATTATTATTATTATTATTATTATTAAAATGGGGATTAAGACTGTGAGCCCCATGGGGGACAACCTGATCACCTTGTATCCCCCCAGTGCTTAGTACAGTGTTTGGCACATAGTAAGCACTTAACAAATACTATTATTATTATTATTATTATTATTAAAATGGGGATTAAGACTGTGAGCCCCATGGGGGACAACCTGATCACCTTGTATCCCCCCAGTGCTTAGTACAGTGTTTGGCACATAGTAAGCGCTTAACAAATACCATTATTATTATTATTATTATTAACATACAGTAAGCACTTAATAAGTAGCATTATAACAGTAACAGATAAAACGCCTAAAGATCCATGGGAACTTCCTCCCTTCCAAAGTTCCAAGGGCCAAAGGAGGCCTTTTATCCAGGACTCGGCTTTCCCTTATACACACCACCAACAGACAGGACAGCCAAAATCCTACTCTCACAGGAGATCTGATGCTCAGGACCATACAATGCTTGGCATCGTTTGAACCCCCCACCCCAGCCTTTGCTTACCCCCGCAACCAACTCCCAAGCTTTGGAGGGGGGTAGTTTGACACTAATAAGTCTCTTCTCATACTGCTGTGCTTGTGTATTTGGTTTTGACCTTTACCACTGACCTAGTAACCATATTATGAGAAGCAGTGTGGCTCATCATCATCATCAATCGTATTTATTGAGCGCTTACTATGTGCAGAGCACTGTACTAAGCGCTTGGGAAGTACAAATTGGCAACATATAGAGACAGTCCCTACCCACTCAGGGAAAGAGCATGGGCTTTGGAGTCAGAGGTCATGGGTTCAAATCCCAACTCTGCCAATTGTCAGCTGAGTGACTTTGGGCAAGTCACTTCACTGGGCCTCAGTTACCTCATCTGTAAAATGGGGATTAAGACTGTGAGCCCCCTGTGGGACAACCTGATCACCTTGTAACCTCCCCAGTACTTAGAACAGTGGTTTGCATATAGTAAGCGCTTAATAAATGCCATTATTGTTATTATTATTGTATATGTTTTCGTAGTTGGCATGTCTCTTGAAGAATGCTTTCCTGGCCACCTTGGATCAAAGGCCCCTTCCTTCTGAGAAAAGTCTCTGCTGTCAAGTACAGCAAAGTGAACTTAATGAAAATGAACTAAATGAAGGCATGTGATGATGTGGGGTGAAGAGATGTCTCTGAGGTGATGAGAGCACCTAATATGGATGGATGGGTGGTGGGGCAAAGTCATGATGTAGGACTGCCATCTCAGCACCCTCATTTTAACAAGCATGACCCAGGAAGGTCCCATTGGTCCCATTTTTGATGGAGGGTGGCAGCAGCACCTACTTCTGCAACAGCCAGTAGCCCAAACACCCAGAGGTAATAACGGTAGTCTTTCATCTGGTTTTATGCAGGACAATCAGGTTTCCACTGACCACCCCCAATCTGTTTGGTGATAGCAACGAGCACACAACGTCTGGTATTTTTATTTCCAATACAGAGTCTTTCTGCCCCCTGACTCCCACTGCCACGTTCCTCTAGACTGTAATTGCTTTGTGGGCACAGAACTTATCTATCAACTCTGTTATAGTGTACTCTCCCAAGTGCGTAAGACAGTCCTCTCCACACAGTAAGCGCTCAAATGTGATTAAGTTCCTTGTCCTGGAAGTGGTAGTCATGTTCAGAGGAAAAAATGCAATAGCTCTGGAGTAAGTAGGGCACCGGGGTAGCCCAGATAAACGTTTTAAGTTCCTTGGGGGCAGGGAACATGTCTGGCAACTTTGCTAAACTGTAATAATAATAATAATTGTGTTATTTGTTAAAGCGCTTACTATAGAGAGAAGCAGTGTGGCTCAGTGGAAAGAGCACGGGCTTTGGAGTCAGAGGTCATGGGTTCAAATCCCAGCTCTGCCAATTGTCAGCTGTGTGACTTTGGGCAAGTCACTTAACTTCTCTGGGCCTCAGTTCCCTCATCTGTAAAAGGGGGATTAAGACTGTGAGCCCTCCATGGGATAACCTGATCACCTTGTAACCTCCCCAACACTTAGAACAGTGCTTTGCACATAGTAAGTGCTTAATAAATGCTATTGTTATTATTATTATATGCCAGACACACTACTAAGTGCTGAGCTAGATTCAAGCAGAGTGGGTTTGACATAGTCCCAGACCTACATGAGGTTAGTGTCTTAATCCCCATTTTACAGATGAGAGAATTGAGGCCCAGAGAATCAATCAATCAATCGTATTTATTGAGCGCTTACTGTGTGCAGAGCACTGTACTAAGCGCTTGGGAAGTACAAGTTGGCAACATATAGAGACAGTCCCTACCCAACAGTGGGTTCACAGTCTAAAAGGGGGAGACAGAGAACAAAACCAAACATACTAACAAAATAAAATAGAATAGATATGTACAAGTAAAATAGAGTAATAAATATGTACAAACATATATACATATATACAGGTGCTGTGGGGAAGGGAAGGAGGTAAAATGGGGGGGATGGAGAGGGGAAAGAGTTGCAGAGAAGTGAAGAGAGTGAAGAGAAGTGCAGAGAGTTCAGAGTAGTGAAGCAACTTGCCCAAGGTCACACAGCAGACAAATGGTGGAGCTGGGATTAGAATAATAATAGTAACAATAATAATAATAATGGTATTTAAGCACTTACTATTAAGTGGTTGCTGTGTGCAGAGTAATCATTTATATTTATTGAGCGCTTATTGTGTGCAGAGCACTCTACTATAAGCGCTTGGGAGAGAATATAACAGTATTGGTAGTGATGTTTCTTGTCCACAGTGAACTTAGTCTAGATAGCACTGTAGTAAGTACCAGGAGAGAATACAGAGATGCTAATTAGCCACGATTCCCGATGCTCAAGGGGCTCACAATCTAAAAGGACTTTGAAATCAATCTGGCTTTAGGAAAATTAATGAGCAACGGCTAAAAAATAAAGGGGGGGGGGGGGGAATCCAACTGAACTATAATGAACTTTGAATTATCCAGCACCCTCCTACTTCCCGAGAAGGCCAAATAACAAATCTTTTTTGGAGATTATTTCTGTGCCGCACAACACGACAATTGCAATTAGTTACATTCCACCGTTTACAAGGCAACTTTCCATGGGTTAAAATATCCTAACACAGAGAAATGAAACCACAGCACCCAATGCACGTTTGTTTGCCCTACGTTAGACTTTAAACCTCTAAGAAACTCAGTCGTCATTCTCGGCACACCTAGATTGATCATTGGTAAACACAGAGCTACAATAAGGTCTAAAATCAGAACTGTCACAGTGTTCTGAAAATATATTTTATTCTCTCATAAGCAACAGCTGTTCTCATGGCAACAAAATGCAACAAGTTCTGGGCCATTCCATAAAAATTCCAAAAAAATCCCACCACTCAACATTCCAAGTCACAGTTTCTCTAACTATGAACTAAAATACTTCGTAAATTGTTTCACACTTCAAGAGTACATGTGTAGCGGTCAAAGCACGCTACCAAAATCTGAAAATGGTCCAAATGGAATTCTGAAGTTTAAGAAAGACATAATCCTGGCTGAATGTCTAGAGTCTTTATTTTTTTTTCCTTCGTAGACCTAACATTTAAAATTTTCCTCTTTCAAATAAACTAGCATATCTGCTTGTCACTACAAGTAGTGGAAAGCTAATGACACTTTTAAAATAAAAAAGAACGTTACCATTTATATGCTGTAAAAGGAGTTATGCATTCGCGTACATAAGTGGGGTTTTTTTTTGTATATATTTTTTTTAAAACAAAGTTTGTTAAAAACACCTTCACCCATTTTACCTATTTCGTACTGCTACAGGAGCAGGTCTCTCTCTTGTTCTCTGACAACTGAAAGTCCTGCAAAATACCTATCTCAATTACATTCCTTTAGCAAGTATACTTTTACTCACACAACTGCCCTTTTTGGATACATTTTGCAAACCCCAAAACAGAAGAAGGGCTGGCTATACATGGGGAATTAAGCCTAGCAATCAGGGGAGCAAAACAAAAAAAAATAAAAGGACATGGGGAAGGTCAAGAAAGGTAAGAGGACATCTCCACTGCACTCTCCCAAGTGCTGCACAGGATAGACACTCAGCGAATCACAGTAATCATCCCTCCCTTCTCTTCTTCCTAGCCCAGCTCGCACATGTTTCAAAAAAAAGAAGTTTTTGTGACAACTGGGTATCCTGACCCTACCTTTCCTCCTATGCTAGCACAATATTATCACTGCTTTATTAAAACAAAAGCAAAAAATTTCCTCCTCAAATATCGTGAAGAGGAGGAGAGGAAATTATGTGGTGGAGAGAATTATGTGAGTAAATATGGCAATTATAAATGAGTGAGGAACTACATTAAAATAAATACAGAAAATCTCCTAATGCTTTTCGGCATTCTCCAGAAAAGCACATAATTATTTAGAAAGCAGATTAACATAAACAGCTTTACACTCTGCTAATTTATTGGAATACTGAGTAATCTCAGTCCAATCAACTTTTCTGTTCTCAGCTTTCTCCTCTCAATAAATCAAGTTACTACTGCTTGCTACCTGCCGACATATGGTAAACTGCTTTGCGAATCCTGCATAAGAAGTTCCAGACGCCCATATATAAATATTGTTTTGTGCAAAAGCCCACTTGTGGTTTGCATTAAAATCTGGGTACCCTTTAAAAACCCCCAAAATGGCAGCAACTTTCTCCCTCAATCTTAATGGAAGCAGCGTGGCTCAGTGGAAAAGAGCCTGGGCTTTGGAGTCGGAGGTCATGGGTTCAAATCCCGGTTCCGCCACTTCTCAGCTGTGTGACTTTGGGCAAGTCACTTGACTTCTCTGGGCCTCAGTTACCTCATCTGTAAAATGGGGATGAAGACTGTGAGCCCCCCATGGGACAATCTGATCACCTTGTATCCTCCCCAGCGCTTAGAACAGTGCTTTGCACATAGTAAGCGCTTAATAAATGTCATTATTATTATTATTATTACTATTAATGGATGGCGCTTTTCATTGCAACCCATGTAATTTGGTGACGATTGTGGGCAAGACTGATGCTAGGAGAGATGGGCCCCAATGGAGGCGGGCCTGAGGTAATTTATTTTTAATGGCATTTGTTAACCACTTCCTAAGTGCTGGGGTACATACAAGTTAATTCAGACACCGTCCCTGTCCCACATGGGGCTTACAGTCTTAATCCCCATTCTACAGATGAGATGACTGCGGCACAGAGAATGAAGTGACTTGCCTAAGGTCACACAGCAGACAAGTGGTGGAACCAGGATTAGAACCCAGGTCCTTCTGACTCCCAGCCTGGGCTCTATCCACAAGGCCAAGCTGTTTTCAATTCCTCAACAATGGTGTTTATTCAGCGCTTGCTGAGTGCAAATCACTGTACTGAGAGCTTGGGAGAGTATTATACAAAAGAGCTGGTAGACACAATCCCGGCCCACAAGGAGCTTACAGTCTGGGGGGTGGGGGGGCAGACATAAGAATAAATTACATAGAGAGGAAATGGGAGAGTGTAAGGATATGTACATAACTGCTGTGGGGGTGAGGTGAATATCTAATGCTCCGGGGCTGAGTTGCAGTGGCAACACATGAGGGAGGGCGGAAGCGGGGAAATGAGGGCTTCCTATCATCAATCGTATTTATTGATGATACCTACCCCTACTAAGGCTGTCCAACTGGGCAGAACTCCATACTCCTTTCACATTCAGGGACTCAATGCAGAGCCCCAACAGCAGGGCCCGGATCTCTGTCGTCTCCAACGTGAGCTGCCCATGGAGGAGACAAGGAATCCCTGAACTACCTTTGATATGGCCCTGATTGCAAAGCACAGACAACCTAATGCGGGTCTGGAGTGCAAGCTTAAAGAAAAGCAACCAACCAAGATGTGCTTCCTTACAGCTGTGTACATGTTGTAATCAATTCCGAGAAAAGTAATGAATAAATGAAATCATCATCATCATCACCAATCGTATTTATTGAGCGCTTACTGTGTGCAGAGCACTGTACTAAGCGCTTGGGAAGTACAAATTGGCAACATTTAGAGACAGTCCCTACCCAACAGTGGGCTCACAGTCTAAAAGGGGGAGACAGAGAACAAAACCAAACATACTAACAAGATAAAATAAATAGAATAGATATGTACAAGTAAAATAAATAGAGTAATAAATATGTACAAGCATATATACATGTATCTACCCCAGCACTTGGTACAGTGCTTGGCACTGTAAATACCATAAATACAATAAAATACAATAAAAATAAAAAAATCGACCACAAAGATAGATATTTTATGTTAGCAGGTCAGCTTTAAACACGCACATATTCTATGATGAAGATTTCTGAGAGATAAATATAATTTATGGTTAAATTTCACATAACCACATTAATACAATCATTCACCCTATCCCACCTGGATTACTGCATCAGCCTCCTTGCTGATCTCCCAGCCTCCTGTCTCTCCCCACTCCGGTCCATACTTCACTCTGCTGCCCAGATCATTTTTCTACAGAAATATTTCCCTACACCTTAAAAAGTTCCAGTGGTTGTCCAACCACCTCTGCATCAAACAAAAACTCCTCACCATTGACTTTAAAGCATTCAATCACCTTGCCCCTTCTACCTCACCTTGCTATCTCCCACTATAAGCCAGCCCAATGCCAATCTAATCTTCTCACTGTGCCTTGATCTATCTGGCTGGGAAGACCCCTCACCCAAGTCATGTAATGCCCTCCCTCCTCAAACCCAACAGATAGTCACTTTCCTCTCTCCTCCCCCTTCAAAGCCTTACTGAAGGCACATATCCTGCAAGAGGCCTTCCCAATCCCAATCCCCCAACCCTTCCTCTTCTCCCACTCCCTTCTTGCTTCCTTTGTTCTCCCTGCTCCCAGACTCCTGATGTCCACATCTGTCATTTGTTTATTTATATTAATATCTGTCTCCCTGCCCCCAGACTATAAGCTCACTCTGGGCAGGGAATGTGTCTGTTTATTGTTGTACTATACTCTCCCAAGCGCTTAGTACCGTGCTCTGAACTCAGTAAGCGGTGAATGAATACAACTGAATGAATGAATTAATAACTACAGAACTTCAGAATCTACTAGTTTATCAAGGAAACAAAATTACACTTGACAGTTTTACACTTTTCTATTTAAGTCTTTCAAAGGTGTCTTTATCCTGCTTGCGCTGTATGAATCAATCACATTTACTGAGTGCTTATTCATTCATTCATTCAATCGTATTTACAGTGCAGAGTACTGTACTAAGCGCTTGGGAAGTACAAGTCAGCAACATATAGAGACAGTCCCTACCCAACAACAAGCTCACAGTCATCTAGAAAAGGGAGACAGACAACAAAACAAAACATGTAGATGAATTTATACATGCATTTTAATGATTTTGTAATTCAGGCAGGCCAAATTTCAGATTAACAATACACAGACCAGCACAAGAATGTTGTGTGCAGAGCACTGTACTAAGCACTTGGGAGAGTACAACACTACACTATAACAGACAAAACCCTTGCCCATGATGAGTTTACAGTCTAGAGGGGGAGACAGACATTAATATAATTAAATGACTTACGGATATATACATGGGTGCTGTGGGAGTGGCAGGGAGGGGTGAATAAAGGGAGCAAGTCACGGCAATGCAGAAGGAAGTGGGAAAAGAGGAAATGAGCGCTTAGTCAAGGAAGGCCTCTTGGAGGAGATGTTACTTCAATAAGGCTTTGAAGGTGGGGAGAGTAACTTCCTGTAGGACTTGAAAAGGGAGGGTGTTCCATTCATTCATTCATAATAATGATGGCATTTATTAAGCGCTTACTATGTGCAAAGCACTGTTCTAAGCGCTGAGGAGGTTACAAAGTGATCAGGTTGTCCCACAGGGGGCTCACAGTCAATCCCCATTTTAAAGATGAGGTAACTGAGGCACAGAGAAGTTAAGTGACTTGCCCAAAGTCACACAGCTGACAATTGGCAGAGTGGGGATTTGAACCCATGACCACTGATTCCAAAGCCCTGGCTCTTTCCACTGAGCCACGCTGCTTCTCTGCGAGGATTTCATCTACATTCATTCATTCAACTGTATTTATTGAGCGCTTACTGTGTGCAGAGCACTGTACTAAGTACTTGGGAAGTACAAGTCGGGAACATATAGAGATGGTCCCTAAAGACCAGAGGCAGGATGTGAACAAGAGCTCAGAGGCAAGACAGACAAGATGGAGGTAAAGTGAGAAGGTTAGCATTAAAAGAGCCAACTGTGCAGGCTGAGTTGCGGTGGGAATTCAGAGGTAAGATAGGAGGGGGCAAGGTGACTGAGTACTTTAAAGCCGATGGTACGGGGTTTCTTTTTGATGTGGAGGTGGATGGGCAACCACTGGAGGTTCTTGAAGAGTGGGGAGACATGGACCGAACAAAGTCTGACTTCAGACCAGGCTTCTTTGTGATCCTGTTTTGCCATTTGATGTTGTGTATTTCCCCCAAATGATGCTGATGGAACTGCTCAAGAGGTCAAGGTGGTACCTGTGGGCTATAAAGATGATTGAAATGTGTGCCCTGTGCACCCTCAGAGCCTTCCATGGCTGCCCCCAAACTGCCCTGGGCTCACTGGGCCGGGTATAAAAGCCACTGCTCTGCCTTCTTGCCCCCCTCTTCACCTCCAGCCAAACGAAACGTCTAGTAATTATAACCTCTCCTCCCTTCCTGCCCGCCCTCAGCCTTCCCGCTGCTGAGGCTGAGGAATTCTCTGCCTGCCCCTGGCATGCTCTGTGCAAGCTGGGTAGAAAAGCCACCGCTTTGCCCTCTGGGCTCCTCTTCACCTCCAGATCCAAATGACACATCCGGCATTGGCAGGCTCGCCTTCCTGCCTGCTCTCCGTCCCCCTCATCAATTGGTCAGTCAATCATATTTATTGAGCACTGTACTAAGTGCTTGGGAGAGTACAATAGAAATATATAAAAGACACATTCCCTGCCCAAGTGAGCTTATAGTCTAGAGGGAGCTGATTAAACAGTCTTCCCTCCCTACCACCCAGGACCAGCACGAGTTCCCCTCTGCACCCTCGAGACATCCCTTGGCCTGCTTTCATTCATTCATTCAAACGTATTTATTGAGCGCTTACTGTGTGCAGAGCACTGTACTAAGCGCTTGGGAAGTACAAATCGGCAATATACCCGCTTGTGGGAAAAACAAGAGTCCCCGCAGCACGAGACCACATACAGCCTCAGGAAGGCTACCGGCTGGGTTAGCTGTTGCTGCGGACTCTGAATCACAAGAAATTCTGCTCCTCTAGCCCCAGCTCCACCCAGACGTTTGATTTTTATTTTGTGCACTGTGCATTTGTCCCTGTCCTTTATGCTGTTTTACTGTTTTAGGATTTTGTTGCTCCTGATATGTCTGTCTCCCGTCCGCCTCACATCTATAGACTGTGAGCCCACTGTTGGGTAGGGACTGTCTCTATATGTTGCCAACTTGTACTTCCCAAGCTCTTAGTACAGTGCTCTGCACACAGTAAGCACTCAATAAATACGATTGATTGATTGATTGATCTATAGTGAGCCACTCAAGGGGACAACATCTGTGTCTGATTTCCACCTGTATACTCTTTCCCAGCATCATAAAGTGCTCTGTGAGAACTGCATCCAGTCAGCAGATAAGCAGCAAGCCATTGAAGAAACGAAAGCTTACACGACGCAGTCCTTAGCAAGTGTAGCCTGATTAATACCTTGGCCAATATTGTTCTCCAGATGCTGGACATACAGGCGTCACAACTAAGTAGGATGGAATTGTCCATCAACCACATTTCACAAGTGAGACCAACCTTCTTACTTTGACTGTGTTGCCAGGGGAAGCCCCACAGCACTTATGTACATATCTGTAATTTTTTTATATTAATATCTGGCTTCCCCCTTCTAGTCTGTAAGCTCATTGTGGGCAGGGAATGTGTCTGCTTACTGTTGTACTGTACTTTCCCAAGTGCTTAGTAATAATAATAATAATGATGGCATTTATTAAGCGCTTACTATGTGCAAAGCACTGTTCTAAGCAGTGCTCTGCACACAGTAGCATTCAATAAATATGACTGAATGAATGAATGCCTAGAGTAGGTAGTTGATACTATTGCTACTATTACTATTAGGATATTTCAGGTCTGTACATCTTTACTTTGGGTGTTAGACTATCGCTGTACTGCCACACACTTTGACAATCTCCTAAAGCTTACAAGCCAGTCTTCTTGATGCAATTTTTATCTTTTGGTGTATCACTGCATCACTGTCCTGGGTGCTTTCTAGGAAAGCTAATTCTGTGATAGTGCTTAGTGTTGGAATGCCATTAGAGAATTTTAGCTAAAAGAATGACTTTTCTGGAGCAGGCTGATCTATTTCCTCAGTGTTCTTTAGACACATCATCAGCCGGTAATGCACTGCTGATTCAGCGAAGAGTTTGCATTCATTTGAGTGCCTTCTTGGGGGTGGACCACAATAGCGCGCTCATGTGCGCACTGTAATTTTTGAATCCAGCTTTAGGGCTTTGGATGCTGCTTGATGCTTACTGAGTGGAAAGTTTCTTTTTCCAGAGGAAACAGATCTCATTACATTTTCCAGCATAGTTATGTAGAATTTTAATAGCTCAGAATAGGACGGAGCCAACGTGGCTCAGTGGAAAGAGCACGGGCTTGGGAGTCAGGGGTCACAGGTTCTAATTCCGCCTCTGCCACTTGTCAGCTCTATGACTGTGGGCAAGTCACTTAACTTCTCTGTGCCTCAGTTACCTCATCTGTAAAATGGGGATGAAGCCTTTGAGCCCCACGTGGGACATCCTAATTGACTTGTATCTAACCCAGCGTTTAGAACAGTGCTTGGCACATAGTAAGCGCTTATCAAATACCATAATTATTATTATTATTATCCTTACTTTACCCCACTGGCAATGGAGGATGGACCAGTCACGGACAGCTATAGTGTCATGAAGCAGTCTTTCATTCTCTTCATGGACTTTTCAGGGCAGCCAGATTTCTCTGCAATTTCCAGAGTCCAGATCTACTGATGGTGTCAAATGTATTCATACAGTCTTTGAAAGTCATACAGTGATCTATCTACTGATGGTGTCAAATGTAGTCATACAGTCTTTGACAGTCATACAGTGATCTTTCTTGGTGCTTCTCCCTGCGCTTTTCCTTTATCTAATGTGTGTTGATACACTACCCATATGATTGCAGATGGAGGTGGGGGCGTTCCGGGAGAGGTGCATCCATGGAGTCACTATGGGTCAGAGATGACTCAACCGCATAAGACAAAACAAAAATGTGTGTTGGGGAGACAGGTGCAAAAGTCTTGAGTGGGAAGATAATGAAATAATAAAAGATGAGCAAAAAGGACTGGATGAGGCAGTGGCTGGAAGCAGCAAGGAAGCAAAGGAAGATTATCTTTCTCCCTCTCTAGACTGAGCTCGTTGTGGGCAAGGGAACGGGGCTACCAACTCTGTACTGGTATTATTCATTTATTCACTCATTCAATCATTTATTGAGCACTTACTGTGTGCAGAACAAGGTACTAAACGCTTAGGAAAGGACAATACAACAATAAACACCATGGCTCAGTGGAAAGAGCATGGGCTTTGGAGTCAGAGGTCATGGGTTTGAATCCCTGCTCCGCCACTTGTCAGCTGTGTGACCCTGGGCAAGACACTTAACTTCTCTGTGCCTCAGTTACCTCATCTGTAAAATGGGGATTAAGACTGTGAGCCCCCCGTGGGACAACCTGATCATCTTGTATCCCCCAAGCGCTCAGAACAGTCCTTTGCACAAAGTAAGCGCTTAACAAATATCATTATTATTATTAATAAACAGTGACATTCCCTGTCGGGAAGCAGCGTGGCTCAGTGGAAAGAGCCCGGGCTTTGGAGTCAGAGGTCATGGGTTCAAATCCCGGCTCCGCCACTTGTGTCAGCTGTGTGACCTCGGGCAAATCACTTAACTTCTCTGGGCCTCAGTTCCCTCATCTGTAAAATGGGGATGAAGACTGTGAGCCCCCTGCGGGACAACCTCATCACCTTGTAATCTCCCCAATGCTTAGAACAGTGCTTTGCACATAGTAAGCGCTTAATAAATGCTATCATTATTATTATTATTCCCTGCCCACAATGAGCTCACAGTTTAGAGTGGGGGTCATAGACGTAAATACAAGTAAATAAAATTACAGATATGGACATAAGTGCTTTGGGGTTGGGAGTGGGGAAGAGCAAACGGATAAATGAAATTACAGATACGAACGTAAGTGCTTTGGGGTAGGAAGTGGGGAAGAGCAAAGGGAGCAAGTCAGGGTGACACAGAAGGGAGTGGGAGATGAGGAAATGTGGGGCTTAGTTTGGAAAGACCTCTTGGAGGAGATGTGCCTTCAATAAGGCTTGGAAGTGGGGGAGAGTGGTTGTCTGTTGGATTTGAGGAGGGAAGGCATTCTAGGCCAGGGGCAGGACATGGGCTAGGGGCTGGCGGCGAGACAGGTGAGATAGATGCACAGTGAGAAGGTGAGCACTAGAGGAGTGAAGTATGCCGGCTGGGATGTAGAAGGAGAGAAGGGAGGTGAGGTAGGAGAGGGCAAGGTGACGGAGTGCTTTAATGGAGAGCAGTGATATGCAGGTGGATGGGCAACCATTGGAGTTTTTTGAGGAGCGGGGTGACGTATCCAGAATGATTTTGTTGGTAATAATTATAATAATAGTAATAAAAGTGGTATTTGTTAAGCATGTGCTATGTGCCAAGCACTGTACTTATGCACTGGGGTGGGTACAAGCTAATCAGATTGGACACAGTCCACTTCTCACATGGGGCTCACAGTCTTAATCCCCAGTTTACCAATGAGGTAACTGAGGCCCAGAGAAGTTAGGTGACTTATCCAAGGTAGCACAGCCAAGATGTGGCAGAGGCAGGATTAGAACCCAGGTCCTTCTGATTCCCAAGCCCATGCTCTATACACTGGGCCATGCTGATTTCCCTCCCTATTTTACTGTCTCAAGTGCTTAGGACGGTGCTCAGCACACAGTAGGTGCTTAGTAAATACCACTGATGATTTGGGGGGAAAGAGTACTGGATTGTTCTCTCCCAGGGATGGTGGTTGTCAGCAATGGTGTGCACCAAAGATCATACCTGCTTTGCCACATTGTGATTTGAAGGTGTACTGTGAGTATAGACACATTCACTTGATTATATGGTGTTTCGGATCCTAAGGGCAATGGAGAGAAATCAGACGTCAACTGCCATAATCTGATATTTCTCCTTTAACAAGGTGAGGAGCTGGCAACTCCTCAGTGTTCATAAGTGAGGAAAAGTTTATTTAAGTATTTAAACAGGGTTTTCCCACCATGCTTGCAGATTTTTTTAAATAGCATTTTTTAAGTGCCAGGCACTGCACTGGGACAGATACAAGCAAACCAGGTTGGACACGGTCCCTGTCCCACACGGGGCTTACAGTCCCAATCCCCATTTTATAGATATGGCAACTGAGGCACAGAGAAATAAAGTGACTTGCTCAAGGTCACACAGCAGACAAGTGGCAGAGCTGAGGTTAGAACCCAATCCTTCTGATTCCCAAGCCCGTGCTCTTTCCATTAGGCCGTGCTGCTTCTCAGCTTTCAGATTTCAACTGGTATGCCACCAGGGTGGGATGCTTTTCCATTTTTCATGGCTCTGCTTCAGTGACTTCTTCAAAGGCTGGGCTAAGTGTATTGCTTTTGCATACTGGAAGGTATTGAATGTTTTGAATGTTCTGAAGCTTCTGTAGTAGATGGTTGAAAACACTGAGGAACACCTATTCTGAAACAAGTTTACATCTCAAAAAAAAAAATAAGAGCTAGACTCATTTTAACTGTGAAGGCAGGTCTAGTGATGGGTGGTCTTTCAACTCATTGGTGTATTTCTTTATATATATATATATATATATATATTAATGCCTGTCTCCCCTCTCTAGACTGTGAGCGCTTTATGGGAAGGAATGTGCCTGTGCTGTTATACTGTACTCTCCCAAGTGTTTAGTACAGTGCTTTATACACAGTAAGCATTCAACAAATAGGACTGAATGATTAAATGAATGAATGAATGGACTCAGGAAATGCTCCAAAGCAGCTTTTGAACTTGCTTGTCAAGAGAGTTACTGTAACAGATTCATGGGTGCATGGGGATTCAGGTGAACTTCTAGACTGCAAGTTCCTTGAGGACATGTCTAACAATTCTGTTGCCCTATAATCTCCCAGAGCACTTAATACAGACCTTTGCACACAGTAAGCACTCAAATACCACTGACTGATTAAAGAAATCAGAATCTAAGTCACATACAATCAGAATCTAAGTTACATCTCCACCAAGAAGCCTTACCCAATTAAGCCCTCTTTTCCCCGGCCCCCTCTCCTTTCTGCATCATCTATGTGCTTGGATCTGTGGCCTGTGGGCATCTGATACTTGCCCCAACCTCAATCCCACAGCATTTACGTATATATCTCTAAATTATACTTATATTAATGTCTGTCTTTCCGTGTGGACTGTAAACTCACTGTGGCAGGAACCACATCTGAAAACTCTGTTGTATGTATTCTCCCAAGAGCTTAGTACGGTGCTCTACACAGAGTACGCACTCAATAAATACCATTGACTGATAATCCTTAGGGCTTTGTAGATGAAACGCCTTTGTTTACTCATTGTAACAACAGCTGGAATGGAAGCAACACTCCCAAGAGAGCTGGGTATCATGTTCAAAAGTCAGAGTTCAATGGGAATCACATCAATAAAAACAGGCTATAATTTCCTAAACATAACTGTTGTGAGGAAAATCTTGATCACGAGTTTGAAAAATAAAATATTGAGCACTTACTGTGTGCAGAGCATTGTACTAAGCACTTGGGAGAGTACAATATAAGAGAGTTCGTAGACATCATCATCATCATCATCAATAGTATTTATTGAGCACTTACTGTGTGCAGAGCACTGTACTAAGTGCTTGGGAAGTACAAGTTGGCAACATATAGAGACAGTCCCTACCCAACAGTGGGCTCACAGTCTAAAAGGGGGAGACAGAGAACAAAACCAAACATACTAACAAAATAAAATAAATAGAATAGATATGTACAAGTAAAATAGAGTAATGGAGTAAATAGAGTAATAAATAAATAAATAAATAAATAAATAAATAGACATGTTCCCTGTCCATGATGAGTTGACAATCTAGAGGACTGCGTCCAACCTGATTAGCTTGTATCTACTCCAGCGTTTGGTACAGAGCCTGACACATAGTAAGCACTTTCTACCATAAAGAAAGGACAGTTTAAAAACAGACACTCCATAGTGTCAAAAGAAACAGCTTGTACATATGAGCTCATGGGGATACAACACTGCCTGAGACTTTGTTTTGGATAGCCTTGAAAAGTTTCCTCTGTTATCCTTGTTTTCAGTTTCCCAATTTCAGCTCACCACGCAGCAGCTGTTTGTGTATTTTATTATGATTCAATCAGTACTGTACAAGGTGTACTAAGCAGTTGGGAGAGTACATAGTAACAGAGTTGGTAGACCCGTTCCCTGCCCACAGTGAGCTTATAGTCTCCTGAAAAAACCCACCCAAAGCAACTGCCTTGAGGTGAGTATACCAAATGCTCAAACACAAAAATCAACCTAACTCTAATATGCTTAAAAACCTAGGTGGAGGGAAAACCGGCATAAATAGGAAAGTTGCCAAACTAAAGAACTGTGCCGAGCCAAAATGCTGGATGGAAGCCAATCAACAAAGGTACTGACAGCATAAATAAGATGACAGGAGAATATAGGGTTTCAAGACTACAGGAAATAAAAAAACAAAGATCAGACAGCAGTTAAAAATACACTGCTTATGAGATTTAAGAAGGGGAGATGGGATAATCTGAATATAAACAATGTATTCCGATAATTACTTTGGGTATACACAATGCTGAAAACAAAAAGTCAAAACCCCCCAAAAAACTGAATAGGCAGACCATTGAACATAGATCTACCTACGCAGTTTAAAGATGGACGGCACTGTGAAATGATCCAAAGAACTCTAGTGACATTATCAAGTTTCTGGATGCAATTCAAAAATAGTAACTTCATTTAACACCTTGAGTTGCTCAACAGCAAATGATTCATTAAAAAAAATTCAGTTTAATCCCCATAAATCCATTGTGGGTTTTCATACCAAAGAAGAAACTGAACAGCAAGTACCTTCAGGCAGGAAACGTGCCTACCAACTCTGTTGTACTGTACTCTCCCAAGGTCTTAGTGCTCTGTAACACAGTACACACTCAATAAATACCACTGAATGACTGATAAAAATCTACTGGCAATTTAGATTGGCAGAGTATGCAATTGAAGGAACACAAAAATCATGAGCATGAAAAAGGTGCTCAATACCAATCTGGAATAAACTATAAGTGAGGGAGAGAAGTTGGTTCCAAAAAAATCAGGAAATCACAAGTTTTTGCATTCCTGGGATATAGAAGGTGAGTATTCACAGAAGGAGAAATAAAGAATTTTGCCCTACAAGTGGCTGTTGTTCATAGAGAACTCACTGAGGAAAGTCCACTGCCACATTCAAATGCACTCTCTGCATTAATCAATCAGTGGTATTTATTAAGCATTAACTTTGCACAGAGCACTGTCCTAAGCACTTGGAAGAGTTCAATATGGTTGGCAGACATCTTCTTTGTCCTCAAGGAGATTACAGTTAAATAGACATTACTGTCCCATAACACCGATGAAGGACTTCACAAATGATCTCTAATGATTATTATTATTATTATGTATTTTTAAATGCTTACTGTGTGCTGGACACTGCAGAGGAAACAAACAAATTGGGTTGGACAGCCCCTGTCCCACAATGGGCACATGGTCTCAATCCCCATTTTACAGATGAGGTAACTCAGGCTCAGAGAGGCAAAGTGACTTGCCCAAGGTCACACAGCAGACAAGTGGCGGAGTCAACATTAGAGCCCATGATCTTCTATTTCCTAAAATAATCTTTAAATCATAAATGTGCTACCTGTATAGACACCACTAAACGAAGCACAGTCGGAAAGGTGCAACAAGCCAATAAACAGCAGCTACTTTTTCCACCCAGGGGTCTTCTGAATGTGCTTGCTGCTCCTGAAGATGGGTTCTATAGTAGTAACGTACGCAATGGAAATGGTCTCCATTAAATCTGGAAACTTCACTTTGATCTAATTTCCCCTGATGACAAATTAACATTCGATGTCTGAAAGCCAGCTGGTATTTCTGATCAGACTTAAAATTTACCACTGATAAGCGGACCAATCAAAAATCCGTGGGAGCAAAGCACAAACATGTCCAGATCTTGCCTTCAGGAGCACACTGCTTAAATACTGTTGCATCATCAACACGCTGCTGCCCCGATCATCTTTGCGCAGAAACACTCTGGGCATGTTACTCCCCTCCTCAAAAATCTCCAGTGGCTATCAATCAACCTACGCATCAGGCAAAAACTCCTCACCCTCGGCTTCAAGGCTGGCCATCACCTCGCCCCCTCCTACCTCACCTCCCTTCTTTCCTTCTACAGCCCAGCTCGCACCCGCCGCTCCTCTGCTGCTAACCTCCTCACTGTGACTCTTTCTCGCCTGTCCCGCCGTCGACCCCCGGCCCACGTCCTCCCCCCGGCCGGGAATGCCTTCCCTCCGCACATCTGTCAAGCTGGCTCTCTTCCTCCCTTCAAAGCCCTACTGAGAGCTCACCTCCTCCAGGAGGCCTTCCCAGACTGAGCCCCCTCCTTCCTCTCCCCCTCTTCCCCCTCCCCATCCCCCTGCCTTACCTCCTTCCCCTCCCCACAGCACCTGTATATATGTATATATGTTTGTACATATTTATTCTATTTATTTTATTTTGTTAATATGTTTTGTTTTGTTGTCTGTCTCCCCCTTCTAGACTGTGAGCCTGCTTTTGGGTAGGGACTGTCTCTATATGTTGCCAACTTGTCCTTAGTACAGTGCTCTGCACACAGTAAGCGCTCAATAAATACAACTGAATGACTGAATGAATGAAAGTCTAAGTCCTATTTACTGAGCAGCTACTTTCTGTCCAGTACTGGACCAGACACCTTGATACTTCTGTGAGGAGCTTACCCCCTGATAGATTTGAGAGGTTCTGTCCCACTGCACACCTCCACGCTGGGACTTGCTAAAAACTGATGATCATAATGACCAGGCTGAGCAGAGAGGGAGATTTTGAATATAGGTTGGCAGAAGAGAAATGAGACAGGATTGCTGGCATCCTGCTCCATGCCTACCCCAGGGATTTGTTATAACATGTGAAATGAGCCACATGCACCATAAAATAGTAGCTCAATCATTATTATTTATCAGACACTCTGTGCAGAGCACCATATTGAAGCGCTTGGAAGAGTACAATCGAGTAGTTTACTATCTAAAGGGAGAGATAGACAATAAAATAAATTACAGGTGGGAGGAAGCAAGAGTTCAAACCCATAAATACATCCATCAATCAACTATATGTGACTGAAGGGTAACAGACCCCACAAGGAGAGACACAGGGCCACAGAATCCTGCAATAAAGGGGAGAAAATATAGAAGGCATAACCCTCAGATCGGGAATACTATCCATATCTGAAGCTGCCTTTGAAATACAAGCCAGATGAGGTAGGTTTTTCTACCAGTTTATTTTATGTTTCGCTTTTTGACTAGTGTATGTTCAATTCTGAAGATAATATAACAGCTACTCCCAAAAGCATCCAGGTGCAAAAGGTGACAAAAAATTTTCAAAATGTAAGGTTTTGAAATGTTGTAAGGATGTTGCCAGCTCAGTATGTTTGATGTTGGCTAAAAACACTGTTTACAGTTCTAAAGTTCTCCAGGTACCATCGACATTCTGTTTTCACTGAAGGCACTATTTTTTGGATGAACCATTTTCTGTAACGATAAAGAAAAAAAAATACGCTTCTTAAAGCAGATTAATAAATGATTGTGATTGGACATTTTGATAACTTTTTCCTATTAAAAAAAATGTAACACCCTGGGTTTATTTGTTATTCTGAAAGCAGGTAGAGCCAGATTTACAAATATTCACATCCCATTCTGCCAGAGCATTGTTACGGAATTAGGGAACGTTCACCCATAACATGAGCCTGCTTGGACTCGGGTTGCTGAGGTTTGGGAAAAAAGAGCACGACAGTGGCATCGGACAGCAGGCGTAGTACAGATCAAGTTTCCTTAACCCACTGTTTTGTAAGAACACAACCCCTGCATCTTAGCAGACGTGGTTGAAAGGGGAGGTTCAAAAAGTATGAAGACTCAATTGTTTTCACTGGCACAGGGTTGACTAAAGTCCACACATTTATGAGGACAGTGATGGTGGCCTTGGTGCTGACCCTGGAGTGAGGCGTTTTGATGTGGACTGACAAGGATCAGGAGGACTGTGTTTCGCCAAATGGGAAAATATCACTTTAGTTATCCTTAGAAAAGGCGGGGTGTGAAAAACCTAAAAATTAATTGAACCATGACCGTCATCAATAGCTTGTAAACATCAAATTTGTGCAGAATGCTTTGCTGCACAAAAGGTGTGAACTGGACAAAGGTTGACCAAGTTTTTTGCTCAGTGTATTCTCCCAAGAGCTTAATACAGTGCTCTGCACACAGTACGCGCTCTTGCTGTCTGTCTCCCCCTTCTAGACTGTGAGCCCGTTGTTGGGTGGGGACCGTCTCTATATGTTGCCAACTTGTACTTCCCAAGCGCTTAGTACAGTGCTCTGCACACAGTAAGCGCTCAATAAATGTGATCGAATGAATGAATAAATATATGATTGATTGCTAAGTAATTTTTTTTCCTGATCAGGCCTTCTAAACCCTAGTACTTTGCTTTCTTTGCTGTCTTCACTATCTTCTCACCATCTTTCCACCATTCTGACTGCTGCTAATTCCTGCCAGTTCTCTCTCCACAATATTTCTTGGCTCTTCCCCTTCCTTTCCACCCCAACAGCCACCACCCTGGGTTCAAGATCTCGTCGACCACCAGTGAGATTACCTTATCAGCCTCTGAATGGTCTCCTTGCCTCCAACCTCTCCCTTCGCCAAGCGATACTACCCGCTGCAGCCTAGACCAACTTCCTAAAATGTCTTTTAGCTCACATCTGTTGTCTCTTCAAAAGTTTCCAGTGGCTACCCATTTCCACATGAAGCAAACACTCCTGACCATTGGTATCAATACTTTCCACCAACACTTTCTCTCCGTACGGAAGTTTTATCCTTACTGCTGACTTCAGCTGCTAGTCCTCCAAAACAATTTTCTTCTCCCAGCATTTCTGCATTTATGTATTTACAGCTGCTTACTCACAAATCAATTTATATGCTCTATATAAGCACTTATTTATCTCCTTATCCATCTATCTATTCTTTTCACTCCTAAATGATTCTGTGTGTCTCCCCTAACAAATTATAACATTATTGATGGCAGGAATTGTCTTTTACTTCAATTGACTCTCCCAATATCTTGGTACAGTGCTCAATAGTACCATAGGTGTTCAATAAATACTATACTATATTGTTTCCCAACTATCAAAACAGGGGACAACCCTCAACATAAATTAAAATGAATACTACAAATGGATTTAAAGTTGAGTGTATCCCTCTCCCTGTATAGTTCAAAGACTACTGAGTGGCTCCACTGTACAAACTGCTTGGGGGACAGAAGAAACAAAAGACAAGGCCCATACTCTGGGAACTGACAATCTAATGGGAGAAACAGACAGATATAAATAATTTACATTTACAAATAGTGCAAGCTGGAAGAACAGGATTTGATCCAGACAATCTGGAGTTTATTCTAAACATCATGACCTGATGGAGTATCTACCTTTGGAGAACTCATAAACTTTTGAATACCAAAGAGCCTTGTGTATGTTACCGCTAACCTAACAATGCCTCGGGTTTATCGTGACAGTTTTGCAGTCAAAGGACACCAGAGTGCAGTCAACTGGTTGACAAATCCATTCAGAAAGTAACACGCCAGGAGCATATACATGCCAGATTTGTACGTTGAGAGAGACCGGCGAGGAAGCAGGGGCTCTGGGCTCCCCAAATCAATTAGTGGGTGACTCTCGTAGACCAGATATAGTCTCTGTTGGAAATACCTAGATTTCTGCATCATACCCAGTCTAATGTGCTCCACATGTACAATGTTACTCTGCATTTCTTTTGTATCCTTCTCTTTCCCTCAAGCCTGGAATTTTTATCCGTTCCACTGACTCTGTGGTTCCCTCTCTGACCTTAACTTCCAATCCCTCAGAGAGTCTGCAATCATCACCACCTTAGCCGCCTCTTCAAATGTCATCACATTACTGCAGTTTAGGAAGTAGACTTACTTATGAGCCTATTCAGATGACATTTAAGCATCTACTTGGGTAGCTTAACAGTTTAAACATTTCTCCAAACACTGACATTGAAAACATAATAAAAATGCATTTAAAACAGCTAAGCCAAGAAGAAATACTACTTAATTTTTTTTTTTTCAGAAAAAGAACTGCAATTAAAATGCTTATTTTCTAGGATTTTATATCTTGGCCCCAGTGAGTGAATTTCACTCCCTCTGTAAACTTCAAGATTAAGGCTGTAACAGTCATAGTTACAATGGTAGACTTCTATTCTGAGTTTGATCACAATTAATTTAAAATTTCCAACATTGTAAAGAAAAGGTAGGCAAACTATACCCCGGAAACAAAATCCAACTTAGCAGAAAATACTGAGCAAAAGTCACAAGGTCCAACTGGAGCCAGTACAAACTAACAAACTGGCTAAAGGATTTTGAGGACAATGTAAATATCGTGACGGCTCTTTACTCTTGCCCCACCACTCTTACCTATCAAGCCCAATGGAAGTGAAAACTGATTATCCTGGCTCTAATGACTCGATTTTAATAAACACATTGTAAATTCCTGTGGCAGCATTAATTTTTATTGGATTTGATAAAGAATTTCATTGGTCAAGATATTTACAATAGCATATAACCAAGATTCTAGCAGGTGAATTTTGTATTCACACCGGGTTATTTTCCACTGCATATATAAATGTGTTGACAAAACTTCTAAAACCTAATCATGTTACTCTTACAGACTGATTTTCTCCAAAAACACTCCAGAAAGATTTTAATCCAACATATTTGATTTGATGACTATGAATATCAGCAAAAAAACATTTGTTTCCTTCCCCACTCAGCATTTACTAAAATGAATGCTACACTTCTAACTAGCCATATTTAATTGTTTTACAGAAGGAAAAGGTTTTCAGATATGCAATACTGCTCAGTGTTGGAAAAAAAGTGAAATTTCAAAACAGACTGTTAAGCTCTCAAATACAAGTTGCTACAATAGGAACCTGAATAACCCAATCAATCATTCATTCGTTCAATCGTATTTACTGAGGGTATACTGTGTGCAGAGCACTGTTCTGAGTACTTGGAAAGTACAATTCAGCAACAAAGAGAGACAGTCCCTGCCCACAACGGGCTCACAGTCTAGAAGTGGGGAGACAGTCATTAAAACAAGTAAACAGGCATCAATAGCATCAATATAAATAGAATTAGATATATATACATACATCATAAGTAAAACAGGAATATAAATAAATAGAATTATAGATATGTACTAAATATATAAGCACTGTGGGGCAGGGCGGGTAGAGCAAAGGGAGCAAGTTGGGGCAAGTTGTGGGGGGGAGCTGAGGAATAGTGGGGCTTAGTCTTAGACTGTGAGCCCACTGTTGGGTAGGGACTGTCTCTATATGTTGCCAATTTGTACTTCCCAAGCGCTTAGTACAGTGCTCTGCACATAGTAAGCGCTCAATAAATACGATTGATGATGATGATGGGAAGACCTCTTGAAGGAGGTGAGACTTCAGTAGGGCTTTGAAGGGGGAAATGTGATTGTTGGCAGATTTGAGGAGGGAGGGCATTCCAGGCCAGAGGCAAGATGTGGGCCAAGGGTCTACGGTGGGACAGGTGAGAATGAGGCACAGTGAAAAGGGTAGCACCAGAGGAGCAGAGTGTGTGGTCTGGGATGTAGAAGGAGAGAAGGGAGGTGAGGTAGGAGAAGGCACGGTGATGGAAAGCTATGAAGCCAATAGTGAGGAGTTTGAGGTTGACAGGCTATCACTGGAGATTTGGTGGGGGGGCGGGGGGGTGAAATGCTCAGAATGCATCTGTAGAAAGACAATCCCAGCAGCAGATTGAAGTATAGACTGAAGTAGGGAGAGACAAGAGGTTGGGAGATCAGAAAGGATGTTGATGCAGTAATCCAGTTGGGATAGGATGAGTGAATGTACTAATGTGGTAGCAGTCCGGATGGAGAGGAGAGGGTGGATCTTGGCGATGTTGTGGAGGTGAGACTGGCAGGTTCTAGTGACAGATTGGATGTGTGGGGTGAATGAGACAGAAGAGTCAAGGAGGACACCAAGTTTGCAGGCTTGTGTGACAAGAAGGATGGTTATGCCATTCACAGTGACGGGAAAGCCAGGGAGAGGACAGGGTTTGGGAGGGAAGATAATGAGCTCTGTCTTGGACATGTTGAGTTTTAGGTGGTGGGAGGACATCCAGGCAGAGTTGTCCTGAAGGCAACTCTTTCCCTGGAGGGAGGGAAAGAGAACAGGAGAGGAGATATGGAAATGGGTGTCATCTGCATAGAGATGATAGTTGAAGCCGTATCAAGCCGTATCACTGAATCAATCAGTGGTATTTACTGAGTACTTACTGTGTGCAGAGCACTATTCTAAGCACTTGGGAGAATATAACAGACTTCGTAGACATGTTCCCTACCCACAGTGAATTTACAGTCTAGAAAAGATGGGCAACCACTAGAGGTTCTTGAGGAGTGGGGAGACATAGACTAGAAAAATGATCCTGGCAGCAGGGTGAAGAATGGACTGGAGGGGGGAGAGGCAGGAGGCAGGGAGGTCAGCCAGGAGGCTGACGCAGTAATCAAGGTAGAATATGCCTCAGATCAGTCCTTGGATCAGTGCAGTAGCAATTTGGATGGAGAAGAAAGGGTGGATTTTAGTGCTTTTTGAAGTTGAACTGACAGGATTTGGTGACAGACCATGTGGGTTGAATGAGAGAGATGAGTGGAGGATAATGTCAAGGTCATGGGCTTGTGAAACAGGGAGTATGGTGGTGCTGTTTACAGTGATGGGAAAGTCTGGGGGAGGACAGGGTTGGGATGGGAAGATCAGGAGTTCTGTTTTGGACATATTTAAGATTGAAGAGTCAGCAGGACACCCAAGTAGGGATGTCCTGAAGGCAGGAGGAAATGCAGAAGAGAGAGAGGGGGGTGGGGAGGGAGGTAGGGAAGGAGAGAGGGAGAGAGGGAGAGAGAGAGAGAGAGAGAGAGAGAGAGAGAGAGAGAGGGAGAGAGGGAGAGAGGGAGAGAGGGAGAGAGGGAGGGAGGGAGGGAGGGAGGGAGGGAGGGAGGGAGAGAGAGAGAGAGGGAGGGAGAGGGAGAGAGAGCTATCAGGGCTGGAGATGCAGATTTGGGAATCATCTATGAAGAGATGGTAGTTGAAACTGTAGGAGCAAATAAGTTCTCCAAGGGAGTTTGTGTAGATGGAGAATAGAAGAAGGTCCATAACAGAGCCTCGAAGGACTCCTTCAGTTGAAGGGTGAGTGGCAAGGTAGATAGGAGAAATAGGAGAGGATAATGTCAGTGAAGGCGAGGTTATACAACATTTCCAGAACAGTGTTAAAGGCAGCTGAGAGGTCAAGGAGGATTAGGATGGAGTAGAGGCCATTGGATTTGGCAAGAAGGAGGTCAATGTTGACCTTAGAGAGGGCAGTTTCCATGGAGTGAAGGGGGTGGAATCCAGACTGGAGGGCAAAAAGAGAGATATGGAAGAGAGGAAGCAGAGACAGCAGGGGTAGAGAACTCACTCAAGGAGCTTTGAAAGGAATGGAAAAGGGAGAAGGGTCAATAATTGGGAATCCTATGGTCATGGGAGGGTTGTTTTATTGACAGGAGATACATGGGCTCATTTGCAAGCAGGGAAAAAGGCACTGGAAAGTGATCGGTTGAAGATGGAGGTCGTGGAAGGTAGGAGGGAAGGGGCAAGTGTTCGATAAGGTGCCAAGGGATGGGGTCAGGAACAGGTGAAGGGTGTCGATTTTGTGAGGAGGCAGGAGATCTCCTCTAGAGATACTGTGGGCAGGAAACGTGTCTACAAGCTCTGTTATTTGGTATTCTCCCAAGAGCTTAGTACTGACAGAAGAGTTGGAGGGGGAAGGAGGAGAGAGGGGCTTGAGAAATAGGGGAAATTTTAGGGAGATCATACCTGAATTTTATCAATAATGTGGCTAGGTCATAAGAGACAAAATATGGGGGTGAGGGCCAGGGGGAGGTAAATATCTAAACATCTGACATGGGCAGTGGGCACGGGAGTCAGTAAGAATGGAGAAATAATATTGTTGGGCAGAGGAGAGGATGAATTGGTGAGGATGAATTAATGAGGATGAACCCGACCACCTCTACTCCTCACTCTTGGCTTCAAGGCTGTCCATCACCTCACCCCCTACCTCAACTCCCTTCTCTCCTTCTCCAACCCAGCCCGCACCCTTCACTCCTCTGCTGCTAACCTCCTCATTGTGCCTCATTCTCACCTGTCCCGCCGTCGACCCCGGCCCACATCCTTCCCCTGGCCTGGAATGCCCTCCCTCCACACATCTGCCAAGATAGCTCTCTTCCTCCTTTCAAAGCCCTACTGAGAGCTCACCTCCTCCAGGAGGCCTTCCCGAACTGAGCCCCCTTTTTCCTCTCCTCCTCCCCATCCCCCCCCGCCCTACCTCCTTCCCCTCCCCACAGCACCTGTATATATTTGTACAGATTTATTACTCTATTTATTTTACTTGTACATATTTACTATTCTATTTATTTTGTTAATGATGTACATAGAGCTTTAATTCTATTTGTTCTGATGATTTTGACACCTGTTTACAAGTTTTGTTTTGTTGTCTGTCTCCCCCTTCTAGACTGTGAGCCCACTGTTGGGTAGGGACCATCTCTATATGTTGCTGACTTGTACTTACCAAGTGCTTAGTACAGTGCTCTGCACACAGTAAGCGCTCAATAAATACGATTGAATGAATGAATGAATGAATTTCCAACGGCTAAGACTGGCCTGATGTCTGGATTTCCGCCAGGAGCACTGCGTTGCTAGAGTAGAGGAGTAGAGGAAGCGGACCGTGGAAATGTTCCAGGGCTGTGGGTTAGTGGTACAAGATTGGATGAGAGACAGGGAAGCAAGTGAGTTGAGTTCAGCTGGGAGAGTGGTGTTGAGGCGACAATTTGTGTGCCAAGAGAAGGTATAGATATGGATAAGGGTATGAAGATCAAATGAGGGATGTTGACTGTAGAAAACAAGAGCAGGTCAAAAGATGGGAGGTCTCTGTAGGGGAAAAGGACAGATTTGTGGGCAATAGGGCTGTGGGACAGAAGGCAGGTGAGGAGGTTATGATTGGACAGAGGAATTTCAGAATTTGTGAAGGTACAGATTGTACAGTGAATAGAGATGATGAGATTCAGTGTGTGTCCTAGTTGGTGAGTGGGAGAAGTGGGATGGAGCAGGTTAGTGGAATTGAGTAGTGAGATAAGGCTACTGAAGTCCCCAAGGAGCAATGAAGAGATGGAGTAAGACAGAATGAAAGAATGTGAGAAAGGGATCAAAATGGCTCAGAATGTTGGAGATAGGGCCTGGGAAGCAGTAGATAACTGTGACTAATAACTGGAATGGATGACAGAGGCGGCTAATATGGGCTTCATAGGAAAGGAAAGAGGGGTGGGGAGGTAGGATAGTGTAAAAGTGGAATTGGGGAGTGAGAAGGAAGCCAACTCCTCCCTCTTCCTGAGTTAGTCTTGGGGAGGGGGAGAATGTGAGGCCTGCTCTGGAGAGAGAGGCAAGGGAGACTGTCCTTCCACTCATTATAAAAATGGGAAAGACTTGAAAAGAGGAAATATAACCTGTTAATTCATTCTCACTCTATCTACAATGTCCCTGGCTCTTTGCTTGAGCAGAAACACAGATTTGTGCCACCTGCTCCTGGCTGGAATGTAAAGTCATAATGCAGTTCTGAGTACAGTTACTGTTGGGTTTGATCATGTACTCATCTCTAGGCCAAACTCCCCATTCTCTTTAAGGATTTAATATTTAATCAATCAATCAATCGCATTTATTGAGCGCTTACTGTGTGCAGAGTACTGGACTAAGTGCTTGGAAAGTACAAGTTGGCAAGTTGGCAACATATAGAGACAGTCCCTACCCAACAGTGGGCTCACAGTCTAGAAGGGGGAGACAGAGAACAAAATCAAACATATTAACAAAATAAAATAATTAGAATATTCACCCCATTCAACCCCATAGCCCTCATTTCCCTTATTCCCTTCCACTTCTGCACTGCCCTTGTGCTTGGATTTGTACCCTTTATTCACCCCACCCACACAGCCCCAGAACTTAAGTACGTAAGCGTAATTCACTTTAATGTCTGTCTCTCTCTCTAAACTCAGGCTTCTGCTGGGCAGTAAACATGTCTACGAACTGTTGCATTCTCCAAAGCGCTTAGAACAACGTTCTGCACACACAAAGCACTCAATAGCTCATTGTGGGCATGGAATGTGGCTGTTTACTGTGCCTCCCAAGCACCTAGTACAATGCTCTGCATACAGTAAGCACTGAATAAATACAATTGAATGAATGAATAAATGTCACTGATTGAGTCTAACCATCAAATACTTCTCAGAACGGTGCTCTGGCATTAGCAAAGTCATAGGAAATGGTGTCACAGAACCATAATGTAAACTTCTGCTTCTAACACATTAAAAGAAAAGCCCAGAGTTTGTAAAAAAAATTCATTCAAGTCCATGACACAGGAACATATGACAATATCTGCTCACTGACTTGCCCTACCCGATTTTAAGACACAAATAAAAGATTACTTTTGGTATTACATGATTGGAGTCCTATAGACTGCAAGCTCGGTGTGGGCAAGGACCGTGTCTACCAATTCTGGTACATTGTACTCTCTTAAGTGCTTAGTACAGTGCTCAGCACAGACTAAGCACTCAATAAATATGACTGAAAATCATGCGTGCTTGGTGGGGAGGAGGAAGAGGAGGAGCAAAAGGGTGAAAACTATAACAAAGCAGATGGGGGAAGATAACTCATTAAATATTGCTGTGGGTCAAGGGAGGAGTAACAGAAGGGAGAAGGGAAAGACCATAGCAGGATGGGAGGTTAATTCATTAGTGTCTATTGTTTGCAATACTTGGAAGAGTGCAATAAAAGGTAAGTCTCATGTGCCCTATTATCTTCCTCTTCATTCTCCCACCCTTTTTTCTTCTCCTTTCCTCTTCTTCCTCTTCTCCTTATTGCTAGATTTAATTCTTATGTGACCCAGGTAATTGCCCCACCCATTTTAACACTACAAAAGATGGGTGAAAATGGGGCAATTATGAGACCAAATATGATAATTTATAGCTAACCAACTGAGGAAGCCATATTAAGCCTATGTTGCTGAACTTAAAAATACACTATTACATCTCTGTGCATCTGTTTTAAAGCCTGGGTCCTAAATATATGTGACATATTTCTCTAGTTAAAATTTACAGCACTCCCTAATTTGCTATTCCAATTACTTCATTTAATGTTTCAGAAAGAACTCTCTATTGTCTAAAAACAGTACAAAGACAGCTTCTAATAGAGGAATAAAAAACATCTGTAACAACTACTTTCTGTAAGCAACTGACATTGAAAATCAAACTGATTTTGGAAGTGCACACTCTTATGTGATATCTAGAATGATGATGGACTTCCTGTCAAAAGTGAAGGACGTGCTTCATTCATTCATTCATATTTATTGAGTGCCTACTGTGTGCAGTGTGTACAGTGCTAAGTGCTTGGGAGAGTACAGTATAACGATAAATGGACATATTCCCTGCCTACAATGAGCTTACAGTCGCGGCCTTGTTACTTCATGTGGGTTCTGAAGTGCACAAAGAGGCTGAGGTGTGAGGTTTAGGACTGATCGCAGACCGAGGACGCCCACATGGGAGAACGCTCTGCAGTGCTAGAAGCCGCCTTTCGCCTAAGACATTTCTCCTTCTCCTCGATGATGCTTTTGTCCTCAAGAGATTAAACGGCCAAATGGCAGAATTGACAGAACTGGGGGCTCCCAGGCATTGATATCAACGGAAGACGCCTGAGGGTGCCCTTCGGCAGGATTTTGGGCCTAACCCTCCAGCCTCTTCTGGAGCAGGCTCCAGGTCTGAGTTCTTCATAAAGATCACCCTGGGGATTGTAAGCTTGTTGTAGGCAGGGAATGTGTCCATTCATTCTTGTACTGTACTCTCTGTGCTTAGTACAGCGCTCCGCACACTGTAAATGCTCAATAAATATGACTGACTGAATGAATTTTTTCTCATTCCTTTGCATTAGTTCTCCATGCCGCCTCAATGACTGGGATCCCACAGTGCTGCTGAAACTCAGAGTTCATAATGTAGCCTGCCCATTTTATGTCAACTCTCCGCTTCAGACGGTGCAGATGGAATCAGTCAAATTGTTTTACATGCCCTCAGTACGGTATAACAATTATGCAATATAACAATATCTCCATGACAAGTCCATGGTAGGCATCAATCTTTATCTTTAGACAGACTTCCCGTTAAATGTCCCAGCTTTCCAAATGGTGTGCTGGCCATTTCAATGTGGCTGGATGAACATCCTTGCAGATCTCTCCCCGCCCTGCACGCTTTTTATGGTATTTATTAAGCCCTTACTACGTGCAAGACACTGTTCTAAGCACCGAGGTAGATTCAAGCTAATCGGGTTGGACACGGTCCACATCCCACATGGGGCTCACAGTCTTAATCCCCATTTTACAGACGAGGGAACTGATGCACGCAGAAGTTGAGTGACTTGCTCAAGGTCACATAGCAAATTGGTGGAGCCAGGATTAAAACCCACGTCCTTCTGACTCCTGGGTCCATGCTCTATCTACCAGGCTGCACTGCTTCTCTGCCTCTAGCTTCTCCCCTTTCCACTCCAAACTTTGCTACTGGACCATATTTCTAAAACATCATTTTGTGCCTGTCTCCCCATTCCTCAAAATCCACTAATGGTTGCCCATTCCTCTCCACATCAAGCAGAAAACTCCTAACCATTGCATTTAAGGCTCTCGATCTGATCTCTCCTCCTTTCTCTCCCACTACAACCCAGCTCACACACTTCGCTCCTCTCAAGCCCACCTATTCACTGTGCATCATTCTCATATTTCCCACTGTCGACCTCTTGCTCACGCCTTCCCCTTCCTTGAGTCCCCTTCACACCCGGGAGACCACTGCTCTCCCCCCATCTTAAAAGCCCTTCTAAAATCCTATCTCCTCCAGAGGGCCTTCCTTGATTAATTTCTCATCTCCCAACTACAGCCCCTATTTAAACTGAAAGTCCCATGTGAGACAGAAACTGTGTCCTACCTGATTAACTTGAATCTACCCAGCTCTTACAATGGGGCTTGACACACAGCAAGCACTAAAAAACCATTATCATCATTATTATAATTTCCCCCCACCTACTTACCATTCCCACCTTTCTATATCACCTAAGACTTTGGTTACTTACCTCCCCACCCTACCATAGTACTTGTATGCATGCCTTTAAACCCTGTTGTTCCTTTACCTGTAATTTAATTGTCTGTCTCCCCCACTAATCTAGGAAGGTAGGAAAAATATCTATTAACATATTAATCCTCAATAGCAGCATTTTGATGACGATGGCATTTATTAAGCACTTACTATGTGCAAAGCACTGTTCTAAGTGCTGGGGAGGTTACAAGGTGATCAGGTTGTCCCACGGGGGACTCACAGTCAATCCCCATTTTACAGATGAGGTAACTGAGGCCCAGAGAAGTTAAGTGACTTGCCCAAAGTCACACGGCTGACAACTGGCAGAGCCAGGATTTGAACCCCTGACCACTGACTCCAAAGCCTGTGCTCATTCCACTGAGCCATGCTGCATTTTATGAAAGCACACTGTCCAAGTAAGACAATTTTTCAGTAGTCTGAAGCTGCCCATCCTCGGCAGACATTTTTGGAGCAGGAGCTGTGGTACTGAACTTCGGTTGAATCACAACTTTTCTATTGTTCAAAAATTAATAATAATAATAATGATAGCATTTATTAAGCGCTTACTATGTGCAAAGCACTGTTCTAAGCGCTGGGGAGGTTATAAGGTGATCAGGTTGTCCCACGGGGGGCTCACAGCCTTAATCCCCATTTTACAGATGAGGGAACTGAGGCCCAGAGAAGTTAAGTGACTTGCCCAAAGCCACAAAGCTGATAATTGGCAGAGCCGGGATTTGAACCCATGACTTCTGACTCCAAACCCATGCTCTTTTCCACTGTCACACTGCTTCTCTAGATGACTAGTTGACATTAGTCAACTAAATGCATTTAGCAGTTCTTGCAAAACACTCAGTGAGCAATTATATTCCTTGAAGAGCACTGGCCACTAGCAAACCACCATCCATGAATAATGGGAGTCTTTGCCACCCTCGCCTCTGCAAGAAGCTGTCATTAAATGATGGATCTACCATCTAGTCAATTCTGCATGTAGACCCCCACGCCCGCCCCTTTGAATGCATCCATCAGGTAAGGCAGTGAATGCTACGGTCAAAAGTATCTGTGCAGAAGCAGAGCTTTGCTTCTCACCACTTGAGACAGTGAAAGAGTCAAGAAGCAGCTTTAATCAGGGTCTAGGGTTATTATTCCATCATGGAGTGACCTAATGATGCTAACAACTTTTCCAAATCACCAATCTTACAAAGACAAACCCTCAGGCCAATGAGATGTAATGAGTCGGTAACCTTGGCGAGGTCAATGAAGACCACAAAGAGGTCTTGGTTTTGGTCCCTGCATTTCTTCTGCAGCTGTCTAGAGGCAAAGACGCTGCCATTAATACTAAGTCTGAATTGAATGCCTCATTGGCTCTTAGGAAGTATATTTTCCACCAGCTGGTTAGTTTGGCATTTCTCCAGGTAAAACCTCTCGAGCAGTAGCAAGGGGAGATATCCCACAAGGCATGGTTGCCCTTCCCCACATATAGATGGACAATATGTACATCTTTGGACCCCTATGACACTTTTTCCCATTCCCAGATCGCGTGGAGCAGATCAGAAATTTTTCTGGTCAGTTTAAATCTCTCTACTTGCACACCTCTTCCACCGGGAATGGCCTATTTGTTCAGCAGCTTTTCCATTCAATCGCATTTGCTGAGCACTTATTGTGTGCAAAGCACTGTACTAAGCACTTGGAAAGTACAATTCAGCAATAGAGACAATCCCTGCCCACACTGGGCTTACAGGCTAGAAGGGGGGAGACAAACATCAAAACAAGTAAACAGGCATCAATATAAAAGTATAAATACATGTCAAAACAAGTAAACAGGCATCAATATATATAGAATTATATACATTTATATATGTATACCTAAGTGCTTTGGGGCGGGAGGGGAGAGCAAATGGAGCGAGTTGGGGAGACAGGGAGGAGAGGGGGAGCTGAAGAAAAGGTAGGTTTAGTCCGGGTAGGCCTCTTGGAGGAGTTGAGCCTTCAGTAGGGCTCTGAAGGGGGGAAGTGTGACTGTTCAGCGAATTTGAGGAGGGAGGGCGTTCCAGGACAGAGGTAGGACGTGGGCCAGGAGTCGATGGTGGGACAAGTGAGAACGAGGAACAGTGAATGCACAGTTCATTCAATGGTATTTACCGAGCGCTTACTGCGTGCAGAGCACTATACTAAGGTTAGCACCAGAGAAGTGGAGTATGCGGGTTGGGATGTAGGAGAGAAGGGAAGTTAGGTAAGAAGGGGCACAGTGATGGAGAGCTCTGAAGCCAACAGTGAGGAGTTTTTGTTTGATACCCAGGTTGACAGGCAATCACGGGAGATTTTTGAGGAGGGGGGTGACATGCCTAGAACATTTCTGTAGAAAGATAAACCTGGCAGTGGAGTGAAGTATGGACTGAACCAGGAGGGCAACAGGATGTTGGGAGGTCAGAAAGGAGGTTGATGCAGTAATCCAGTCCGGATAGGATGAGTGATTGTACTAACGTGGTAGCGGTTTGGACGAAGAGGAAAGGGGAGATCTTGGCGATGATGTGAAGGTGAGACCGCCAGGATTTGGTGACGGTTTGGATATGTGGGATGAATAAGGCAGCAGAGTCAAGGATGACACCAAGGTTGCGGGCTAGTGAGACGGAAAGGATGGTTGTGCCGTCCACAGTGATGGGAAACTCAGGGAGAGGACAGGGTATGGGAGGGAAGATAAGGAGCTCTGTCTTGGACATGTTAGGTTTTAGGTGGCGGGAGGACATTCAAGTAGAGATGTCCTGAAGGCAGGAGATGCGAGCCTGGAGGGAGGGTGAGAGAACAGGGGAGGAGATACAGATTTGGGTGTCATCCGCATAGAGATGACAGTAGAGGCTGTGGGAGCGAATGAGTTTCTCCAAAGGAGTGAGTGTAGATGGAGAATAGAAGGGGACCAAGAACTGAACCTTGAGGGACAGTTAGGGGATGGAAGGGGGGGAGGAGCCCACGAAGGAAACTGAGAATGAACAGCCAGAGAGATAAGAGAAGAACCAGGAGAGGACGGAGTCAGTGAAGCTGAAGTTGGATAACGTATTGTGGAGAAGCGGATGGTCCATAGGGTCAAAGGCAGCTGAGAGGCAGAGCTTTCCCACACAACTTCCAGTACTTCGGTCACGATCACTGGAAACAGGAGATGGGCAATCGGAGGGAATTGCTCCAGATCACTCTCGGCAGTCAGAATCCGAGATTCTTGATGAGCAATTACGAACACTGTGGAAATCCTCAACTCCCTCCTATCCAAGACCGCAGTCTGAGTGGTAAGCGTTTAATAAAGTGCTTTGCACAGAGAAAACACTTACTAAATATGACCGAATGAATGGTCAGCAGCTGCAGCTCATCAACACTTAGGCTGGGATTAGCACCACTGGATTTTGATCCTTTGAGGACACTGAGACAAAGAAATTCCAATTATTTCATTTGCATGTCTCAATTCTGCTACCTTATCTAAAAATCGTGCTGCCTTGGATTTCTGAAAAATAACTTCGCCAACAATTACAATTGATCAGAGTGCATAACGAATCCAACTAAGGCATCCTGAATCACCACGCTCTCCTACACCCGGCCCCCTTACATCCTGGCATGTTAACATTTAGAAAGCAGTGCGCTAGGGGAGAAAAAAATTTAATCGTGACGTGGCTAAAGGGCCCATTGAAATAGTCATTTTCAACACTTGGCCCAAAATCCCTCAAACAAAGTGTTCCTTTCAGTGGAAGGCAGCACAATCTAGTGAACCGAATTTAGAGCTGGGAGTCATAGGACAAAGGTTCTAATCCTGGATTTGCTTGACCGGTGGCTGCGAGTAAGAACTGTTGACCAAAGGCAGATCAATTTCCTTTGCTTCGTTTCTCCATCTATAAAATGGAGACAATAAAGTACCTGGCCCAAATAAGCGTGTCAAGTTCCTTGAGTCCTTCAGAGGAAAGGAGGCAGGGGTGCTAGAGAAGGAGGAGAGGGGGTGGGGGGAGAATGGAATCACCGTACCGCTCGGAGAAATTCCTCCTACAGCATCTTTTCAATTATGAAATCATATTTAGGCTTGTTGTTAGAACCGAGGAAAGAGTACATCTCCGGCTATTAGAAGATCTGCATTTTAAACCCAGCTCCGCAATACCTGCAGTGGTGAAGGTTTCTGACAGAAGCAACATCTAGGGCCATCCACAAGGTGGTCAGAACTAGAAGGAATCCCGAAAAGTAGTTAGCTAACGTGGGCGACGAAGACCACAGAGGTTGCCAAGGAAACTGCCTGCTGGGTTATGGCTCGATGGCAGAGTACTGGCTCTTTGGCCAAAAAGAGGATCCTGTCCATAAAACACCTTTCCACATACCTCGTAATGTGCCACGACCGTACCCACCTACTTGCGCATCGCACTCTCATTGGGAACACAACTGGCAGGGATCAGAGTGCGTGCAACGTGAGGGGTACGGCCCACTAGAAGCACGGTGGTCTAATGGTTAAAGCATAGGCCTGGGAGTCGGAAGGTCATGGATTCTAATCCCGGCTCCACCACTTGTCTCCTGTGTGACCTTGGGCAAATCACTTCACTTCTCTGGCCCTCAGTTACCTCATCTGTAAAATGGGGATCGAGACTGTGAGCCCCACGTGGGATAGGGACCGTGTGATTTGCTTGTGTTCACCCCAGTGCTTAGTACAGTGCCTGCAACATATAGAGCAAGTGCTTAATACCACCTTTAGTATTATTATTAATAAATAGATGCAATTAATTGATTAGGAAAGTAACAGAGCAGGGATTAGGACCCAGGTCCTCTGACTCTCAAGCCCGTACTCATTCTACTAGGCCACGCTGCTTCTCTACAGAATTACGAACACTGTAGACACCCAAATACTTTTAAGATAATAATCGATCCAAGACGGTATCACCTTGCCTTCCGAGCTTTTTACTCCATTCATTATTCGAGCCCTATTTATACTACTAAACGAACTTGCGCTTTTGCTATTTCTCCGGTATCTTTTTTTGATGATGATGATGATGATGATGGTGATGATGGCATTTGTTAAGCGCTTACTATGTGCAAAGCACTGTTCTAAGCGCTGGGGAGGATACAAGGTGATCAGGTTGTCCCACTTGGGGCTCACAGTCTTAATCCCCATTTTACAGATGAGGTAACTGAGGCCCAGAGAAGTAAAGTGACTTGCCCAAAGTCACACAGCTGACAATTGGTGGAGCTGGGATTTGAACCCATGACCTCTGACTCCAAAGCCCGTGCTCTTTCCAATGAGCCACACTGCTTCTCTTTTTTCACCCCTTCGGGTAGACTGCTACACATCACGATGACTAAAGACATTTACCCCACTGCAAGCTACAACAGCGAATTTCCTTTCTTGATTAAACGTTCACCTAGGCAAGATACCGCGGCCCCAACAGAAGGCACAAGCCCTCCTAATCAAACCGAAAAGTCACCAAGGTCAGCCAGGCTGGCAATCTAAAATGGAAGCAGAATATCGGCCTATTCCTATGGATAATCATCAGTCCCTCTACTGTGATTTTCTCTGCCCTCCCTATCCTCCAGCTTCATCACCACTGATGCAGACATCAGCCCTCCATGAGCGGCCCTTGATGAACAATCCATTCCCCCGGGTTTCTCGGCGGCTCTTCCCCAGGGTAACCCCGGGAAACGCATCAACAGCCATCCGTGTGGATGTTCATTTTATTTAGGGTGCTATAATAATAATAATGGCATTTGTTAAGCGCTTACTATGTGCAAAGCACTGCTATCTTTGGGACCCCATCATCTCCAGGCAGACGCATCTATGCGCCTGGCACATAGTAAGCGCTCAATAAATACTATTATTCTTATTATTGCACGATGTGCTCCATCGTCGTGTGCAGGCTCCAGCTCCCAGGGTGGAGACCCCCCGCCCACCCTGCTGCCTGACGTTATCGGAAGATGAATGCAAAGCTCTTATCGCGGATTTACCCAAGGGTGGCAAAGGCGCATCCGCACCCATCCAAACACCCCACCCCCCCACCCCATCCCCTCGATAACAATCCCGAATGATGAACCTCCGCGTGAAGGGGAGAAACTATTCTTTTTATTCCTCCCTCTCAGCGCTCAGTCCGGTGTTCTGCACACAGTAAGCGCTCAATAAATACGACTGAATGAATGAAACGGTGCAATTACTGGGCCTGCTCGGGGGAGATGCAAGGCAGGGGGGTCCGGCCTTATCCGCCCGCCCCCTCCCCACCTGGGCAAACAGAAGGGGGCTCCAATGGCGGGGGAGCCGCCCCCCGAACCCCTCTGTCGTCCCCCCCGCCGTCCCTGGCCCGGGGCGAAGGCCGACCCCCGCCCCGCCCCTCCTCCCCTCCCAGGACCGGCTGAGGCGGCGGGAAGCGCCGGGAAAATGGAGCCGGCGCCGCCGGCCACCGCACTCACCGCGCCCCCTTCTTCCTCGTCCTCCTCCTCCTCCTGCCGCCGCCGCCGCCGCTGCTACTGCGGGCGGCCTCCTGGTGGTCTGCCCGCCGCCGGCCCCTCCCCGCCCCGCCCCGCCCCCCCGTGGGGAGGGGAGATGGGGGAAGAACGAGGGAGTGGCCTCGCCCTGGCCCTGAGGGCCGCGGCTCTCTCCTCAGCCCCCTCCTCAGGCCTCGCCTCAGACCCCGCCTCTGGTTCCTCCTCAGGTTCCTCGGGCCTCGCCTCAGCCCTTTCCTCAGGCTCCCTCAGGCCCCTCTTCAGCCCCCTCCTCAGGCTTCGCCTCAAACCCCTCTTCAGGCCCCTCCTCAGGCTCCCTCGGACCCCTCCTCATAACCCTCCTCACAGCCCTCCTTAGGCTCCCTCAGACCCCTCCTCAAGCCCCTCCTCAGGTTCCCTCAGCCCCCTCCTCAGGCTCCCTCGGACCCCTCTTCAGACCCCTCCTCAGACCCCCTCGGACCCCTCCTCAGCCCCCTCCTCAGGTTCCCTCAGCCCCCTCCTCAGACCCCCTCGGACCCCTCCTCAGCCCCCTCCTCAGGTTCCCTCGGACCCCTCCTCAGCCCCCTCCTCAGGTTCCCTCAGCCCCCTCCTCAGGCCCCTCCTCAGACCCCTCCTCAGGCCCTTCCTCAGCCCCCTCCTCAGGTTCCCTCAGACCCCTCCTCAGGCCCTTCTTCAGCCCCCTCCTCAGGTTCCCTCAGGCTCCCTCGGCCCCCTCCTCAGGCTCCCTCAGCCCCCTCCTCAGGCTTCCTCAGACCCCTCCTCAGGCTCCCTCGGACCCCTCCTCAGCCCCCTCTTCAGACCCCTCCTCAGACCCCTCCTCAGGCCCCCTCTTCAGCTCCCTCCTCAGGCCCCCTCTTCAGCCCCCTCCTCAGAGCCCTCCTCAGGCTCCCTCAGACCCCTCCTCAGAGCCCTCCTCAGGCTCCCTCAGACCCCTCCTCAGACCCCTCCTCAGGTTCCCTCAGACCCCTCCTCAGACCCCTCCTCAGAGCCCTCCTCAGGCTCCCTCAGCCCCCTCCTCAGAGCCCCCCTTCGGCTCCCTCAGCCCCCTCCTCAGGTTCCCTCAGCCCCCTCCTCAGGCTCCCTCAGACCCCTCTTCGGCCCCCTCCTCAGAGCCCCCCTTAGGCTCCCTCAGCCCCCTCCTCAGGTTCCCTCGGTCCCCCCCGCTCCCCACCCCCCGGTCCCGCCGTCTGCGGGGGGGTCCCCCGGCATTGGCCCCGGCCCCGCTGCCGCCGGCCGTCCGTCCGTCCGGCCGGCCGCTCACTTCCGGTGCAGCCCCCCGCCCCCCTGTCTCCTCAGCCCCCGGCCCGGCTCGGCCCGGCCCGGCCCGGCCCGGCCGAGTCCCCTCCGCGACGCCCACCGTCCTCCCCCAGCCAGCCGGCCCGCCGGCAGCCCGTGAATGGGAGAAGCGGGGAATGAAGGAATAAAAAGGAATGAAGGAAGGAATACGGGAGGGAGGAGGGAGGCAAAGGGCGGTGGCGGCCCCTGGCCCCGGCCCCCTGGCCCCGCCCGGCCTAGCCCTCGGCCAGCCGGGCATTGCGTTGAACAGCGCGGCTCAGGGGAAAGAGCCCGGGCTTGGGAGCCGGAGGTCGTGGGTTCTAATCCCGATCCTTCCACTTGTCAGCTGGGTGACTTTGGGCAAGGCACTTAGCTTCTCTGGGCCTCAGTGACCTCATCTGGAAAATGGGGATCAAGACTGAGTCCCATGTGGGACAACCTGATCACCTTATTGCCCCCCCCCCCCCCCCCCAGGGCTTAGAACAGTGCTTCACACCTAGTAAGCGCTTAACAAATGCCATCATCATCATCATCACTATGTGCAGAATGTTGTACTGAGCGCTTGGGAGAGTGCCGTGCGTGGCTCAGTGGAAAGAGCCTGGGCTTGGGAGCCAGAGGTCGTGGGTTCTAATCCCGACCCTTCCACTTGTCAGCTGGGTGACTTTGGGCAAGGCACTTAGCTTCTCTGGGCCTCAGTGACCTCATCTGGAAAATGGGGATGAAGACTGTGAGCCCCACGTGGGACAACCTCATCACCTTGTATCCCCCCCCAGGGCTTAGAACAGTGCTTCACACATAGCAAGCACTTAACAAATGCCATCATCATCATCATCACTATGCGCAGAATGTTGTACTGAGCGCTTGGGAGAGCGCCATGCGTGGCTCAGTGGAAAGAGCCGGGGCTTGGGAGCCAGAGGTCGTGGGTTCTAATCCTGACCCTTCCACTTGTCAGCTGGGTGACTTTGGGCAAGTCACTTAGCTTCTCTGGGCCTCAGTGACCTCATCTGGAAAATGGGGATCAAGACTGTGAGCCCCACATGGGACAACCTGATCACCTTGTATCCCCTCCCCACACCACCTGTATATATGTATATATGTTTCTACATCCACCTGTATATATGTATATATGTTTCTACATATTTATTACTTTATTTTACTTGTACATATTCATTCTATTTATTTTATTTTGTTAGTATGTTTTGTTGTCTGTCTCCCCCTTCTAGACTGTGAGCCTGCTGTTGGGTAGGGACCATCTCTATATGTTGCCAACTTGTACTTCCCAAGCGCTTAGTACAGTGCTCTGCACACAGTAAGCGCTCAATAAATACGATTGAATAAATCATCAATAAATGATTTAAATGAATAAATTTAATTGAATTAATGAATAAATGAATCACTATGTGCAGAATGCTGTACTGAGCGCTTGGGAGAGCGCCATGGAAAGAGCTCAGTGGAAAGAGCACAGGCTTGGGAGCTAGGGGTTGTGGGTTCTAATTCCCACTCTGCCACTTGTCAGCTGGGTGACTTTGGGCAAGTCACTTAGCTTCTCTGGGCCTCAGTGACCTCATCTGGAAAATGGGGATCAAGACTGTGAGCCCCATGTGGGACAACCTGATCACCTTGTATTTCCCCGCCCCGGCGCTTAGAAAAGTGCTTTGCACATAGTAAGCACTCAACAAATGTCATCATTATTAATGAGCAACCACGACACGTCCCCTGCCTATACAGTCTATTTGCTCATTCGGTCCTATTTATTGAGCGCTTACTGTGTGTGCAGCCCAGCACTAAGTGCTTGGAAAATGCAATTCAGCAATAAAGAGACCATCCCTGCCCACACCGGGTTTACAATCTAGAAGGAGGGAGACAGACATCAAACACAAATCCGTTGTTGGGTAGGGACCATCTCTATATGTTGCCGACTTGTACTTCCCAAGCACTTAGTACAGTGCTCTGCACACAGTAAGCGCTCAATAAATATGATTGAATGAATGAATGAATATAAATAGAATTATAGGTAGATACACATCAAAACAAGTAGACAGGCATCAATATAAGCAGTGTGGCTTACTTAGAACAGTGCTTTGCACATAGTAAGCGCTTAATAAATGTCATTATTATTATTATTATTATTATTATTATTATTGGAAAGAGCCCAGGGTTGGGAATCAGAGGTCATGGGTTCTAGTCCCGACTCCGCCACTTGTCAGCTGTGTGGCTTTAGGCAAGTCACTTCACTTCTCTGGGCCTCCATTACCTCATCTGTAAAATGGGGGTGAAGACTGTGAGTGAGCTCCAAGTGAGGCAACCTGATCACTTTGTATCTATCCCAGTGCGTAGAACAGTGCTTGGCACATAGTAAGCGCTTAACAAATGCCATCATTATTAATATAAATACAATTAATAGATATACATATATATATAAGTGCTACGGGTGGAGAGGGGGGTAGAGCAAAAGGAGCGAGTTGAGGTGACACGGAGGGAACTGAGGAAAAGGGGGGCTTAATCTGGGAAGGCCTCTTGGAAAAGGTGAGCCCTCGGTAGGGCTCTGAAGGGGGGAAGAGTGATTGTTTAGCGAATTTGAGGGAGGGCGTTCCAAGCCACAGTAATAATAATAATAATAATAATAATAATAATAATAATGGCATTTGTTAAGCGCTTACTATGTGCAGAGCACTGTTCTAAGCACTGGGAGGGGGGGATCCAAAGTGATCAGTTTGTCCCACGTGGGGCTCACAGTCTTAATCCCCATTGTACAGATGAGGTCACTGAGGTGCAGAGAAGTGAAGTGACCTACCCAAGGTCACACAGCAGACTCGTGGCAGAGTCAGGATTCGAACCCATAACCTCTGACTCCAAAGCCCGGGCTCTTTCCACTGAGCCACGCTGGGTTAGCTGCACCAGAGGAGCGGAGTTTGTGGGCTGGGAGGGTGAAGGAGAGAAGGGAGGCGAGATAGGAGGGGGCAAGGGGATGGACAGCCTTGAAGCCAACAGTGAGGGATTTTTGCTTCATGCGAAGGTTGATAAGCAACCACTGGAGATTTTTTGAGGATGGGGAGTGGCATGCCCAAAGTGTTCCTGTAGAAAGATAGTCCGGGCAGCAGAGTGATGTGGGGAGAGACAGGAGGTTGGGAGATCAGACAGGAGGCTGAAGCAGTAATCATTCATTCATTCATTCATTCATTCATTCATTCAATCATATTTATTGAGCGCTTACTGTGCGCAGAGCACTGTACTAAGCACTTGGGAAGTACAAGTTGGCAACATATAGAGACGGTCCCTACCCAACACTGGGCTTACTAATGTAGTAGCGGTATGGATGGAGAGGAAAGGGCGGATCTTGGCGACGTGGAGGTGAAACTGGCAGGTTTTGGTGACAGATTGGTTGTGTGGGGTGAATGAGAGAGCGGAGTCAAGGATGACACCAATTTTGTGGGCTTGAGTGACGGGAAGGATGGTGAGAAGCAGCGTGGCTCGGTGGAAAGAGCACGGGCTTTGGAGTCAAGAGGTCAATCAATCAATCAATCAATCGTATTTATTGAGTGCTTACTATGTGCAGAGCACTGTACTAAGCGCTTGGGAAGTACAAATTGGCAACACATAGAGACAGTCCCTACCCAACAGTGGGCTCACAGTCTAAAAGGGGGAGACAGAGAACAAAATCAAACATGAGTCTCACATGGTACATGGCTCAGTGGAAAGAGCACACGCTATAGAGTCAGAAGTCATGGGTTCAAATCCCGGCTCCGCCACTTCTCAGCTGTGTGACTTTGGGCAAGTCACTTAACTTCTCTGGGCCTCAGTTCCCTCATCTGGAAAATGGGGATGAAGACTGTGAGCCCCACGTGGGACAACCTGATTACCTTGTATCCACCCCAGCGCTTAGTGCTTTGCACATAGTAAGCGCTTAACAAATACCAATAGTATTATTATTATTGTGACGGGAAAGTCAGGGAGATGACGGGGTTTGGGAGGGAAGATAAGGAGCTCTGTCTTGGACATGTTGAGTTTTAGGTTGTGGGAAGACATTCAAGTAGAGGTGTCCTGAAGGCAGGAGGAAATGCAAGCCTGGGGGAAGGAGAACAGGAGAGGAGATATAGATATGAGTGTCACCCGCATAGAGATGATAGTTGAGGCCATGGAAGCGAATGAATTCACCAAGGGAGTGAGTGTAGATAGCGAACAGAAGGGGACCAAGAACTGACCCTTGAGGAACCCCGACAGTAAGAGGATGGGAGGGGGAGGAGGAACCCGCAAAGGAGACTGAGAATGAGCAACCGGAGAGATAAGAGGAGAACCAGGAGAGGATGGAGTCTGTGAAGCCAAGGTTGGGTAATGTGTTGAGGTTAGGTTTTCTCAAAGATATGACACAGTTTAGCTTGATCTTGTCCAAAAAAACTACTATAATCCACCAATCATATTTATTGAGCGCTTACTGTATGCAGATCACTGTTCTAAGCACCTGGTTGAGTATGATATAAGTCCCCCTTTTTTCTCCCCTCCTCGTCCTCCCCTCCTCATCGCCCCCCTCCCTCTACCCTGCCCACTTCCCTCCCCACAGCATTTATTTTACTAATGATGTGTATATAGCTATGATTCTATTTATTCTGATGGTTTTGACACCTGTCCACATGTTTTGCTTTGTTGTCTGTCTCCCCCTTCTAGACTGTGAGCCCGTTGTTGGGTAGGGACCGTCTCTATATGTTGCCAACTTGTAGTTCCCAAGTGCTTAGTACAGTGCTCTGCACACAGTAAGTGCTCAATAAATACGATTGAATTTATTCATTCATTCATTCATTCGTATTCATGGATGAATGAATGAATGAGAAGCGGATGGTCCACGCTGTCAAAGGCAGCTGAGAGATCCGAGTCAAGAGATCCAAGTTCCGATCATGCAACAGAGAAGCAGCATGGCTTAGTGGCGAGAGCACGGGCTTGGGAGTCAGAGGACGTGGGTTCTAATCTGACTCCGCCACTTGTCTGCTGTGTGACCTTGGGCAAGTCACTTCACTTCTCTGTGCCTCAGTTACCCCATCTGTAAAATGGAGACAAAGACTGTGAGCCCCACGTGGGACAACCTGATTGCCTTGTATCTACCCCAAAACTTAGAACGGTGCTTGGCACATAATAAGCACTTAACAAATACCATCATTAATATTATTATTACTATTATTATTAACAAATTCCTTTAAAGGAAAAATTTCCTATAAGATGTTGTATTTACCATAGACTTCTGGGCAGATTTTTAGGAATTTTTATTCATTCATTCATTCAATCATATTTATTGAGCTCTTACTGTGTGCAGAGCACTGTACTAAGTGCTTGGGAAGTCCAAGTACACACAATCTAGTCAGAGGCATGCGTCAATAATTATCATCACAATAATGATGATGATGATGGAGGTCATGGGTTCAAATCCTAGCTCCACCAATTGTCAGCTGTGTGACTTTGGGCAAGTCACTTCACTTCTCTGGGCCTCAGTTCCCTCATCTGCAAAATGGGGACCAAGACTGTGAGCCCCCCGTGGGACAACCTGATCACCCTGTAACCTCCCCAGCGCTTAGAACAGTGCTTTGCACATGGAAAGCGCTTAACAAATACCATCATTATTATTATTATTTGTTCATTCGTTCAGTCATTCAAGCGTGGCTCAGTGGAAAGAGCCCGGGCTTTGGAGTCAGAGGTCATGGGTTCAAATCCCGGCTCTGCCAATTGTCAGCTGTGTGACTTTGGGCAAGTCACTTCACTTCTCGGTGCCGCAGTGACCTCATCTGCAAAGTGGGGATCAAGACTGTGAGCCCCCCGTGGGACAACCTGATCACCCTGTAACCTCTCCAGCGCTTAGAACAGTGCTTTGCACATCATCATCATCATCATCATCATCAATCGTATTTATTGAGCGCTTACTATGTGCAGAGCACTGTACTAAGCGCTGGGGAAGTACAAATTGGCAACACACAGAGACAGTCCCTACCCAACAGTGGGCTCACAGTCTAAACGGGGGAGACAGAGAACAAAACCAAACATACCAACAAAATAAAATAAATAGGATAGATATGTACAAGTAAAATAAATAAATAAATAGAGTAATAAATATGTACAACCATATATACATATATACAGGTGCTGTGGGGAAGGGAAGGAGGTAAGATGGGGGGATGGAGAGGGGGACGAGGGGGAGAGGAAGGAAGGGGCTCAGTCTGGGAAGGCCTCCTGGAGGAGGTGAGCTGGTTACCCTTTGCCTAACACCCGTCTCTCCGGTTCAAGGAACTGTGTATGGGAAAGCTTTAAGTGTGGCCTAGTGGAAAGAGCACAGGACTGGGAATCAGATGGTCCAGGTTCACTTGGCTGCTGTGGGACCATGGACAACTCACTTTCCTTACCTCTGCCTCTGTTTCCTCATCTGAATCATGGGGATTCCATACCCATTCTATCTCCTACTTAGACCGTGAACACCACGTGAGACAGGGACCCTGTCTGATATTACACCATCATCTATCCCAGTGCTAGGCACCTAGTAAGCATCATCATCAATCGTATTTATTGAGCGCTTACTGTGTACAGAGCACTGTACTAAGTGCTTGGGAAGTACAAGTTGGCAACATATAGAGACAGTCCCTACCCAACAGTGGGCTCACAGTCTAAAAAGTGGGCTCACAGTCTAAAAGCACTCAACAAATACCACTGGTCTTATTAGACTAATTACTTTGGGGTCATTCTTGAGACCCAAATCGTCCTATGCTGCTACTTGAAGCAGCATGGCATGGTGGATAGAGCACAGGCCTGGGAGACAGAAGGTTGTGGGTTCTAATCCCGGCCCTGCCACCTGTCTGCTGTGTGACCCTGGGCAAGTCACTTTACTTCTCTGGGCCTCAGTTACCTCATCTGTAAAATGGGGATTATGACCGTGAGCACCACATGGGACAGCGACTGTGTCCAAACCGATTTGCTTGTAACCGCCCCAGCGCTCAGTACAGTGTCTAGCACATAGTAAGCACTTGTAATGGTAGTAACAACTACCATTATTCTTACTCTGCTTGGATCACTTGGCCTTCCCAGACTGAGTCCCTTCCTTCCTCTCCCCCTTGTCCCCCTCTCCATCCCCCCATCTTACCACCTTCCCTTCCCCACAGCACCTGTATATATGTATATATGTTTGTACATATTTATTACTCTATTTATTTATTTATTTATTTTACTTGTACATATCTATTCGATTTATTTTGTTTTGTTGCTATGTTTGGTTTTGTTCTCTGTCTCCCCCTTTTAGACTGTGAGCCCACTGTTGGGTAGGGACTGTCTCTATGTGTTGCCAATTTGTATTTCCCAAGCGCTTAGTACAGTGCTCTGCACATAGTAAGCGCTCAATAAATACGATTGATGATGATGATGATGATGATCACTTAAATAAGATTGAAAGAATGAATGAATCACTGAAGGCACTGAGACTGTTATGGGATTAACACTGAAACATGGAGTCAAATTTAATGAAGCAACACTGATTTGCTTATTTGTTCTATTGACGATGATGATGATGGCATTTGTCAAGTGCTTACTGTGTGTCAAGCACTGTGCTTGGGGTAGATATAAGCTAAACAGGTTGGATACAGTCCCTGTCCCACATGGGGCTCTCAGTCTTAACTCCCATTTTACAGATGAGGTAACAGGCACAGAGAAGTTAAGTGACTTACCCAAGGTCACACAGCAGACAAGTGGCATGGCTGGGTTTAGAACACAGGTCCTTCTGACTTTCAGATCCGAGCTCTATCCACTAGGAACACTGCTTCTCATTCTAGTCTCAAGCATCCCTCAGGCTCAAATAATTTTGGGGGGCTATCTGTTAATTACCAACCTTCCCCGACTAAGCCATCCTCTCCTCTTCTCCCACTCCCTTCTGCGCCGCTCTTAATTGCTCCTTCATTCATCCTCCCTCCCATCCCTACAGCACATATGTGTATATCTGTAATTCATTCATTTATGTGCCATTTATTTATTTATATTAATGTCTGTCTCCCCCTCTAGACTGTGAGCTCATCATGAGCAGACATGTGTCTGTTGTTATACTGTACTCTCCCAACTGCTTATTTCAGTGCTTTGTGTACAGTAAGCACTAATAAATATGACTGAATGAATGAGTGAATACCATGAATAATAAAGAATTGATGATAAACGTCTGAGTTCAAGGTTCCCTTTGTAAGAGCTGGAGTGTCAACTGATCAACCTAGAGCCGAATTCTGGGTTGGTCAACTAGCATTCTCCCTATCTAAGATCCTGTTGGAGGGATGACTTAGGAGCATGGTCCCATTCTCCTGCAGAGCTATCCCTAACTATCCTACCAAAGTCTTGCTGTTTCTTCTATTTTACCCTACAAGTGGCTAAATTTTAGTGGCATGACCATACACTCTTACAGGTCACTATTTTAGATTTAATAAGGACCTCTGACTTCTTTGAGTTAGAAGATAACTCTAAATAACAAATGTAAATTCACTGTCCTTTTTACACTCTGTCTGGTGGAAAGAGTAAAAAACAAAAAACAAACAAGAGCTCCAACCTACCTGAAATCTCATTTGTTTCAGTTCAAAACACATCAATGTCTTAGTCAAAATTTCCTCTCTTCTTTTAAACCTATCAGTTCCACTACAGTCCACCCTAGGTAGTGATTGGCCAACTCACTCTTGTCCAAGGTTGTTTGTTGATTAGACCCGAGAAGAAAGAGATTATGAGCAAGTCATTCTGGTTCATTGAGAAGATGGTACAGAGGGTTAAATAAAATCACTTCATTTAACAGTGTGGTGCAATCTTAGACCATGTGGCATAGCTGTGGGCAATTAGAGGCAAATCGTGCTATCAAGAAGCAGAATTGTAACGGGTGTCTGGGGCTCAGGCAATAAATGCGACAGTCCAATAAAGGACCATCTTTAGATGTGCATAGTTTGGCAAGGACTTCTGCATTTGCATTGGTCTTTTTTAACCTGAGCCGTACGTATGGATAAGCTCTCACTGCAAATTGCATCATCTTCAAACCTAAATATTAGCTATATATAGGTACACACCAATATATGCATTTGCATAGGTAAACTCACCCTTGGCACTAAAATACACCTCCTGAAAAATCAAAAACAAAATGTACAGAGGGACTTTGTCTCATCTTCTGACAGAGGAGAATAGAACCCTCACCTTAATCCTGTTATATTTCATTTTTTTCTCATTAAAGCACCTACTTTCCTTCCTGAAAAACATCTAGTGGTGCTAATGCTTCTCATGTAAAACAAAAACTAGCATATTAGTGAGCCTCAAGACTCCATTGGCTGGCTGCCACTGTTCTTTTTCTCTCTCTCTCAAACTCAGTTTGTACTTTTCCCCCTTTCCAGGCAAACTTCTTACAAGCCCCTGCATCTTGACTCTCCTATTTCTGACCCATTACTCATTCCCTTTTAGGAACACTCCTCTCTCAACTTTTCCAAGTTGGGTCACGCCTCTTCCTCAAAGTTCTCCAAAAATGCCACTTCCTCTAGGCTATATTCCTTGATTAATCATCCCACTTTCCTAGTCATGCCGTCCCATCGACCACTTCAGGACCATATGTTTATCTGCATATTTGTTATTAATTTATTCATTCACCTATATGTTTATTATTAATATAAATTCTTGCCCATTTACTGCAACCTCCTTGAAGGCAGGATTTGCATGTTCACTTTCTTTTTTCCCTAACTGCCAGGAACAGTGCTCTGTACATAATAGGTGCTCAGTAAATACAGTTGATTATGCTGCTGGTACTGTTATCAATCACATTTATTGAGCACTTACTCTGTTCAGAGCACTGTACCAAGTGCTTGGGAGAGTACAACAGAATTAGCAGACACTTTCCCTGCTCACAATGTGCTTACAGTCTAGAGGGAGAGACATACATTAATATGAATAAATCATTTATAATATTTAATTTAAAGATATGTATATAAATGCTGTGGGGTTGGGGGTGGGGTGAATATCAAATGTCCAAATGATGATGCAGAAGGGAGAGGGAACCACGGAAAAGAGGGCTTAATATGGGAAGGCTCTTGGAGAAGATGTGACCTTAATAATGCTTTGAAGGTGGATTGAGAAGTGGTCTGGCATATATATGGAGGGGGAGGGCATTCCAGGCTACGGAGAGGATGTGGGAAAGGAGTTGGCGATGAGATAGACAAGATTGGGGTACAGAGAGTAAGATGGCACGAGAATAGTGTGCAGGCTAGACTGTTGCAGGAGTTTTTGATGGTAATAATCAATCAATGGATGGTATTTATTGAGTGCTTACTGTGAGCAGAGCAGTGTACTAAGCACTTGGGAGAGTACAACACAGTAGAGTTGGTAGACATGATCCCTGTCCACAGTCTAGTTGAAGAGACAGACATTAAAATACATCACAGAGAGGGGAAGCAGCAAAGTGTAAGGACAAGTACAAAAATGCTGTGGGGATAGGGTGAGATAAATATTAAAAAGTTTACGGGGCAAAACACTCAAGTGCATATGTCATACAGAAGGGTGCATGATTACGATGGAGAAATGAGGGGTTAGTCAAGAAAGTCTCTTGGAGGAGATGTGATTTTACTACGATTTCAAAGATGGGGACAGTGGTGGTTTGTTGGATATGAAGTGGGAGGGAGTTTCAGGTCAAAGGAAGCTCATGAGAGAGGGGTCGTCGGTGAGAGAGGCAAAATTGAGGTACAGTGAGAAGGTTGGCATTAGAGCAGCAAAGTTTGTGGGCTGACATAGTGGGAGATTAGTGAAGTTAGGTAGAAAGGGGAGAACTGATTGAGTGTCTTAGAGCAAAAGGAAGGAACTTCCATTTGATGCAGAAATGGATGAGCCACCATTAGTGGTTTTTGAAGAGTGAGGACACATGGACTGAATCAATCAATCGTATTTATTGAGTGCTTACTGTGTGCTTATTGTACAACGTGCTTGGGAGGGTACAGTATAACAGACACATTCTCTTCATTCATTCACTAAGTGCTTACTATGGGCAAAGCACTGTACTAAGTGCTTGGGAGAGTACACAATTATAATAAACAGACACATTCCCTGCCCACAACGAGCTTACAGTCTAGAGGGCGATTTTTTTTTTCGAACAATGATGGAGGAAGCTGAATGGAGCTAGGATTGGAGTGGGGATAAGCTTCCTCCTCAAAAATCTCCAGTGGCTACCAATAAACCTATGCAACAGGCAAAAACTCCTCACCATTGGCCTCAAGGCTGTCCATCACCTCGCCCCCTCCTACCTCACCTCCCTTCTTTCCTTCTATAGCCCAGTCCGCACCCTCCGCTCCTCTGCCGCTAAACTCCTCACTGTGCCTTGTTCTCGCCTGTCCCACCGTCGACCCCAGGCCCACGTCCTCCCCCTGGCCTGGAATGCCCTCCCTCCGCACATCTGTCAAGCTAGCTCTCTTCCTCCCTTCAAAGCCCTACTGAGAGCTCACCTCCTCCAGGAGGCCTTCCCAGACTGAGCCCCCTCCTTCCTCTCCCCCTCCCCATCCCCCTGCCCTACCTCCTTCCCTTCCCCACAGCACCTGTATATATGTTTGTACAGATTTATTACTCTACTTATTTTACTTGTACATATTTACTATTCTATTTATTTTATTTTGTTACTATGTTTTGTTTTGTTGTCTGTCTCCCCCTTCTAGACTGTGATCCCGCTGTTGGGTAGGGGCCATCTCTATATGTTGCCAACTTGTACTTCCCAAGTGCTTAGTACAGTGCTCTGCACACAGTAAGCACTCAATAAATATGATTGAATGAATGAATGAATGAGGTCAGTGAAGAGGCTGATGAGCTGATGTAGTTGCCCGTGTACTTGTTTTGATGTCTGTCTCCCCCCTTCTAGACTGTGAGACCGTTGTGGTCAGGGATTGTCTCTATTTGTTGCTGAATTGTACTTCCGAAGTGCTTAGTAAAGTGCTCTGCATACAGTAAGCGCTCAATAAATATGAAGGAATGAATGACAAGTAGACGAGGCAGGAGATAACTGTTTTACTCTCTGCAGCTGTCTTTTTTTGTATATCTCTTGGTTGACAAGAATTAGGATATTAAACTTCAGAATGGGGCTTGCTTTTTCTAGAGGCATTAAGCAATTCTTTGGATATGGAACAAAAAAACACAACCCTATTAACAAAATATGGATATATTAAAGTATGATAATATGTCATATTCTACCCGGGTACAAGATTTAATAGCACAGTTTTATCTGAAGGGAATTTTGAATTCTCTGCATCATTCCTTATTTACAAGTAAATGTCTCTTTTTTAAAGTATAAGTAACAACCATAATATTACAACTTCCTTCCTTGTCTCATGGGGCTATTTCAAAGACTAATTGGATCATGTCTATAAAGTACTTTGAGTTTCCTGGACAAAGGCACCAGCCACAAAACATATTATTTTCAAAGTATGAACTAGACAGGCAAGTAATATTACACATCTAGAAATGATTCCCATAAACTAAGTCCAATCCCATCCTTTAGAAAAGAGAGTATAGCATATTGGGGTGGAGCAAGGGAAAGTTATAATCATAGGAAAGAGCTCTGGGGATAAATTTGGCACACATTTTACAAGGATATCTGAGCTGATCAAGGGGAAGGGGATGTTTTCATAAGAGAACGGACTGAAAATATTAGGATCTTTGTTGAAAATATTAGGACCCTAAGATGAAGGATGAAAGGGGATATGGTTGAAGTCTCCAAAAATCGTGGAGAATATGGAAAAGGAAAATGGAACACACAAAATTGTCTTCCATCAAATGCCACAACATCAGGATGAAGGGGCATCTATTGAAACCTGAAAGTTGTAGATTCAAGGTCAAAAAAAAAGTAAACATTTCATCATAGGGGGATGATAGACAAGTAGAATCCATTATCACAGGAAGTTGTGCAGGCCAATAATATAAGCAGTTTTAAGGGGGGGTTTGGATAAATTCATAAACTATAATGGGATGCTAGAGGGGAATTTAAATTATGCACAGGAAAATGTTAGGAGTTTTAGCGTGTTTATCCCTAAACATTAGGGTGGATGTCAAGGAGAATAACCATCATGTAATTTCTCCAAGCAATCTGTTTCCACTGCCAGAGACAGAACACAGGGATGGATAGACCATCGGTCTTGACCCAGCAATGACATTTCTTATGTCCTTATGTTCATAAGCTGCATGGAATAAGGAAGGTTATTATTCAATCGTATTTACTGAGCGCTTACTGTGTGCAGAGCACTGTACTAAGTGCTTATTACTTATTACTTATTACCTAGTACTTATTACTTCTGCATCATAGCTCAATCAATTAATCAATCCATCGATCAGTGGTATTTATTGAGGGCTTACCGTGTGCAGAGCACTATATTAAGCTCTTGGAGGAGTTCAGTTCAAAAGAGTAGATATAGATGATCCCTGCCCATTAGGAGTTTACAGACTAGAGGGGAAGACAGACATTATAATAAATTACAGATGAATATGTACATAAGTACTATGGATCTCAGGGAGGGGCAAATATCAAAGCGCTTAAGGGGAACAGACCCAAGTACATGGTGATGCAGAGAGGAGGATGAAGACAGGGCAGTGAGGGGAAGACCTCTTGGAGGAGATGTGACTTTAGTAGGGCTTTGAAGGTAGGGAGAGAGGTGGTCTCTTGGATGTGAAGGGGAAGGAAGTTCCCATCCCGAGAAAAGATGTAAGCAAAGTGTTGGTAGAGAGATAAACAAGATCTAGATCAATCAATCAGTGGTATTTATTGAGCACTTATGTGCAGAACACTATACTAAGACTTGGGAGAGTACAATACAACAGAGTTAGCTAAAACATTTCCTGCCCATAATGTGCCTACAGTCTAGAGATACAGTGTGAAGATTGGTGTTTGAAGATCAAAGGGTGCAGGTTGGATTGTAGTAGGAGATCAGCGAAGGAAGGTAGAACGGAGAGAGCAGATTGTGTGCTTTAAAGTCGATGGTGAACTTCTGACGTAGAGAACTTCTGACGTGGAGAACTTCTGACGTAGAGAAGGATGGACTACCACTGAAAAAAAAAAGGAGATATTGGCCTAGCGTTTTTATAAGAAAAATGATCCAGGCAGCAGAGTGAAGTAAGGTTTGGACTGGGGAGCGACAGGAGGAAAAGAGGTCAATCAGGACATCGGTGCATTATTCAAGGCAGGATATGATACGCGCTTGGATCAGCAGAATAGCAGTTAAGGTGGAGAGAAAGGGGCAGATTCCAGAGATGTTGAGAGAGAAGGTGGAACTGACAGGATTTGGCAACAGATTGAATAAGCGAGTTGAATGAGAGAGATGAGTTAAAGATAATGCTGATGTCATGGGCTTGTGAGACAAGGAAAATGTTGGCATTGCCTATGGGATTGGGAAAGTGTGGGGGATATCAAATTTTTGGTGGGAAGGCAAGGAGTTTGCTTTTAGATATGCTAAATCTGAGGCAGCAGCAGGACATCCGAGTCGTGATGTCCTGAAGGCAGGGTGAAATGTGAGACATGACAAGAGAGAGGTCAGGCCTGGAGAGGTAGATTTGGGAATTGTTACTATGGAGATAATAGATGAGGCTATGGGAGCGAATGAGTTCTCCAAGGGACTGGGTGTAAATGGAGAATAGAAGGGGGACCCAGACCTGAGCCTTGAGGGACTCCCACAATTAAAAGGTGGAAGACAAAGGAGGAGCCTGAGAAAGACGCTGAGAAGGAGCGGCCAGAGAGATAGGAGGAGAACTAGGAGAAGACAGTGTCAGTGAAGCCAAGATTAGCTAGTGTTTCCAGGAGAAGCCAGTGGCCCACAATATTGAAGGCAACTGATAAGTCAAGGAGGGTTAGGATGGAGTAGAGGTCATTGTATTGGTCAGAAGGAGGCCATTAATGGCCATAGGGAGGACAGTTTATGTGGAGCAGAGTGAGTGGAAACTGGGATACAAGGGGTCAGTAGAGAATTGGAGGAGAGGAAGTGGAGGCAGTGGGTGTACACAATTCACTTGAGGAGTTTGGAAAAGAATAGTAGGAGGAAGATGGGGCAAAAAATGGGGTGAGTTGTGGGACCATGGGAAGATTTTTTTTAGGAGAAGGCATGGGGATAGGGCATGTTTGAAAGCAGTAGGAAAGGAGCCATTGGAAAGCAAGTGGTTGAAGATGGCAGTTGAAGATGGTAAGTGGGAAGGAAGAAAGGAGAAGGCAAGAGTTTGAATAAGGTGCCAAGGGATAGGGCTGGAGGTTCAGGTGGAGGGAATAGATTTTAGGATGAGTCTGGAGGTCTCTTCTTGCAATACTGCTGTTGAAGAGGGTACAGGAGGAGGGGGAGACTGGAGAGGTACAGGGGAGATTTTAGGGAGATCATGCCTAATAGTTTCAATTTAATCAATGAAATAGGTGGCCAGGTCATTAGGGGCAAGAGATGGGAGGGAGACAGGGGGACAGAGGGCTTGAGGAAGGCTTTTAAAGTTTGAACTAGCTGGCTTGGGCAATAGGCATGGGAGTCGATAAGGGTGGAGAAATATTGCTGGGTGGAGGAGAGGGCAGATTATAGCAGGTGAGGATGAACTTGAGATAGAGGAGGTATCTCCATATGAAAAAATTGGGAAATACAAAAAAGAAATTAAAATGTTCAAAGGAACTGAAATTGTTATCTTTGAGGAGAGAAGGCTGAGACACCACTTAGTAATAGTAGCTTTTCAGTTTCAGAAAGGCTATTGTACTGAGGTAGTGACCAGCTATATGTCATTTCCACTGCAAGCCAAGAAAAATGGAATGAGTTGGAACTACAGCACCTGTGGATGCATACCTTAGGCGCTAACTCCAGGGGAAAATGAACGAGACCAGGGATCTTGTCTACCAACTGTACTGAACTCTCCCAAGTATGTTGTTCTGCACAAAGTAACCATTGTTGGTTTGATGATACCCCTCATTAACTTTGTCCCCTGTAACTTTTTGGGTAGGGTGGGCTAGCAATTTAGCTTGGAGCTGATCGTGGCCTAGTGGATAGAGCATGGACATAGGAGTCAGAAGGACCTGGGTTCTAATCCTAGTTCTGCCAATTATCCGCTGTGCGACCTTGAACGTGTCACTTAACTTCCCTAGGCTTCAGTGACCTCATCTGTAAAATGGGGATTAAGACTGCGTGCCCCATGAGGGGCATGGGCTGTGTCCAATCTGATTATCATGTATATAACCAGCACTTAAGGATAGTGCTTGACGCACAGTGAGAGTTCAACAAATGCCATAAAAAAAGAAAAAAAAACTGGGAGTGGGCCAGAAATGGAGCTATCTGAGCAAGCCCAAGTGCTCTTCTACTCCTCGGTCCCAGCTTGTGTTGAAATCTCTCTGGTCTCTTGCCATGGATAATAATGAGCGCTTACTATGTGTCATCTTCTAGACTGCGAGCCCATTGTTGGGTAGGGACCGTCTCTAGATGTTGCCGACTTGTACTTCCCAAGAGCTTAGCACAGTGTTCTACACACAGTAAGCGCTCAATAAATACGATTGAATGAATGAATCCCCTCTCAGGGTCGCAGCTGGTTGGTTTCCAGTCCTCTACCAGTCTCGACTACAGGAGGGGGAGTCAGGCAGAGGCCTACCCATTCCATTCCTAGCTTGGGCAGTGGCTAGCAAGTGGAAGGAAATCTGTTACAAGTCAAAACTCCCCCATGCTGGGCAGCAGCAGCACTGGGAGAGAGTCATCATTATCATCATCAATCGTATTTATTGAGCGCTTACTGTGTGCAGAGCACTGTCCTAAGCACTTGGGAAGTACAAGTTGGCAACATATAGAGACAGTCCCTACCTAACAGTGGGCTCACAGTCTAAAAGGGGGGGGACAGAGAACAAAACCAAACATACTAACAAAATAAAATAAATTGAATAGATATGTACAAGTAAAATAAATAAATAGAGTAATAAATATGTACAAACATATATACATATATACAGGTGCTGTGGGGAAGGGAAGGAGGTAAGATGGGGGGATGGAGGGGGGATGAGGGGGAAAGGAAGGAAGGGGCTCAGTCTGGGAAGGCCTTCTGGAGGAGTCGAGGGGGGAGACTCGAGTTTACTGCATGGAAGGCGACAATGGTAAACCACTTCCGTATTTTTAACCAAGAAAACTCTATGGATGTACTACCAGAATGATTGCATTCATTCATTCATTCAATCGTATTTATTGAGCGCTTACTGTGTGCAGAGCACTGTACTAAGCGCTTGGGAAGTACAAGTTGGCAACATATAGAGGCGGTCCCTACCCAACAGTGGGTTCACAGTCTAGAAGGGGATTGCAGATGGAGGTGGGTGTTCTGAGAGAGATGCGTCCGTGGCATCATTATGGGTCGGAGATGAAAGGACAACATAAGGCAAGACTATGCATCATGCACTGTGCTAAACACTGGGAAGTGTTCTAAGCGCTGGATGGGAACAGGATCCTGCCTTACCTTAGAGAAACCTAGGAGTAGGCTATTAGCATCTGAGAACACTTTCCTCTCTCCCTACTGGGGCTGTGCTGGGAAACTTTGTTACCATTGCCAGTTCTGTTGCCGCGCCAGAGTCTGCTCTCACTCTGGCCTGGCCAACTGATCATTCAATCAACCAATCAATCAGTCAATCGTTTTTATTGAATGCTTACTCTGTACAGAGCACAGTACTGAGCTCTTGGGGGAGTACAATACTATAGACTTGGAAGATACGACCCCTGCCCACAAGGAGCTTACAGTGTAGACTTCCTAGACTTTCCCCTTCTAGACTGTAAGCCCACTGTTGGGTAGTGACCATCTCTATATGTGCCAACTTGTACTTCCCAAGCGCTTAGTACAGTGCTCTGAACACAGTAAGTGCTCAATAAATATGATTGAATGAATGAATGTAGAGGAGAGTTTACAGTTCAGAGCCGGGTCCAGATCTTTGTGTTTGTTTTGTTTTTGTTTTTATGGTATTTGTTAAGCACTTGCTATGGAGAAGCAACATTGCCTAGTGGATAGAGCACAGGCCTAGGAGTCAGAAGGACCTTGGTTGTTTTTAATTTTTGTGGTATTTGCTAAGCGCTTACTATATGCCAGGCACTGTACTTAGCACTGGGGTAGATACTAGGTAATCAGGTTGGACACAGTCCATGTCCCACATGGGACTCTGAGTCTTAACTCCCATTTTACAGATGAGGTAACTGAGGCCCAGAGAAGTTCAGTGACTTATCCAAGGTCACACAGAAAATACTTGGCAGGGCTGGGATTAGAATCCAGGTCCTTCTGATTCCTAGGCCCATGCTCTATCCACTAGAGACCATGCTGCTTTACTTAGGTTCTTGGTTCTGGAATATTTAATAATGGCATTTATTAAGTGCTTACTATGTGCAAAGCACTGTTCTAAGCGCTGGAGAGGTTACAAGGTGATGAGGTTGTCCCATGTGGGGCTCACAATCTTAATCCCCATTTTACAGATGAGGGAACTGAGGCCCAGAGAAGTTAAGTGACTTGCCCAAAGTCACACAGCTGACAAGTGGCAGAGGTGGGATATGAACCCATGACCTCTGACTCCAAAGCCCGTGCTCTTTCCACTGAGCCACGCTGCTTCACGCTGCTTTTTTGGGAGAGGCCTGAAGTATTTGGTTGGGAGATTCTGTTATTGTCATCATCATCATTATCATCGTCACCATCATCATCATCATCATCATATGGGATGGGAAAAAGAAAAAGCTGCAAATCCCCCTTTTATGTGATTGTAAATGAAGCTACTTCCATTTGTGCTTTTATAACACACATGGATTGTGATTCTGTATTTCAAGTGAGTTTTGGGTTTGCCCCAAATACAGAAACCAATCTCTGCTAAGACAATAAATTTTTTTTTCCCCAAGGTGAGTCCACTTGTGAGCCAAGCAGTCCTAATCTTTGGAACTTTGCCCCTAAGAACCCATTAAGCAGACTGAACCCACTATTCAGCTGAAAAATTTGTGCCGAAAACCTAAATCGAGTGACTTTCTGACATCCTTCATTACGATGTACTGATAATAAAACATTGCCTTTGGGACCTTACCATGCAATAAGATAAATTATTTATTTCAGTCTGGGATAAACATTTCCAAGCTTTTCTTCTAAATCTAAAAGTCTATTGAACCCAGTGAGCAGAATCATATTGAAGGTAAATTAAATTTAAAACAACATTTTATCTCAAAACCAGGAAGGCAAAACTTTTGTTTTACTCACGCATTACTCATCAAATATTTGAATACCTCAGTGTCAAATTTCTCTCCACAGATCACCCATTTAGAGCTATAGTTTTGGTCCCTTTAAAAGCCCTACCATTAAATGCTTTCATGTGGGTGTTTTCATGTTTGACATATAGATGAACATGCTTCTTTTGTCCTTTCTCCTTGTTTGGGGAGTTTTCTCTTTGGGTTCAATTTTTTTTTATAACCAAATTATCATGTTCATTAACCCTTATGCCTGGGAATCTCTTATCAATCAACCATTCGTATTTATTGAACGGTTACTGAGTGCAGAGCACTGTATTAAGCACTTGGGAGAGTACAATATAACAGAAATTGTAGACACCTCCCCTGCTCACAAGGAGGAAGCAGTGTGGTCTGGGAAACAGAGAACCTGGGATCTAATCCCAATTCCACCACTTGTCTGCTGTGTGAGCTTGGTCAAGTCACTTAACCTCTCTGTGCCTCGATTACCTCATCTGTACAATGGAGATTATGGCTGTGAGCCCCATGTTTTGTTTTGTTGTCTGTCTCCCCCTTCTAGACTGTGAGCCCATTGTTGAGTAGGGACCGTCTCTATATGTTGCCGACTTGTACTTTCCAAGTGCTTAGTACAGTGCTCTGCACACAGTAAGTGCTCAATAAATACGATTGAATGAATGAATGAATGAATGTGGGACATGAACTGTGTATAACTTGATTATCTTGAATTTATTCCAGAGCTTAGCACAGTGTTAGGCATTCAGTAAGTGCTTAACAAATACCATTTTTTAAAAAAAGAGCTTACACTCTAGAGGGGGAGATTAGATAGACAGATAGATAGATAGATAGATAGATAGATAGATAGATAGATAGATAGATAAATCAATGAATTATGGCTATGTACATTAGTGCTGTGGGGCTGAGGGTGGGTTGGGGTGGGCTGATCCTCTTAGCCATATTTAACAGGGAAAGAAGAAAGCATCCCCACCAATGTGGTCCAGTGTCAAATCACTCATCAGGTGAGAGAAGACATTATTTGAGGCAATACAGATTCTACGGATTCGCTGAGTTAGGCTACAGATGGAGGAGGCACACACTGCTGAAATGGAGACTGTAAGCTCTAGCCTGCAAGCTTGTTGTTGCAAGCAGGGAATGTGTCTGTCAACTGTGTTGCATTGTTCATTGTTTTACTGTCTATCAACTGTATTGTATTGTATAGTGCTAGTGCTCTGCGCACAATATGCACTTAATAAATATGATTGATGTTGTAATTGCAAGCAGAATAGTTAGAAGGAATGCAATAGTGGCAGAGAGAAGCACAACCTCAAGCAATTCAGTTGGCCACAGAAAAGCAGTGTGGTGAAGTGAAAGACCAGGTCAGAAGGACCTGGGTTCTGATCTCCGCTCCGCCGCTTGCCTGCTGTGTGACCTTCAGAAAGCCGCTTAACTTCTCTGTGCTTCAGTTTCCTCATCTGTAAAACGGGGGTTAAGGTTGTGAACCTCATGTGGGACAAAGACTGTGTTCAACCTGATTAGCTTTCATCTACACCAGGACTTAGTACAATGCTTGGCGCATAATAAGTGTTTAACAAATACCATAAAAATATAAGAACGATGGGCAAGCGAAAAGACCTGATCAACCTAGCATATAAACTCTGATTAGTCCCATGTTTCTTTTGTATTTTTCCAAGCACTTATTACAGTACCTTGAATCAGCATGGCTCAGTGGAAAGAGCACGGGCTTTGGAATCAGAGGTCGTGGGTTCAAATACCGGCTCTGCCACTTGTCAGCTGTGTGACGTTGGGCAAGTCACTTCACTTCTCTGGGCCTCAGTTCCCTCATCTGTAAAATGGGGATGAAGACTGTGAGCCCCTCGTGGGACAACCTGATTACCTTGTACCTACCCCAGCGCTTAGAACAGTGCTTTGCACATAGTAAGCACTTAACAAATACCCTTATTATTATTATTATTATTATTCAATAAATACCATTACTATTACAGCTACTACTACTTCTACAACCACTACTGTATTGTGCTCTCCCAAGCACTTAGTACAGTGCTCGTCACACAGTAAGTGCTCAGTAAATATGATTGAATGAATGAATGAATAGAAGCAGTGTGGCTTAGTGGAAAGAGCACAGGTTTGGGAGTCAGATGTCATGGGTTCTAATCCCAGCTCCGCCACTTGTCAGTTGTGTGACGTCCAGCAAGTTACTTCACTTCTCTGGGCCTCAGTTACCTCATCTGTAAGATGGGGATTAAGACTGTGAGCCCAACATGGGACATCGTGATTACCTCAGATCTACCCCAGTGCTTAGAACAGTGCTTGGCATGTATTGCCAATCAATCCTGCATTGATTTCACTACCTGTGGGACAACCTGATCACCTTGTAACCTCCCCAGCGCCTAGAACAGTGCTTTGCATATAATAAGCACTAAATACATGCCATAATTATTATCATTATTACCCCAGGTCTTCAGTGCCTGAAAAAAGGAGTATTTGAAGTGTAAAGGGAGAAACTTCTTCTTGCAGAAATTATCCCATTAATTTGTCCACCACAGGTCTTTAAGACCTGAAGACAAAATATAGGAGCTAGAAAGGGAGAAATTGGCTTGATGCAAAAAAAATCTCCTGCTTGTATTTCTCTACCTAAGATCATCCAGGCCTCCAAAGAGAATATTTGAGGTGAAAAAGGAGAAATTTGCCACATGCAAAATAATCTCCAGCCTTTAAGTACTCTTACCTAAACTTTTTAAGACCTGCAGAATCAGTGTATTCAGTGTAGGAGAGGGACAAGGAGTAATATGGTTCATGTCAAAAAAACCAACCTCAAAAACCTCCCTCTCATTTGTTTCTCTACCTATGGCCTTTAAGGCCGGCAAAGAAAACATTTGAGGAGTTTAAGGAAATATGACCTACATGCAGATTTCCTCTTTTTTTTTTTTTAACCACCTCAGCTTTACCATCCTTGTGTTTTATTCTAAGATTGTGAGCCCCTGAAGGGCCAGGGATCAAGTCTAACTCTCACTTGTGTATTTTTCCCTCTGTGCTTAGTACAGAGCTCTACACACAGTAGCTGTTTAATAAATACTATTGCTATTACTGCTACTATTACTCCTCCTCCTCCTATGTTGCCGACTTGTACTTCCCAAGCCCCTTAGTACAGTGCTTTGCACACAGTAAGTGATCAATAAATACGATTGAATGAATGAATGAATGTAGTAAGAGCTTAACAAATACTGTTATTATTAGTATTATTACTACTAACTATTACTGCTACCACTAACTACTACTTCTACTTTTACTACTACTACTATTACTGATACTACTACCACCAAGCAGAAATGGCTAACCTTTTTGGAGCCAAAGTGTGAGGAAGCAGAAGGGACTAAGAGTCAGATTTGGGGCCTCCACAAATAGCAGCATAAACCACAAACCAAAACCGGGTCTTCTCAGAAGCTCAGGGTGGAAAGGAGTGGTAGCCACAATTTATTCTTTTCAGTCACACTCGCTAATCATTTCAGCCACAGGGCAACCTCATCGGTAGCAACATCTTGGAGTAGGAAGAACAATTCAAGACATATATAGTATAATCCCAAATATTTATGTCTGCGGTACTGTGGTGTTTTTGAATGTAAATTCTGAAAGGGAATGAGCCATTTCAGTTTAACTCTGTGTACCGTTCAATATGAAATACTATTCACACATGGATTTTTAAATGCTTTTTCAGACTAATAAAATCAAGGAAACAATTTCAAAAGGCAGAGACCCTGAAAAGCAAATTGGAAGGACATCAAGTAACAAGAAATTTTTTTTTTATAAATGATCTCAGTAACTTTGAATCTGTCATGGGCGAACACATCAATTCGGGTGAATAAAATTTTCAATGCAAGCCGTTGTGTAAGCTTTTTCCAAAGGCAGAGCTGTGAAATGAAGGGATTTTAGTGGTAGTTCCATGGCACAAGGGCCACCATTTTCCCTTTGAAAACTTTCAGAGATTTGTTTTATAGACAACTCAAATATTTAGTAGAACAAAAAGGGTTAAAATTGAGTGATTTGCTGTAAATGCCCCCAGATTTATTTAGAGTTGATTTGCAGAAACTGCTTTTTTTGGCAATTAGTAAGTAGCTACTTACTTACTTACATTCATTCATTCATTCAATCATATTTATTGAGTGCTTACTGTGTGCAGAGCACTGTACTAAGCACTTGGAAAGTACAAGTTGGCAACATATAGAGACGGTCCCTACCCAACAACGGGCTTCAGTGGCCTATCTGCAACTTCTATAATAATACAAGTTCTGTAATTATTTTATGTCTTTACGCCTAGAAACACAGGAAACTGGAGCATAGAGGTTGCCATTTGATCTGGAGGCTTTCTATTCTCTGTTCCTCTGTCCTTGTTTTATACGTACATTCTTCAGCATTGAAGAATATTATGGGAAGGTTATATAAAAGCCATAATTAACATAGTAGAGTCATCTACACTGAGTAATAAACATGAGATTGGAAAATTTTCTGTAGTTACTAAAGAAGACAACATGAAACCACGTTCTCTCAAATGCAAATCTATCTATGCTTTGACCACCCCACTGGACTGTAAACTCCTTGAAGGCAGGAACTGTGACTTCCAGTTTTACTGTGCACTTTTGTTCCTCCCTAATGTATGTTTTCAGTACGTATTTTGGAAGGACGGTGCTTGGGATTTTTTATGGTAGTTATTAAGCACTCACTGTGCATCAAGCACTGTTCTTTAGCCATAGACACTGTTTTACGGGATTCAGAGAGCTTTTTTCTGACAGCACACCCTTGTCTGGTTAGAGTGGGATGTAATCTCAGAAAAAATTGTTGTCTGCATGTGCAATGCACCAAAGCACTTAGAATGTGAGCCCCATGTGGGACCTGATTATCTTGTATGTACCTCAGCCCTTAGTACAGTTAAGCGCATAGTAAGTCTTAACAAACATCAGAATCCTTCTTCTTCTTATTATTACTATGTGCTGTAGCATAAGTCTTTCCTTAAGTCTTAGTTCAGTGCTCTGCACACAATAAGTGCTCAATAAATACGACTGAATATGTTGTTTGCTGGGAACGAACCCCCTACATTACAGACGTGGTGTACTCTCCCAAGCAACTAAAACAGTGCTCTGTACATCAACCAATTGTATTTATTGAGTGCTCACTGTATACTATACAAGAGAACTACATTAAGCGCTGGGAAGAGTACAGTACAATAGAGTTGGTAGACATGTTCTCTGCCTATAAGGAGCTTACAATACATGGTAGTCATTTAACAAATAATATTTATGGTCTTTACTCGGTACTAAGTGCCAGGTTAGGTACAATTTAATCAGATCAGACATAGTCCTTTGTCAAAAAGGGGTTCACAGTAAAACGATGGGAGAGCAGGAAACATCACCATTTTAGAGAAGTAGAAACTAAGGTCCAGAGAAGTTAAATGACTTGTCGAACTCCACGCAGCAAGCTAGTGGCAGACTTAGACTGAAACCCAGGTCTTCTAACTCTCAGTTCTGTGCTATTTCCACTATGCCACGCTGCCTCCTCAGAGTATAGAATGAATGAACAAAATTCATTTTTTCCTACTTTATTTTTACCTTTCTTATTTGTTCCTCTAAATAAAAGCTTTTAGTCCAACCAAAAGAGCAGCAACCATTTATTCCATATTCATTCATTCATTCAATCGTATTTATTGAGCGCTTACTGTGTGCAGAGCACTGTATTAAGCGCTTGGAAAGTACACGTTGGCAACATATAGAGATGGTCCCTACCCATCAGTGGGCTCACAGTCTAGAAGGGGGAGACAGAGAACAAAACAAAACATATTAACAAAATGAAATAAAATAAAATAAAATAAATAGAATATTTATTAACATATTAACAACAACTTAACGGTTGGCCTTCAGCAAAATGACTTAGCTACAATCTGTTCCATTCAGTACCGGGCCCCCGAAATGTGAATGGCAAGCTTCATTCACCTCTTTGACTGTGACAGAGCAGGAGGTGATGTTGTGATTGCTTCATTCAGTCACTCATTCAGTCGTAGCTATTGAGCATTTAGTATGTGCAGAGCACTGTACTAAGCACTTGAGCAATAAACAGATACATTCCCTGCCCACAACAAGTTTACAGTCCAGAGGAGATGATTGAATGCCCAAGGAATCGCAGGAAGGAGCCTGGTTGGGCAGAAGTGGCAGAAGTGACCTTCATAGACTCTACCTTAGGTCTGGGTTCATATCCCGACTCCGCCACTTCTAAGCTGTGTGACTTTGGGAAAGCCACTTCACTTCTCTGGGCCTCAGTTCCCTCATCTGTAAAATGGAGATTAAGACTGTGAGCCCCACTTGGGACAACCTGATCATCTTGTAACCTCCCCAGTGCTTAGAAAAGTGCTTTGCACATAGTAAGTGCTTAATAAACTCCATCATTATTATTATTATTAAAGAGGCCAAGACCTAAAAGAGTAAAAATGAAGGACAATCAGTGTCCAGATTCTAAAGGTGATACAAGATTGGGATGCATTGGTTTTGAATAGCACTAGTGATGATAATGTAGACATTTCCTCAAAAGGGTATCTGTTGGCAGGAAGCCCTTGAGGTATTTCAGTTTGTTGTGGTTATTGCAGGTATCTTTCTTATCTGAGGTGCATCTCGAAGTTGATTTGAGGTGCAACGCTGAGGCTGTCACCACAATATGTTAATTTTGCTATTCTCTTGTACTCATGCCTGATGTGTAACTAAAGATCAATAAGTAATGTTTATAAAGTCTATTAAATGTATTTGACTGCACTTTCAGGTAGGATTGAATTTGTATCTGCTGCCTGGCCCGCTTTCTAGTTTTCTAAGGAAATATATGGCAAGATAAGGAGGGGCTCCTGTAGATGGAGGATATTTTTACACCTACCCAAATCCAAGGGCCTCTACTCTATCCTAAACCTCCTTGACCTCTCAGCTACCTGCGATTCTTTCTACCACCTCCTTCTCCTGGAAATATTATCTAGTCTTGGCTTCACTAACACTGTCCTCTACTGGTTTTCCTCCTGTTTCTCTCAGTCTCTTTTGCTGGCTCCTCTGCTGCTTCTCACCCCCTAACTGTGGGAGTCCCTCAAGGCTCAGTTTTGCATCCCCTTCTGTTCCCCATCTAATCCACTCCCTCGGGGAACTCATTCACTGCCAGGGCTTCAACTATCATATCTTTGCAGACAACTCCCAAATATACCTCTCCAAACCTGATCTTTCTCTTTCTCTGCAGTCTTGTATTTTCACCCACCTTCTGGACATCTCTACTTGAGTGTCCTACCCACACCTCAAACTAAAGGTTTCCAAAACCGAACTCTTCATTTTTCCACCCAAACCCTGTAACCCTGTTTCCCTGACTTTCCAATCGCTACAGGCAACAACATCATCCTGTCTACCAAGCCCCTAACCTTGGCATTATCCTCAACTCATCTCTCAATCGACCTTCACAGAATCACCAAAATTTTCCCTTTCCTAGCCATCCATACTGTATTATGCTGATCCAAGAACTTATCCTACCTTACCTCGGCAACTACAACCCAGCCTGCACACTTGGCTCCTCTAATCCCAACCAACTCACTGTACCTTAGTCTTGCCTAGCTCACTGCCGATCTCTCTCCTTGGTCCTGCCTCTGGCCTGGAACTCCCTGCTACTTCACGCATGACCAACCACCACTTTCCCCATCTTCAAAGCCCTCCTAAAGTTACCTCCCCTCCAAGTAGTCTTCCCCGACGAAGCCTTCATTTCCCCTACTCCCACTCCCTTCTGAATCACCCATGTACTTGAATCTGTATCCATTAAACACTCAATATTCACCCACCCTCAGCCCCACAATACTTTTGTACCTAATTAATTAATATTTGTCTTCCCTCTAGACTGTACGCTCTCTGTGGTTAGGGACCGTGTCTACAAACTCTGTTGCATTTTCCTCTCTTAAGCACTTAGTCCAGTGCTCTGTTCACAGTAAGTGCTCAAGAAATACCATTAATTGACTGATTAATAGACTATAAGGTCCTTGTGAGCAGGTAACATGTTTAGCAACTCTGCTGTACTTTATTACTATTAGTAGTAGTTATAATAATAATAATGATAATATTTGTGGTACTTGTTAAGCGCTTACTATGGGCCAGGCACTGTACTAAGTGCTGGGGTGAATACAAGTTAATTGGGCTGGATAGAGTCCCTGTCTCACATGCGAATCATAGTCTTAATCCCCATTTTACAGATGAGGTAACTGAGGTACAGGGAAATGAAGTGACTTGCCCAAGGTCACACAACAGACAAGTGGCATAGTGGGAATTAGAACCCAGGTCCTTCTGACCCCCAGGCCCATTCTCTATCCACTCGGCCTTGCTGCTTCTCCAAATGCATACTCTCCTAAATGCTTAATATAGTGTTCTGTACACAGTAAGCATTCAATAAATATCATTCATTAATTGATTGACTAATTATCTGTAATTTATTTTAATGTCTGTCTCCCCCACTAGACTGTAAGCCTGTTGTGGGCAGGGATCATGCCTACCAATTCTGTACCCCAAGTGCTTAATAAAATGCTCTGCATACCGCAAGTGCTCAATAAATGCCCTTGATTGATTGACTGATTGTCTTCAATTCAATATGTTTTAAAAATTACACAGTAGCTGGTTTATAATGGTATTTTAATGGTATTTGTTCAGTGCTTACTATGGATCCAGCACTGTTCTAAGCACTGGGGTAGATAAAAGATAATCAGTTTGGACACAGTCCATGTCCCACATGGGGCTCCCAGTCCTAACCCCCATTTTACAGATGAGGTAACATAGGCAGAGAGAAGTAAAGTGACTTTGTCACATGTCTACTGTGTGATTTTATTTGTACATATTTATTCTATTTATTTTATTTTGTTAATATGTTTTGTTTTGTTCTCTGCCTCCCCCTTCTAGACTGAGCGCCCACTGTTGGGTAGGGACCGTCTCTATATGTTGCCAACTTGTACTTTCCAAATGCTTAGTACAGTGCTCTGCACACAGTAAGCGCTCAATAAATACAATTGAATGAATGAATGACTGTGGGCGAGTCAGCTCCTCTGACTCTCAGGACCGAGCTCTTTCCACTGGGCCATGCTGCTTGAAAAGAACAATAAAAAGTGCTTTGAGAACTAGTCATGGGGCATGTCTAGATATGTTCTTTAATGGACAGAAATTCTAATTTGATTACATTTTCCAAAGAAGAAAAAAAATGTTAAGCTACCTAGGTTAAGTTTATACCCACAAGTTTCAACATCTAATTCTTCCTCACTGATCTATGCGTGATTGTCTTGCTTTTATTTCTTCCTTTCTCCTTCTGACTAACTTCTGCCCCAGTCTGTTTTCCCAGGCACATCTTGACTCTTCCTACTCCAGCTTTATCGATCGATCCATTAATGGGACGTATTGAACACCTACTGGTAGCACAGAGCACAGTACTAAGTGATTGGGTAAGTACAACAGAGGCAAGTCACACAATTTCCTGCCCTCCAGGAGAATACAATCTAGAGGAGCAGTGTGGCCCAGTGGAAAGAGCATGGGCCTGGAAGTATGAAGACCTGACTCTAATCCCGGTTCCACCACATACATGTTGTGTGACCTTGGGAAAGTCATTTAACCTCATCTGTAAAATGGGGAATCAATACTTGTTCTCCTTCCTACTTAGATTATGCACCCTGTGTGAGACAGGGACTGATTATCATGTATCTTCCCCAGTGCTTAGAACAGTGCTGGACATATTTTAAGTGCTTAACAAATATTATTTATTATTATTATTAATGGATGGTTTTCCTGGGTAATGCCCTTCAGGGAACAGCTATTTTCTCTTACCCTTTTCTACCCTGCAGTATTCCATCTTGAAGTTGTTCCATGATGGGCTTTATTAAAGCACTGACCTTCCTAGGTAGTTCAGCACAAAGTCAGCTACAACCATCAAATTACTTTCGGAAATCTTCGGTCTTGCACAACTGAGAAAAGGGGGCAGATAAAAGGGTCATTTGTCATGACCCTTGCTTCACCCTTTTCCATGCCCTGAGTTCCTTCTCTGCATTTGAAGATGTCCACCCCAACTACCATTCACCCCCCTTGCCCTTCCAGGGGATAGGGCAGAAGCCGAGAGACTGATAATCAATCATTCAATCAATCAATCAATCATATTTATTGAGCACTTACTTTGTGCAGAGCACTCTACTAAGCACTTGGGAAGTACAAGTTGGCAACATATAGAGACAGTCCCTACGCAACAGTGGGCTTACAGTCTAAAAGGGGGAGACAGAGAACAAAACCAAACATACTAACAAAATAAAATAAATAGAATAGATATGTACAAGTAAAATAAATAAATAAATAAACAGAGTAATAAATATGTACAAACATACATACAGGTGATAAGAAAGGCCCCTGCTCTCACAGATCCAGGGCTCGGGGTAAGCTAATAATAACAATAATATGTGTTAAGTGCTTATTATGTTCCAGGCACTGTTCTAAGCAGTACGGTAGATACAAGCTAATCGGGTTGGACACAGTCCCTGTCCCACACAGAGATCACACTCTTAATCTCTATTCTATAGATGAGGGAACTGAGTACCAGAGAAGTTAAGTGACTTGACCAAGGTCACACAGCAGACAGGTGGCAGAGCTGGAATCCCAACCCAGGTCCTTTTAAATTCCAGGCCCATGCTCCATTCACTAGACCACGCTGCTTCTCATACTACTTCTCACACTGCTTATGGTCATGGGCTCCCCGGGAGGTGGTGATCCAGGGGCTCTGCAGCTGGCTTGGCATAACTCTTATTTCCCCTCCTTGCCCTCTAGCTCTGCAGCTACTATCAAAGATCAACCCCCCCAACATCTGCAGGGATACCCCCCCCCAAACAATGGGGAAAATCACTGGCTTCCACATCTCACTGGCACATTGCTTTAGGAGAGGCTTGTGTGGTTGGGCAATGACAAATGGAAGTGATAGTAATAATAATAATAATAGTATTTGTTAAGAGCTTACTGTGACAAGCGCTGTTCTAAGCACTGGGGTAGATACAAGATTATCAGGTCCCACGTGGGGCTTCTAGTCTAAGGATGAGGGAGAACAGGTACTGAATCTCCATTTTACAGATGAGGGAACTGAGGCATAGAGAAGTTAAGTGACTTGCCCAAAGTCACGCAGAAGGCAGAGGCAGGATTAGAACCCAGGTCCTTTAACTCTCAGGCCCGAGCTCTTCCCACTAGGAAGGGTTGCAGAGCTTCCTGCTGCTTCTGGGATCATCTCCATCATCATAAACGTAGCCGGTCAATCAATCAATCAATGGTATTTATTGAGCGCTTACTATGTGCAGACACTGTACAAAGCACTCGCAAGAGTACACTACAACAGAATTAGCAGACATGCTCCCTGCCCATAATGAGCTGAGCTTCGCTCATCAAAATCACAATAATCAATGTTTTATTTTTCTGGCCCTATTGCAAGTTATGCAACCACAGTTGACGAGGCTACAGAGTTTTGGGTCGAAGTCCTGGAAAGGTCAGCCAACATTTTTAGTTCCATTAATGAAGGTACGTATGCTTTAGTCTTAACTTTGAATTGTTTTTAGTTATGGTTAATAGGATTGTCAGAAAAATTGTCTGAACAATCGACATATGAGGCCTAATAATAATTATCATGGCACTTGTTAAGCGCTTATGATGTGCCAAGTGCTGTTCTAAGCGCTGGGTTAGATACAAGTTCATTAGTTTGGACACAGTCCCTGTTCCACTTGGGGCTCACACTCTTAATCCCCATTTTCCAGATGAGGTAACCAAAGCCCAGATAAGTGAAGTGACTTGCCCAAGGTCATGTAGTAGACATGTGGAGGAGCCGGGATTAGAACCCAGGTCTTTCTGACTTCCAGCCCCATGCTCTATCCACTAAGCCACGCTGCTTCTCCAATGTCAATGAAACAATTATCACACGTATTTGCAAGGCATCAGGAGTCTTTGTATAACGATCGGGGATATGTTTTAAGATCTATGAAAAAGCTTGATCCATCAAGGATACTTTCACAGCCCCTTGTTACTTGGAAAATAATAGTTCCAGGTGTTCACATTGTTTGAGCAAACTAGAGCCAGATGTGCTTTTACTGTAAAATGTCATAAATGAAAACAGTTTTCTTGGAAAAAGCTTAGTTGTTCAACACATTTGTTAAATGACATTTTGCTTGATCCTGTAAAATACAGCTAGTTCTCCCTTGATGCTGGAGTTGCACTTCTGCAGAATTTTGCATTCAAGAAAACTTGCCCTCTACTATTTACCTCATGTTTAATGCCACACACACAAACTCACACACATCATTCCTTCTGACACTACATTGTGCTGAAGCCTGGCGCTTATTGTTAGAAAAAAAACATTTCCTAGTTCTGCTTTCACAACCCACTCAAACATGTGGTGAAAACTCACATTAGGCAAAATCTTTTCTTGGAATCATTTACTGATTTATCTTTATTTGTCTTTGCCAAACAAATCATGCCTCTTAAAAAAAGGCCATTTCAAGCCCACTTGTAAATTGCTTTGTCACTACTTTAGAATTTTCAAAGGCATTTTCTTTTAATTGGATTAATAAATTAGTTGGGTTTTTTTTAGTGATAATCAATCAATCAATCGTATTTATTGAGTGCTTACTGTGTTATTCTAATGTGCATTTGTCTTACTAACAACATGATTTTACTCCAGAACATCATGCCAAATCACTGAAAACTTTGCTTTTCTGTTTTTTTATCGAGTGAAACTGTTTCCATATGACATTTTAGATCATTTGTTGTTTCTAAAGCATCAATTCGTGCATCATAAGCACTACCCAACGGAAGCCAAATTGCTTTAAAATTACTAATTCTTCATTCCTACGAAGTTTTTAACAATGGTAAAAACCCCCATACTAAATTTAGCCCAAAACTGAGGCTTTTGCCTAATGTCCTCAAGCAATTAAACTGTGACACCCAAAGGATTGTCAGAAAGCTCACCAATTTTTATATAAGATTTGAGCTTGTGCCAACCAGTCCAAGAGCATTACTGTAACCTTGGGCCATTGGAATTGTCAATATATGATCAACAATCAATAAATTATCTCAGTTGATTCATCTTTGCCTGGGGAAGATGGCAGTATAGGAAGACCCCCAACTGTCTGCTCCCAGTAGATTTCTCACAGTTTACCTTGTACAAAACCTGAAAATCAGCAGCGAAGTTGTGGGCTGGCCTCAGTAAGTAGACTTTATTAGTTGATTGGGGTGAGGTTTCAGGAGTAGCGCTGGAGAAGCGCTTAGTACAGTGCTCTGCACATAGTAAGCGCTCAATAAATACGATTGATGATGATGATCCATCCCCCCGGCCTTACCTCCTTCCCTTCCCCACAGCACCTGTATATATGTATATATGTTTGTACATATTTATTACTCTATTTATTTATTTTACTTGTACATCAGCACCTGTAATATACGCATATATGTTTGTACGTATTTATTACTCTATTTTACTTGTACATATTCTATTTATTTTATTTTGTTGGTATGTTTGGTTTTGTTCTCTGTCTCCCCCTTCTAGACTGTGAGCCCACTGTTGGGTAGGGACCGTCTCTATATGTTGCCAACTTGTACTTCCCAAGCGCTTAGTACAGTGCTCTGCATGCAGTAAGCGCTCAATAAATACGATTGAATGAATGAATGAGTGAACGGAGAAGCAGCATGGCCTACTGGCTAGAGCATGGGCCTGATACATAGAAGGGCATAATAATTATAATTAATTATGGTATTTGTTAAGCGATTACTATGTGCCAGGCACAGTATTAGGCACTGGGTTCTAATCCCAGCTCTGCCACTTGTCTGCTGTGGGATCTTGGGATCTTGCTTATGGGAAGCAGTTTAGCACAGTGGATACAGAACAGACCTGGGAGTTGGAAGGTAATGAGTTCTAATCCAGGCTCCACCACTTGTCTGCTGTGTGACCTTGGGCAAGTCACTTAACTTCTCCGTGCCACAGTCACCTCACCTGTAAAATGGGGATTGAGACTGTGAGCCCCGTGTGGGACAGGGAGGGACTGTGTCCAACCTGATCTGCTTGTATCCACCCCAGTGCTTAGTACAGTGCCTGGCACATAGTAAGCGCTTAACAAATACCAGAATTATTAATTACTATTATCTTGGGCAAGTCAGTTAGCTTCTCTGTGCTTCATTACCTCATCTATAAAATGGAGATTAAGACTGTTAGCCTTAAATGGCATGGGAGACTGTCATACTAATTATCCTCTATCTACCCCTGTGCTTAGAACAGTGCCCGGCATACAGTAAGCACTTAATGGATACCACAATTGCAAGTATTATATATAACTTACCTCTTACGTCTTACCTCCTTCCCTTCCCCACAGCACCTGTATATATGTATATATGTTTGTACATATTTATTACTCTATTTATTTATTTATTTATTTTACTTGTACATATCTATTCTATTTTATTTTGTTAATATGTTTGGTTTTGTTCTCTGTCTCCCCCTTCTAGACTGTGAGCCCACTGTTGGGTAGGGACTGTCTCTATATGTTGCCAACTTGTACTTCCCAAGAGCTTAGTACAGTGCTCTGCACACAGTAAGCGCTCAATAAATATGATTGATTGAATGATTGATATAACTTGCAATTCCCGGTAACAAAATGCTCAACTACATCTACCTCCTTGATTTCAACAAAATGTATCACCATTTCTTTGTTTTTACCTCAATCAGTGAATCAAGTAATGGTAATCAAGTAATCAAGTAATGGGGGAAGCAGCATGGCTCAGTGGAAAGAGCACGGGCTTTGGAGTCAGAGTTCATGGGTTCGAATCCTGGCTCCACCAATTGTCAGCTGTGTGACTTTGGGCAAGTCACTTCACTTCTCTGGGCTTCAGTTACCTCATCTGTAAAATGGGGATTAAGATTGTGAGCCCCCCCCGTGGGACAACCTGATCACCTTGTAACCTCCCCAGCACATAGAACAGTGCTTTGCACATAGTAAGTGCTTAATAAATGTCATCATCATCATTATTATTATTATTATTTATTAAGTACTGACTGTGTTCAGAGCCCTGTACAAGCACTTTGGAGAGTACAGTACAGTAGTAAGAGTTAATAGCCATAGTCCCTGCCCACAAGGAGCTTACAGTCTAGAGGGGGAAGCAGACATTAAAATACATTATGGATATGTACAAAAGTGCTGTGGGGTTGAGGTTGACATGAATATCAAGTGCTTAAAGGATATGATAAGTGCTTGCACCTCATGTGCAATGCAATCAATCAAAGGCATATATTTAGCACTTTATGCAGAGCTCTTTACTAAGAACTTGGGAGAGTGCAATATTCATTCATTCAGTCATATTTACTGAGCACTTACTGTATGCGGAGCACTGTACCGAGCGCTTGGAAAGTACAATTCAGCAACAGATAGAGACAATCCCTTCCCAACAACAGGCTCACAGTCTAGAAGTAGAATACAGTAGAGTTAGTAGACATGATCCTTAACCTCTAAGATCTTATAATAAATTGAGATGAAATTTCAAAAATATATCACTACAATTTTCCCAAAGTGTGAATGCTGATGAGAAGCATAAATTAATTCAAGATGTCTTTTCCTAGGTAATGTTTCTAAGCTTTTCTGCTTGTTATTTGGTGAGTAGCTTATTTAAAACTGGGTCAGATTTGACTAAAAGTTCTATCTTTGATTATTACTACAGAAAGGATGATTATCTTTTTACAATAGCACAAAATCCAATTTTTTCTCCCTGCCTGGAGCTCTGAAGAGCCTGAGGCTATAGCCTTCCAGAAATTGTACCACTGCTTTTCTTGTTAAGGTTGTTATTGAATCAATCAAGCAAGCAAGCAAGCATATTTATTGAGCATTTATCACATACGGAGCACTTTACTAAGCACTTGGGAGAGTTCAGTGTAACAGAGTTGATAGAAATGTTCCTTGCTCACTACAAGCTTAAAGGATTTTCCTCATTATTTTTTTCCTAGTGAGTCTGTACCCCAACTTCTTTTTCGATTGTGGTCCCCTGTGAGCCAGAGACCATGTCAGAATAATATTCTTGAACCCTTCCTCCCAAGCTAAGTACAGAGTGTCACAAAGTGACCATTTAACAAATACAATAATAATAATGATAAACAGCAACTCTATCCTTTTATTGCTAAGCTTTAAGTTTCAAGATGCCACTGGCTGTCGGAACTATTGTTGCCAAGTATGTTGGTTTGGGTTCTTCCATAACGCTTGGAAGAAAAGCAGAAAACACTTTTTTTTTTGCACTGCATAAGCCAGAGTTGTTCAATATCTATGTTCGATAAATGACTGGTTGAAAATGATTCAGAAAAACTCCTACCATTTTGTGGAAAATAGAAATCAATAACTCTTTTCACATTTATTTCTACCAAAGATTCACGCTGATTACTGCTTAAGGAAGCTGACTGGGAGCCTGTATCATTCCAATCAAAGTCTCAAAAGACCCCCTGTGTCAAGCTCACAGTTGTTTAAATTGCTTTCCAACGACAGTGTTTTGTGTACTGCTTGCTTTGATGAAATATTCTGTGGGTGAATCATTAATGCTTCATTATGAGATTGAATAACTTTTTGTTCAACTGCCAGATTTTTCTGGAAGTGCTTAAGAATCCCTATTCCTTGTGCTGAGTAATGCTTATTCTCTCTTTTCTCATTTTGGTTTCACAGTACTAGAATCTGTGTTGGTTCCTTTATCCCCAGTTGTAAGCCTGTTTGTTTCACTAGCTCCAGGACTGGCTTCAGATGATAGGTGAATAAGACAGCAGATTCAGTGAGCACTGTAATTGTACTTTCCAAGCGCTTAGTACAGTGCGCTGCACAAAGTGCTCAATAAATGTGGTTGAATGAATGAATGAATGTCAGTGGTGGGAGATGTGACTGAGAATTTGGAAGCTCAAGAGAATAGACTGTAATTCTAGACCGCTAGACTGTAAACTTGCCCTATAGACTGTAAACTCATTGTTACCAGAGAAAGTGTCTACCAATTCTATGTTGTACTCTCCCAAGAGCTTAGTACAGTGGTCTGCACAGAGTGCTCAATAAGTACAATCAGTCAATCAATCAGTCGTATTTATTGAGCGCTTACTGTGTGCAGAGCACTGGACTAAGCCCTTGGGAAGTACAAGTTGGCAACATATAGAGACAGTCCCTACCCAACAGTGGGCTCACAGTCTAGAAGGGGGAGACAGAGAACAAAACCAAACATATTAACAAAATAAAATAAATAGAATAGATATGTACAAGTAAAATAAATAAATAGAGTAATGAATATGTACAAACATATATACATATATACAGGTGCTGTAGGGAAGAGAAGGAGGTAAGATGGGGGGATGGAGGGGGGACGAGGGGGAGAGGAAGGAAGGGGCTCAGTGTGGGAAGGCCTCCTGGAGGAGGTGAGCTCTCAGTAGGGCCTTGAAGGGAGGAAGAGAGCTAGCTTGGCAGATGGGCAGAGGGAGGGCATTCCAGGCCCGGGGGATGACGTGGGCCGGGGGTCGATGGCGGGACAGGCGAGAACGAGGTACGGTGAGGAGATTCGCGGCAGAGGAGCGGAGGGTGCGGGCTGGGCTGGAGAAGGAGAGAAGGGAGGTGAGGTAGGAGGGGGCGAGGGGATGGATGGACAGCCTTGAAGTCCAGGGTGAGGAGTTTCTGCCTGATGTGCATATTGATTGGTAGCCACTGGAGATTTTTGAGGAGAGGAGTAACATGCCTAGAGCGTTTCTGGACAAAGACAATCCGGGCAGCAGCATGAAGTACAGTTGATTGGTTGATTGATTGAAAGAGTCAACCCTTCCTTCACTCTGTGTGAACAGGGACCTGGAGGAAAACGTAATGGTTTCAGACCAGAGGTAGGGAGCCAGACCTCCCCGGCCCCTTCTCTCCCACCCAAGAAACACTGTAAATCTGGGGATTTAGGCAGACTTACTTACATATGATATCATTTTGTTATGCTTCGTATGTGGCTTCACACAGTGTAGCAGAATTGCATTCTATTCTTAAGTAATGGAAGTGGGCAGCCACTTTTACTCCACCTCAGGGCAGCCAGATATACAAAGAAGGTCCTTTCTAGTTTACACCTCTTTCTTCCATTTTCAGTTACAGACGGTTCCCATTATTTTTACTGTGCATTTAACTATATTTGGTAGCCCCTAAAAACTGGTGGCCCCAGGAAAACTCTAAAACCCCGGGCAAACATTACTATTTGCCTGCTGGGTGACTTTGGGTGGTTCACTTCATTTCTCTTTGCCTCAGTTTCCTAATCTGAAAAATAGGGGTTGAATACTTGTTCTCCCTTCCCCTTAAATTGTGTGTCCTACAGGTGAAAGGGACAGTGTCCCATCCAATTATGCTGTATCTATCTCAACTCTTGACACAGTCATTGGCACAAAGTAATCACTAACAAATATTACTATTATTATTATTACTCTTATTATTGTCAACTGAAACCAGCTCTAGCAATAAGCCATACTTCCCAAATGTAAATCACGATGATCCACACCCCTTGCATTGTTGTATTTTATTTCTATCGTCAGCCCTTAATGCATATATGTATACTTTTATTTGCATACTTATTTGTACATACCAATGATTTATTCAGTTATATAATCCTGATAGAACTGTAATACTTTCTAGTAGATTCTTGTTCTTCCTTCTCACACTGTTGCAAATAATTTTTGTCCATCTGCCTCACCTTGAGACTGTAAGCTCCCCGTGGGTATAATAATAATAATAATAATAATAATAATGATGGCATTTATTAAGTGCTTACTATGTGTAAAGCACTGTTCTAAGTGCTGGGGAGGTTACAAGGTGATCAAGTTGTTCCACGTGGGGCTCACAGTCTTCATCCCCATTTTACAGATGAGGGAACTGAGGCACAAAGAAGAGAAGTGACTTGCCCAAAGTCACCCAGCTGACAATTGGCAGAGCCATGATTTGAACCCATGACCTCTGATTCCGAAGCCCGTGCTCTTTCCACTGAGCCATGCTGCTTCTAGAATATGCGTCTTGCTTCTGTTGTACTCTCACAAGTGCCTAGTACAGTGCTCAGTAATTGCTCAGTAAATTACCCTGATGAGTTGATTGAGTAGGCCCATGGAAGGAAGCCTAGGATGCAATCTTCCTAAAGGCGTTTCCAATCACACTCAATCAATCTATTGCATTTATTTAGATATATTGTGTGCAGAACACTGTAATAATTAGTGCTTGGGAGAGTATAATAATAACAGAGTTGGTAGACACATTCCCCACCCACAGTGAGCTTCTAGTCTAGAGGGGGAGACAGATAGTAATATAAATACATTTCATTCATTTATTCAATCATATTTATTGAGCGCTACTTTGTGTAGAGCACTGTGCTAAGCACTTGGAAAATACCGTTCATCAAAAGATAGAGACAATCCCTATACAAAAACCGGCTCACCGCCTTTTGATTAAATAAATAAACAAATTCTCAATTCACCCTTCAACAAACATAAGTGATGAGAGGGAATTATTAATGAGCAGCTAATACATGAGCAACTAATGCACCTCTCTCTTGCATTGATTTTGTGATTGACTCAGCAGTATAGGAAAAGAAACTATAAGTTCTGCAGCAGCAGCCACATGACATTTCGCTAGAGATAAATCGCTCAAAGACACAAATAATGCACAACTAATGCTGCCTAGAAAGACCCAGCCATGAAAGTGGTGAAGAAATAAAGTGGAAAGCTGAATCTATAAGAGCCAGAAATCAATCAATCAATCAATCGTATTTATTGAGCGCTTACTGTGTGCAGAGCACTGTACTAAGCGCTTGGGAAGTACAAGTTGGCAACATACAGAGACAGTCCCTATCCAACAGTGGGCTCACAGTCTAAAATAAACAAGGATAGCTCATTCGATTGCAGGAAGAAGAGGAAACAGCATGTGTTGACTTCAAGAGTCAGAACCTCACTGCTGAATAATTAACTACTGAATCGATCAATCAATCGATGGTATTTATTGATTGCTTACTGTGTGCAGAGCACGTACTAGGCGCTTGGGAGAGTACAATATAACAAAATGGAGAGACATGTTCCCTGCCCACAAGGAGTTTACCATCAATAGGGTGAGACAGATGATGAAATGAATTACTGATATGTACATAATTACTGTGAGACTCAGGGTGGGGTGAATAAAGAGTACAAATTCAAGTACAAGGGGAACCTAGAAGGGAGAGGGCTTAGGGGAAATGATGAGTTAGTCAGGTAAGGCCTCTTGGAGCAGATCTGATTTTAATAAGGTTTTGAAGATGGGGAGAGTGATGGTTTGTCTGACAGGAAGGTGGAAGGTCTTCCAGACCAGCGTCAGGTTGTGGGTGAGGATTTGATGGTGAGATAGACATGATCAAGTTACAGTGAGAAATATGGCATTAGAGGAGCAAAGTTGTATGGCATTAGAGGGCCGGGTTGTAGGAGAAAAGCAGCCAGATAAGATATGAGGGTTGCTTTAGAGCTGATGGTAACGAGTTTTTGTTCAATATGGAGATGGATGGCCAACCACTGCAGGTTCCTGGGGAGTGGGGCAACATGGACAAAGATATTTTAGAAAAATTATCCAGGCAGCAGAATGAAATATGGATTGGAGTGGGGAGAGATAGGAGGCAAGGAGGCTAACCAGGAGGCTGATGCAGTAGTTAGTATGTTTGGTTTTGTTCTCTGTCTCCCCCTTTTAGACTGTGAGCCCACTGTTGGGTAGGGACTGTCTCTGTGTGTTGCCAACTTGTACTTCCCAAGCGCTTAGCACAGTACTCTGCACACAGTAAGCGCTCAATAAATACGATTGATGATGATGATGATGATAGTCAAGGCGGAATAGAATAACAGAATGGACTTCAGTGGTCTGCAGGGCTGAGTTAATGGGGGTTGAATACCATTACACAGTACTCTCCCAAGTGCTTAGTACAGTGCTCTGCACACACTAAGCATTCAATAAATATGACCGAATAAATGAATGAATGAGTGCTTGGATCATTGTACTAGCAGTTTGGATAGAGAGGAAAGCGCTGAGTTAGCAATGTTGTGAAGGTAGAACCAACAGGATTTAATAACAGTTTGAATACATTGGTTGAGTGAAAGAGATACGTCAAGGATAATGTCAAGGTTGTGAGGCAGGGAGGATGGTGGTGCTGTTTGCAATGATGGGAAAATAGGGGAGGACAGGATTTCATTGGCAAGATGAGAAAGTCTGTTTTGGACATGTTAAGTGGGAGATGTTGATGGAACATCCAGTAGAGATGTCCTGAAGGCAGGAGAAGAAAAGAAGAGAACTTTCTCACTGCAGTGTTTTGGAATCTCTATTGTATGGATCAAGATTCATTCATTCACTCATTCATTCATGCAGTTCGAATTTATTGAGCAGGTGCTGGTAGGTACCATGCAGAGGGAGAGAAAGCTTATACGTTCTAAGGACCAACGGAGAGACCATGCACGAAGCCTTACTTGGAGATCCTATTTCAAAAAGATATTAAGGAGTGAATGAATATCGAGAAGTCAGCTTTATTGGAATGAAAACATAATTGGACAGGTCATGTCTTGCCAGGAGGGAGAACAGATGGACTTCCTGTTCAACAGATAAGATCTGAGGAAACAGAAAGCTTCTGGGCAGAAGACTAAGAATCCATTAGGTAGATTCAGTGCCACAATTTTGGGCCAGAGATGAGCGCAGCATGCTAAGATAGGAAAGATGTTTTGCACTGAGGGAGGGGTGAATGGTAATGGCAAAGTTAGAGGAAGGAAAAAAAGCTAGATTTTTATATTCCTGATAATGATAATGATGCTTGAGTTTATTATTGTGCTTATCATGAATTCAGCCTTGCAAATAGGAATAATTCAGAATACTAGACTTTTTTATTTCACTGATTTTCTCCTCCCAGAAGATAAACTGACATTAAAATAAATTGTATTAGCATTTCTTACTACTTGCCTGGGCAAGTGGCTATTTGCAGATTACTGAACCATCAGAAAACATCGATATTTCCTCAAGAACCTGGTCCTTTTAAAGTAGGTTTTAAAGTCTAAACACATAGCTATACTTCAGACACAAAAAGGTCATCACTGACATTGAATTTCACATGCGCGGGTGGGTGAGACTGAAAAATCTAATTTGATAAAATGGCAAGGCACAGAGTAAGATGGGTAAACACATTCAGGGAAATGTAGCCCCACAGGGCAAAGGCTGCATTTCTTTCTGAGAAGAGCTGATTGTTGTTGAAAATAATAATAATAAAAAATGACTGTAACCTATGCTGGAAAATCAGGGTACTTACTAAAAGTGTATGTTTTAAAGGCAGGAAATTATTATCTTGTGGTAGGGCCCAATTTAATTCTTAACAACAGAAATATATGCCAGTATAATGAAACTGAAAGACCAAATGAAATATAAAAAAGAAACAAACCCCAAATCTCAAGGTTTCTTTTCTTTTCTGATATACACTGATTGGTGGGAAGAGTGAACCACTTTTCTATTTACTCAGGTTACACATTAAACCATCTGTTTTTTAATCTGAGGCCAGTTATTTTGTTGGCAAGGCATGACATAAAAGCTCAACTGAAGGCTGAATCATTGCTGTCAGAATAATTCTCAAGAAAAGATTTTTGAGTTTTTGCTACTATTCAAGAATGGAGGTCAGTTTCTTCTACCTCTGGGATGAAAACCTACATGATTTCATTTTGGCTAATCTTTCATATTTCTTGAGAAGTTGGGTCCGGTATAGAAAAGTGAAGATGACGCTTTAGCCAGCATTTGTATGTTAGCGAACAAAAGAAATTTAAATCCCTTTAATTGATCTGGTTCTCCTTCACTGTGTTTCTACACATTCCCAGGAGCCTATTATTAAATTTCATTTCTATCTAGCGATCTGTATTTAACATGATTTTTGTGCAGGATTTAGTGATTTGTTGATGAAAACATTTCCTCGAATGACTTTTCAATCTGAGGAAAGATACTTGTTTTGGTCAGAATGGCTTTCATCAAGCTTTAGTCATGGTTGCAGGTGAATCAAGGGAAAATTTAATCCCAAAACTTCAGGAGGTTGAGAGGATGCCTGGATTTTTTTCTGACTCTAATGCTTAGTCCTCTTCCTTCCTCCTAGCTATAAATAATTTGAGAGCCTGACACCCCTGCTAGATTTTAAACTCCTTGAGGACAGAGTTGCCCCCTCCTCTACATATCAACCCCCCCAAAAAAAACTTCATTCATTCCTTCATTCAATCATATTTATTGAGTGCTTACTGTGTGCAGAACACTGTACTAAGCACTTGGAAAGTACAATAAAGCAACTAAGAGAGACAGCTTCTGACCTGTAAGCTCATTTTGGGCAAAAAATGTGTTTATTGCTATACTGTACCATCTCAAGCGCTTAGTTCAGTACTCTGCACAAAGTAAGGGCTCAATAAATATGATTGACTGGCTAACTGATGGACCACTGGGTTCAAAGCACTCAATTAGTTCTCTCTCCCCATTCATTCTCTCCCTGGTCAGATGCTTCCATCCTCTCAAGCCAACCTACTCACTGTGCTTCGTTCTTCTTTCTCCCACCTCTGACGTCTACTTCTTGCCTGGAACTCCCTTGTGGGAGTCACAGGTCGTGGGTTCTAATCCCGGCTCCGCCACTTGTCAGCTGTGTGGCCTCAGGCAAGTCACTTCACTTCTCTGGGCCTCAGTTACCTTATCTGGAAAATGGGGATTAAGATTGTGAGCCGCACGTGGGACAACCTGATTACCTTGTATCTATCCTAGCGCTTAGAACTGTGCTTGGCACATAGTAAGCGCTTAACAAATACCATTATTATTATTATATAACACTATCTACCAGTTGGCCCGGGAAGATTTGGTGTAAGTAAAAACTTTTGGGTGCACGTCCATGACATCAATCTTGGCACAAATGCCCTAGTACAATTTTTCTGTAAAGTAAGTTTCTTCAAGAGCAAAACTACTGCAGATCTGACTGTACAGGACCTGGCATTAGATGATTTATTGGTCAAAAATACACTTCTAGTAGTTTAGTTTTCTTCAATTTGCAACAGCCTTTAAGAAACCCTAGTCAGGTTTGCCTTGAATGAGCAGGAATATGCAGAATTTCATCCACAAATCTGTGCTTATAACTCCTCCTAGAAATCTTTTCTCTTCCCTGGCTTATCTCAGTCCCTCAGGAAAACACGTGTTTTCCTGTGGTGCAGGGCATTTTCAAAAATGGTCATGACGAACTCCTATGCAAAAGAGCCCATTATAATGACTTTCATTTTGTTCTTTGCTTTTGACAATGTGACTTCCTCTGACACCTGAATAAGTCATCCATGTTATCTGGTTTACAAGGAAAGCTCCTAGAAGACAAAGAACAGTCCTCAGTGATAAATGTGAGTAGATCTTGGCCTAGAGCTGCTTCAAAAATGCTAGTGAAAATGATGGTGGTCTGTAAGCATGCTTTGGCTGGGAAGCGGGCCCATGAATTGTTGAATATGATTTCCCCTGATATTACATCTAGTAGGAATCTTCTGTTTCCTTTGGAAGGCAACTTCTCCCTGATCTGTTTTTGCTTTCTGAGATATCACTGAAAATAAAAAAAATTGGCTTAGCTATTGATGCCTGGAAGGCTGCAACAGTAGGTAAAGGCTCTCCATCACTTTGCCCCCTCCTACCTCATGTCCCTTCTCTCCTTCTACAGCCCAGCCAGCATCCTCTGCTCCTCTGCCACTAACCTCCTCATTGTACCTCGTTTTCGCCTGTCCCGCCATCGACCCCTGGCCCACGTCCTTCCCCTGGCTCGGAATGCCCTCCTTCCACACATCCGCCAAGCTCTCTCTCTTCCTCCCTTCAAAGCCCTACTGAGAGCTCACCTCCTCCAAGAGGCCTTCCCAGATTGAGCCACCTTTTTCCTCTCCTCCTCCCCATCCCCCCACCCCACCTCTTTCCCCTCCCCACCGTACTTGCATATATATTTGTACAGATTTATTACTCTATTTATTTTACTTATACATATTTACTATTCTATTTATTTAATGATCATCATCATCATCAATCGTATTTATTGAGCGCTTACTGTGTGCAGAGCACTGTACTAAGTGCTTGGGAAGTACAATTTGGCAACATATAGAGACAGTCCCTACCCAACAGTGGGCTCACAGTCTAAAAGGGGGAGACAATGATGTGCATATAGCTTTAATTCTATTTGTTCTGACGACTTTGACACATGTTTTATTTTGTTGTCTGTCTCCCCCTTCTAGACTCTGAGCCCATTGTTGGGTAGGGACCGTCCCTATATGTTGCCAAGTTTTACTTCCTAAGCACTTAGTACAGTGCTCTGCACACAGTAAGCGCTCAATAAATATGAATGAATGAATGATATGAAGTGCAGTATTCAAAGATAGGGTGGGTCATTAGGAGCAGCGTCCCTGGCAGCATGGTCTGAGAGTTAGAGCACAGGCCTAGGAGTCAGTAGGACCTGGGTTCTAATCCCACCTCAGCTAATTTTATGCTGCATGACCTTGGGCAAGTCGCTTAACTTCTCTGGGCCTCAGTTCCCTCATCTGTAAGAAATGGGGATTAAGACTGTGAGCCCAATATGGGAGAGGGACTTTGTCCAACCTTTTTGTCCTGTATCTACCCCAGCACTTAATACAGTGCCTGGCACATAGTTAGTGCTGAATAAATACTATAATTATTAATTATTACTAACAGATTAAAAAAATTGCATTCATTAAGCACTTACTATGTGCCAGACACTGTCCTAAGCACTGGGGCAGATACAAGCTAATCAAATTGGACCCAATCCATGTTCCAGATGAGCTCACAGTATTAATGCCATTTTACAGATGAGGTAACAGGCACAGAGAAGTTAAAGTGACTTGTCACTTTATTTTATATATAAAATATTGTCATTTTATATATAAAATGGATCTTGAATCCAAAGACTGGTTTGTTTCAGTCTGAGCTTTGTTAAGTCCAGTTCCCAGGTATTTCTCTTTTATGCAGGGAACTGGGGGAAAGGAAATTCGAAGAGGGCTAAGAACTGTACCTGGCACTGATAACAGGATGAACATCGTGGTGGAAAGAGAATATACATGTGTTTTATGTGTTTTATATTCTTGTACTGTACTGTCCCGAGCCCTTAGTAAGGTGCTCTGCACATTGTCAGTCAGCACAATAAATACCATTGATTGATTTTATATATATGATATAAAGGGTGCAGCTAAATATATATATATATATATAATGGATCTTGAATCCAAAGATTATTTATATATATATAAAATCAATCAATGGCATTTATTATGCTGACTGACAATGTGCAGAGCACCTTACTAAGTGCTCGGGAGAGTACAGTACAATCTTGTACAATACAATACAAATATATATACATATATGCATATATATTTGAGGCCATGCACTTAATGGAAAGAACCCAGGACTGGAAGTCAGGAAAGCTTGGTTCTAGTCCCAGCTCTGGCCTAATGTGTGATCTTGGGCAAATCATTTTACCTTCTTGGATTTCTGTTTCCTCATCTGGACAATGGGAACAAGACAGATTATGAGCATGGGTTACTGACACTAGGTTAAACCTCTCTTGCTTAGAAACAGCATGGGGTAGTGAATAGAGCACTGGCCTGTGAATCAGAAGGGTACGGGTTCTATTCCCTGCTCCACCACTTGTCTGCTGTGTGACCTTTGGCAAGTCACTTTCCTTCTCTGTGCCTCAAATACCTCATCTGTAAAACAGGGATTGAGACTGTGAGCCCCAAGTGGGACAGGGACTGTGTCCAATCCCACTTGCTTGTATCCACTGCAGCACTTAGTACAATTCCTGACACATAGTAAGTGTACAACAAATACCCTAATTATTATTACTATTACTTGTATCTACCCCAGTGTTTAGCATATAGTAAGGACTTAATAAATAGCATTATAATAATATGGCTCACACATGATTTGGTTCACATATAGTAAAGTTAGTATAGTATATGTAGAATATCTGTGACACACCTATATGGATTAAGGATACAAAGGACCAGAGCAGAGCTGCATTGAATCCCCACAGGGTTAGGCAGGGAGAGTCAGGTGGGGCTGAATTTGAGGAGAGGAAGTTCTTTCACTTCTGCCCTGCCACAAGAGCTGGCCCCAATAATAAGAATAATGATGGCTTTTATTAAGCGCTTATTATGTGCAAAGCACTGTGCTAAGCGCTGGGGTGGTTACAAGGTGATCAGGTTGTCCCATGTGGGGCTCACAGTCTTAATCCCCACTTTACAGATGAGGGAACCGAGGCCCAGAGAAGTTAAATGACTTGCCCAAAGTCACACAGCTGACAAGTGGCAGAGGTGGGATTTGAACCCATGACCTCTGACTCCAAAGCCTGTGCTCTTTCCACTGAGCCACGCTGCTTCTGAAGCCAAGCTAAGGAGACTCTGGAGGCAGGGCAGGGGGAGAGGGACAGGTAAGAAGTCCCTGATGGGAAGGTAAAATAATGTTAGGAAGTCAGTTGGCCCAGCCTACTGAAGGGGCCCACACTGGCCTAAGGCAGAATTCCCAGCCTTGGGGGCTCCTGGAGATGTGGCGCAGCGTTAGTACAGTTCTGCACATATTCATTTCAGCTGAAAAAAAAAACACTTTTACATTGCAGGTTTGTCAATCAATGGCACTAACTGTGAGGTGCTTCTGGGAGCGTTGGCAATCTGCCTCCCTCTGCTGTGCTGGGCATCAGGGGGGCTCAGGGAGTGATGGGATGGGGGAGCCAAGGTGCCCACCAGGTCGGTGGGTTGATCTGCTGGGGGAGCAATAGGGAGCCCCCGGAGATAGGAGGGGCAAGTTACCTGGGCCCTTGCACTAAAAGTGGGGAAACTTGGGGCCAAGAAGAGGGAGGAGAGCCCTGAATCACCTCCTCCACCTTCCCAGATGGAGCCCCCTTTGTCCTCTCCGCCTCCCCATCCCCCCCCGCCCTACCTCCTTCCCCTCCCCACAGCACCTCTATATGTTTGTACAGATTTATTACTCTATTTTACTTGTACATATTTACTATTCTATTTATTTTGTTAATGATGTGCATCTAGCTTTAATTCTATTTGTTCTGATGACTTGACACCTGTCCACATGTTTTGTTTTGCTGTCTGTCTCCCCCTTCTAGACTGTGAGCCTGTTGTTGGGTAGGGACCGTCTCTATATGTTGCCGACTTATACTTCCCAAGCACTTAGTACAGTGCTCTGCACACAGTAAGCGCTCAATAAATATGATTGAATGAGGAAATGAATGAATCCAATGACTCCCAGAGGGGCCTACTTTCTGCTGGGCCCTTCCCTCTGTGAAGGAGCCTCACACGCCTTGACTAGACTGGGACTATCACTGTCAGTAGGAATGGGTCTGTTCACTGTTATATTGTACTCTCCCAAGTGCTCAGTATAATGCTTTACACATGGTAAGTGCTCAATATATAATAATAATAATGATGGTATTTGTTAAGCGCTTACTATTTACCAAGCACTCTTCTAACTGCTGGGGGAGATACAAGGTAATCAGGTTGTTCCATGTGGGGCTCACAGTCTTAATCCCCATTGTACAGATGAGGGAACTGAGGCCCTGAGAAGTTGAGTGACTTGCCCAAAGTCGAACAGCTGACAAGTAGCAGAGCAGGAATTAGAACCCATGACCTCTGACTTCCAAACCTGTGCTCTTTCCATTAAGCCACACTGTAATAAATGCGATCGAATGAATGAATGAATGAACTAAGCACTTGGGAGAGTACTATTCAATAGGCAAGAGTTAGACATTCCCTGACCAGAAGGAGCTTACTTGTGGAGGAGACAGCCATTACTATAAATTTACTATAAAATTACTATAAATTTTGGCTAAATTTTGGGAGGTGAGGACATGGTGAATGTAGGCCCACACAGTCTCTTTTTGGTTTTGTAAAATGACCAAACGGAAAAGTCACTGGTAAAGAGGCTGGAAATAATAATAATGATGGTATTTGTTAAGCGCTTACTATGTGCAAAGCACTGTTCTTAATCACTTACAGACACTTGAAATAGTCACACACACTTTCTATGGTAAAGCACAAAGATATCTTTAGCACTCTTCAAATTTCTTGTCAAAGCAGACAGCAGGTTAGAGCAAGCTCCGGCTCGGCTCCGCAGGCTATGGCAGATCTGCCATCAGCCTCCCTCCTCCTGGGGCACTTTAAACCTCCTATCTGGTCTTTGGATCAGGGCAGGGAAACAGACCTGGTGACCCCGTTTCTCTTTCAGTTCTGGTGTTTAATCTGTTATCAGTGCCAGGCACAGTTCTTAGGCCTTCTGTAGCTTCCTTTCCCAAAAGTTCCCTGATTAAAACAGAAATACCTGGGAACTGGGCTCAATAAACCTTAAGCTGAAACAAATCAGTCATTGGTTTCAGGATCAACAAGTGTTCTTCCTCAGCATTGGTGCTGAGTCACTGCTGTGGAAGAAGCTACAGTGGTTAATTAAAGTTGTAGTGTTTTAGGTTCGGGTTTTGCTCAATACTTAGCTCAAGCAAGCATGCGTGGGAGTAACAACACAAATTACAGGGATTGAAGAGGGGAATCCATTCTCAAAGCAGCCAAAATGGGGAAAGGCTTTTTATCTGAGCTGTTGGGGAGGTGATATCATATGATTCATGGAGCAGCCGAATATAGAACAAGCAGGCATTTTCTTGTGAAAGAAATGACTGAACATGTGGGATACAGACAGAAATCAATAGCAAGGCAGGAAGTTTGTCCTATTATGAATTTTCCTCTTAATCACAATGAAAAAGTGACATCAACCAATAGTTACTGAGCAACTGCTCTGGGCAGAACGCTGTACTAAGCTACTGGGAGAGTACAATAGAGTTAATCGATGGTATTTAACAATAATAATAATCATCATCATCAATCGTATTTATTGAGCGCTTACTGTGTGCAGAGCACTGTACTAAGCATTTGGGAAGTACAAGTCGGCAGCATATAGAGACAGTCACTACCCAACAGTGGGCTCACAGTCTAAAAGATAATAATTTATATTATTATAAATTATAATAATAATTTTGTTAATGATGTGCATGTAGCTATAATTCTATTTATTCTGATGGTTTTGACACCTGTCTACATGTTTTGTTGTCTGTCTCCCCCTTCTAGACTGTGAGCCCGTTGTTAGGTAGGAACCATCTCTATATGTTGCCAATTTGTACTTCCCAAGTGCTTAGTACAGTGCTCTGCACACAGTAAGCGCTCAATAAATATGATTGAATGAATGAATAATGCTGGTATTTATTAAGCGCTTACTATGTGCCAAGCACTGTTCTAAGCGCTGGGCAGTGTTCTATGTGTTTACTAAGAAGCAGCATGGCCTAATGGATAGAGCCCAGACCTGGGAATCAGAAGACCATGGGTTCTAATTCCAGCTCTGCCACTGGTTCAGTGGAAAGAGCCCGGGCTTTGGAGTCAGAGGTCATGGGTTCAAATCCTGGCTCCGCCACTTGTCATCTGTGTGACTTTGGGCAACTCACTTCACTTCTCTAGGCCTCAGTTCCCTCATCTGTAAAATGGGGATTAAGACTTTGAGCCCCCCATGGGACAACCTGATTACCTTGTAAACTCCCCAGCGCTTAGAACAGTGCTTTGCACATAGTAAGCGCTTAATAAATGCCATCATTATTATTATTATTATTGTCTGCTCTATGACCTGGGCAAGTCACTCAACTTCTCTGCACTTCAGTTCCCTCATCTGTAAAATGGGGATTAAGTCTGTGAGCCCCATGTGGTGCAGGGACTGTGTCCAACCTGATTTGCTTGGATCCACCCGAGAGCTTAGTACAGTGCCCGGCACTTGGTAAGTGCTTAACAAATACCATAATTATTATTATGTGCAGAACACTGTATTAAGCCCTTTGGAGAATAATACAACAGGACTAGCAGACACATTCCCTGCCCATAAGGAGATTTTAATCTACAGGGAGATAGACAAACATTAAAATAAATGATGGATATGTACATAAGTAGTAGGACTGATGGTGGGGTGAGTACCAAGTGCTTTTAGAGAAGCAGCGTGGCTCAGCCGAAAGAGCCGGGGCTTTGGAGTCAGAGGTCAGGGGTTCAAATCCCTGCTCCGCCAATTGTCAGATGTGTGTGACTTTGGGCAAGTCATTTAACTTCTCTGTGCCTCAGTTCCCTCATCTGTTCATTCATTCATACGTATTTATTGAGCGCTTACTGTGTGCAGAGCACTGTACTAAACGCTTGGGAAGTACAAGTTGCCAACATATAGAGACGGTCCCTACCCAACAGCGGGCTCACAGTCTAGAAGGGGGAGACAGAAAACAAGACATATTAACAAAATAAAATAAATAGAATAAATATGTACAAATAAAATAAATAAATAAAAAGAGTAATAAATATGTACAAACATATATACATATATACAGGTGCTGTGGGGAGGGGAAGGAGGTAAGGCAGGGATGATGGGGAGGGGGAGGAGGGGGAGAGGAAGGAGGGGGCTCAGTGTGGGAAGGCCTCCTGGAGGAGGTGAGCTCTCAGTAAGGCCTTGAAGGGAGGAAGAGAGTTGGTTGGCGGATGTGCGGAGGGAGGCCATTCCAGGCCTGGGGTAGAAACACGGCAATCAGGTTGTCCCACATGGGGCTTACAATTTTAATCCCCATTTTTCAGATGACATAACTGAGGCACAGAGAAGCTAAGTGACTTTCCCAATGTCACACAGCTCTTTCCACTGAGCCAAGCTGCTTCTCGTTTCCTTAAGACTGTGATTAAGACTATGAGCTCCATGTGGGACAACCTGATTACCCTGTATCTACACCAGAGCTTAGGACAATGCTTGGCATATAATAAGTGCTTAACAAATACCACTATTATTAATATTACTATATGAGAGAGGTAAGATAGAATGATCCAGGCAGAGGAGTGAAGTGTCAAACATTGTTGTAAGCACTGGGGTTATTACACGTTAATCATTCATTCAGTTGTATTTATTGAGTGCTTACTGTGTGCAGAGTACTGTACTAAGAGCTTGGAAAGTACAATTCAGCAAGAGGCAATCCCTGCCCACACTGGGCTTACAGTCTAGAAGAAGGGAGACAGACATCAAAACAAGTAAACAGGCATCAATACAAATAGAATTATAGATATGCACATATATACACAAGTGCTGTGGGGCAGGGAAAGGTGGGTAGAGCAAAGTGAGCTAGTCAGGGTAATCAATCAATCAATCATATTTATTGAGAGCTTACTGTGTGCAGAGCACTGTACTAAGCGCTTGGGAAGTCCAAGTTGGCAACATATAGAGACAGTCCCTACCCAACAGTGGGCTCACAGTCTAAAAGGTAATGTGGAGCGAGGGGGAATTGAGGAAAGGGGGGACAGTCTGGGAAGGCCTCTTGGAGGAGGTGAGCCTTCAGTAGGGCTTTGAAGGTGGGGGGGGGAAGTGTGATTGGTAGATTTGAGGAGGGAGGGCATTCCAGGCCAGGGGTAGGACGTGGGCCGGAGGTTGATGGTGGGACAATTTGTTGCCAAATTGTACTTCCCAAGCGCTTAGTACAGTGCTCTGCACACAGTAAGTGCTCAATAAATACGATTGATTGATTGATTGATTGACAGGTGAAAACAAAGCACAGTGAGAAGGTTAGTGGCACCAGAGGAGTGTGCAATTAGAGGAGTGCACCAGACGAGTGTGCGGGCTGGGATGGAGAAGGAGAGAAGGGAGGCGAGGTGAGAAGGGGCATGGTGATCATGTTGGACACTGTCCCTGCCCCACCAGGGGCTTCCAGAACAAGTAGGAGGGAAAACAGATAGCGAATCCCCATTTTATAGATGAGTAAGCTGAAACCCAAAGAAGTTACGTGACTTCCCCGAGGACTTCCAGCAGGCAAGTTGAGAAGCTGGAATTGGAACTTGGGTCCTCTGACTGCCAGGCCTGTGCTCTTTCCACTCAGCCATGCCTCTACTGATGTCAGGAAAATAAATGATGTGGCCCATGAAGAATCAAACCTTTCACAACTGGGCACACACCCCGTGCTCTTAAGCCCGGCCTTTCCTACAATAATAATATTTTCCTAGAGAAAATATTTAGGACCACTTCAAGCACTGATGGCCACATGGAGCCAAGACTTTAATTTAACACTGAGATTGTCCTGCCTCTTTGAGGGACTGAAGCCTCTATGTTTTCGCTGTGCGTATTTAGCGGATACAGAGCCAAACAAATGACTTCGGAGGCCCAGAACTAAAGCGTAAAACCAGCCTAGGGCAGAAACCGCCTCATCATCCCAAATTATTTTCCAATCCGTCCTTGAGCTTTAAGTGGAAAGATTTAACACACTCAGGGCAATGTGCAAGAACAGTCTAGACACACCCAGAGGACTGGGACGACGAGAAACCAGCCCTTTCCTGGAATATATAATTTCATGCTTGTGCATGTGGGGATCAAACTGTGCACAGTGCGGTTGTTTAATCCTAGGCCCTTCGCATCCTGGCTTTCCGGTCTCCTGCCTTGCCTCCCCGTGATTCCTGATTGCTACGTGGGGAGGTGGAATGCAGGTGAGTAGACAGACAAGGAGTGGCAGCCTCTTCCTCTCCCTGGAGTTAGCAGCCGCTGTTGAGAACAACATGTTAGTCACACCCACTCCGTTTCTCTGCATGGAGGAGAGAGTCCTCAGGGCTGCATTTTAGCCAGGCCGAGCTGGGAAGAGGGCAGTGCATCTTTTCAATCAATCAATCATATTTACTGAGTGTTTACTGTGTGCAGAGCACTGTACTAAATGCTTGGGAGAGTGCAATGTAACAGAGTTTTTTTTTTAAATGGCATTTATTAAGTGCTTACTATGCGCAAAGCACTGTTCTAAGTGCTGGGGAGGTTACCAGGTGATTGGGTTGTCCCACTGGGGGCTCACACTCTTAATCCCCATTTTACAGACGAGGGAACTGAGGCCCAGAGAAGTGACTTGCCCAAAGTCACACAGCTGACAATTGGCAGAACCGGAACTTGAACCCATGACCTCTGACTCCAAAGCCCATGCTCCTTCCACTGAGCCACACTGCTTCTCATTGGTTGAAATGTTCCCCGTCCACAACAAGTTTACAGTCTAGCGGGGATGGGCAACCACTGGAGGTTCTTTGAGGAGTGGGGAGCTATGGACTAAATGTGTTTGGAGGAGGGAGGGACACAGCTGTCACTTCGTTGCATGGTCTAGTGCCAAGAGCAAGGGCTTGGGAGTCAAAAGACGTGGGTTCTAATTCCTGCTCTGCCAGTTGTCTGCTTTGTGACCTTGGCAAATCACTTAACTTCTCCGTGCCTCAGTTCCCTCATCTGTAAAATGGGAATGAAGACTGTGAACCCCACATGGGACAACCTGATCACCTTGTATCCCCCACCAGTGCTTAGAACAGTGCTTTGCACATAGAAAACACTTAAATGCCATCGTTATTATTATTATTATCTGTAAAATGGGGATTAAGACTGTGTGTCCCGTGTGGGATGGGGACTATGTCCAACCTGATTACCTTGTATCTACCCCAGTGCTTAGAGCCGTGCCTGGCACATAGTAAATGCTAAAAAAGGGTAGAACTTAGAACAGCAGTTATGGTTTTTCTGCTACTTGAACCCCCTCACTAGTGTGGATCGAATCCAGTTGGCATTGTTCTGTATTCCCTCAAAGCCCCCTCAGGCTCATCTTAAAAGAGCAGAAGGTTTATAGCTTCAAATAGAACTTCTAGAGCATCAAATAGCTCCTCTCTGCTCCATCCTCCTCCAGACCTGGTTTAGTGCTGCCACATCAGTGCCAAACCACTGATGGTGGGCGAGGCAGGGTCTTTTTCATTCATTCATTCATTTATTCATTCAATTGTATATATTGAGTGCATACTGTGTGCAGAGCACTTACTAAGCGCTTGGGAAGTACAAGTCGGCAACATATAGACACAGTCCCTACCCTACAACCGGCTCACAGTCTAGAAGGGGGAGACAGACAATAAAAAAAGCACGTGGACAGGTATCAAGTTGTCAGAACAAACAGAATTAAAAATAGATGCACATCATTAACAAAATAGAATAGTAAATATGTACAAGTAAAATAGAGTAATAAATCTGTACAAACATATACAGGTGCTGTGGGGAGGGGAAGGAGGGCTGGGGGGTTGGGGGGGAGGAGAGGAAAAAGGGGGCTCAGTCTGGGAAGGCTTCTTGGAGGAGGTGAGCTCTCAGTAGGGCTTTGAAGGGAGAAAGAGAGCTAGCTTGGAGGATGTGTGGAGGGAGGGCATTCCAGGCCAGGGGGAGGACGTGGGCCGGGGGTCGATGGCGGGACAGGCGAGAACGAGGCCCAGTGAGGAGGTTAGCGGCAGCCGAGGAGCTGAGGGTGCAGGCTGGGCTGGAGAAGGAGAGAAGGGAGGTGAGGTAACAGGGGGCGAGGTAGGTGAGGTAGGTGTCCTTCTACCTCACCTCACTGCTCTCCTATTGCAATCCAGCCCACACGCTTTGCTCTTCTAATGCTAACCTTCTCACTGTATCTCAATCTTGTCTATCTTGCTACTGACCTCTTGCCCACATCCTGCCTCTGGCCTGGAATGCCCTCCCTCTTCATATCTGACAATTACCCTCCCCCACTTCAAAGCCTTACTGAAGGCATATCTCCTCCAAGAGGACTTCTTCCCTGATGAAGCCCTCTTCTAATAATTAATAATAGTTAATAATTATGGTGTTTGTTAAGTGCTTACTATGTGACAGGCACTGTTCTAAATGCAGGGGTGGATACAAGTAAATCAGGATGGACACAGTCCCTGTCCCATGGGGGCTCACAGTCTCGATCCCCATTTTACAGATGAGGTAGCAAGCACAGAGAAGTGAAGTGACTTGCTCAAGGTCACAGAGCAGACAAGCAGAGGAGCCAGAATTAGAACCTATGACCTTCTGTTTCCCAGGCCCATGCTTTATCTACTATACCATGCTGCTCTTCTCCCACTCTTTTCTGCGTCACCTTGACTTGCTCCCTTTAGTTATACCCCTCCCAATCCCACAGCACTTATGTACATATGTGTAATTTATTTCCATTAATGTCTGTCTCCCCTTCTAGTCTGTAAACTGGCTGTGGGCAGGGAAAGGGTCTGTTTATTGTTATATTGTACCCTAAGCGCTTAGGAGAGTGCTCTGCACACAGTAAGTGCTCAATAAATACGATGGACTGACTGTCTTGGGGCTGGGGGGAGAGGGGATAGGTCCTCAACTGGAAAGTGCAGCCTCCTTTTAATTAGTGGCCCTGGGGAACCATCCTGCCCTTAGCCATAAATCCTGCTTCCCCAAGGGACCCCGGGCAGAGCAGAAGCTTCCCGAAGAGCGTGGCACCAAGACGGAGAAGTGAAAATGGCACCCGGTATTTCACTGGGCCAGGCATTTTTAATTTCTTAATGATGGCATTTATTAATGATAGCATTTATTAAGCGCTTACTATGTGCAAAGCACTGTTCTAAGCGCTGGGGAGGTTACAAGGTGATCAGGTTGTCCCACGGGGGGGCTCATAGTCTTTATCTCCATTTTACAGATGAGGTCACTGAGGCCCAGAGAAGTGAAGTGACTTGCCCAAAGTCACACAGCTGACAATTCGCGGAGCCGGGATTTGAACCCATGACCTCTGACTCCAAAGCCCGGGCTCTTTCCACTGAGCCACTCTGTTTCTCTAGTTTCTTGTTTCCTCTAGTTCTCCCATTCTAGACTGTGAGCTCACAGTGGGCAGGGAATGCATCTATTGTTATATTCTTCCCCCCCAAGGGCTTAGAGAAGCAGCGTGGTTCAGTGGAAAGAGCCCGGGCTTGGGAGTCAGAGATCATGGGTTCTAATCCCAGCTCTGCCACTTATCAGCTGTGTGACTTTGGGCAAGTCACTTAACTTCTCTGTGCCTCAGTTACCTCATCTGTAAAATGGGGATTGAGACGGTGAGCCCCACGTGGGACAACCTGATTACCTTGTATCCCCCCCACAGTGCTTAGAACAGTGCTTTGCACAGGGTAAGCACTTAACAAATACCATTATTATTATTATTAGTAGTAGTAGTAGTACAGTGCTCTCTCTGTATAGAGGAAGATCTCTAGGGACTGTCTCTATATATTGCCAACTTGTACTTCCCAAGCGCTTAGTATAGTGGTCTGAAAACAGTAAGCGCTCAATAAATACGATTGATTGATTGATCTCAATAAATACAATTGATTGATTAGTTTTTGCTCACAAAGTGACACTACTATCTCGATGGAACTGTTTACATACACACAGATACACACAATATACACCCGCATGCATTCACAGATTCCTCCTTTCCCTCCTCACACAGGTTGGGACACACAGGCAGGGACTCACTAACACAAACTGGGTTACGCAAGCATAGACACACATGCATACAAACTGGTTCACACGCAGGCAGAGACTCCCTAACACTGATCCCTAGGTACACCTAGGTACAACTACACAGGCCTGTAGTTGCAGTACCGACTGAGGGATTTGGATTTAACATGTCCAAAACAGAGCTCCTTATCTACCCACCCAAACCCTCCACTCTCCCAGACTTTCCCTTCCCTGTAGACGACACCACCATCCTTCCCGTCTCCCAAGCCTGTAACCTTGGCGTTATCCTTGACTACTCTCTCACGCCCTCTCTCCACACATCCTCCAAGCTAGCTCTCTTCCTCCCTTCAAAGCCCTACTGAGAGCTCACCTCCTCCAGGAGGCCTTCCCAGACTGAGCCCCCTTTTTCCTCTCCTCCTCCCCAACCCCCCTGCCCTACCTCCTTCCCCTCCCCACAGCACCTGTATATGTTTGTACAGATTTATTACTCTATTTATTTTACTTGTACATATGTACTATTCTATTTATTTTGTTAATGATGTGCATTTAGCTCTAAGTCTATTTGTTCTGACGACGTGACACCTGTCCACTTGTTTTGTTTTGTTGTCCGTCTCCCCCTTCTAGACTGTGAGCTCATTGTTGGGTAGGGACCGTCTCTATATGTTGCCGACTTGTACTTCCCAAGCGCTTAGTACAGTGCTCTGCACACAGTATGTGCTCAATAAATACGATTGAATGAATGAATTCAACCCACATATCCAACCTGTCACCAAATCCTGTCAGTCTCACCTTCTCACCTTCACTAAAATCTCACCTTTCCTCTCCACCAGAACTGCTACCATGTTAGTACAATCACTCATCCTATCCCACCTGGATTACTGCATCAGCCTCCTTTCTGACCTCCTGCCTCTTCCCACTCCAGTCCATACTTCGCTCCACTGCCCGGATTATCTTTCTACAGAAACGTTCAGGGCATGTCACCCCGCTCCTCAAAAATCTCCAGTGGTTGCCTATCCACCTCCATATCCAACAAAAAGTCCTTACCATTGGCTTTATTTAAAGCACTCCATCACCTTATCCCCTCCTACCTCACCTCACTTCTCTCCTTCTAGACTGTGAGCCCACTGTTGGGTAGGGACTGTCTCTGTATGTTGCCAACTTGTACTTCCCAAGCGCTTAGTACAGTGCTCTGCACACAGTAAGCACTCAATAAATACAATTGATTGATTGATTGATTCTACAATCCAGCCTGCATACTTCACGCCTCTGGTGCTAACCTTCTCACTGTGCCTCCATCTCTCCTATCTCACCACCAACCCCTGGCCCACAACCTGCCTTTGGCCTGGATTGCCCTCCCTCCTTTCTCCTCCATGTCTGTCTCCTCCCGGCCCCCATGATTGTGAGCTTGTTGTGGGCAGGGATTGTCTCTATTGCTGCATTGTACTTTCCCAGCGCTTAGTACAGTGCTCTGCACACAGTAAGTGTTCAATAAATATGAATGAATGAATAAATGAACGAGGGACACACACAGGCACCATACAACCATACACACAAACACACAAGGAAGTCAAGGGATGTGATAAAGGAGTACAAAGTCCAGAAAGTAACTGTGACCAAGGGAGAAGACAAGAGAAAAATGAAGAGGAGGAGGAGAAACTGAGAAGTTGAGAAATTCTTCGGTCTGTCAAATTGAGGTGAAGATTGATTACTTCTGCTAATGTACAGAAAAGGAAAAGAAGAACAGTATCAAGTGAATTGTCACCTGGGGATTCTGAACCATGTCATGTCTATTTTGTGACAATTCCTCTTTTGTGTCAACCTCCCTTCTGCTTCCCTTCTTTACTGACTTTGAGAGGGGTGTGGAGAGAGGAGGTAACCACATTGATGGAAGTGGCGGTTTCGCCTGTTCCTCATTTATGCCCTCCTCCCTCTCCATGCCTCTTCTGACCACATTGGCCATGGTGGTTACTGTGTCATCTCTTCTCCCTGTTGGTACTTTCCTAGGTTGATACTTCCCAGCTGGGCAAGGATGGTGAACTGAATGGACTGTGCTAATGGTGCCCATGTATCAAACAGAAATCCTTACCATCACCTTTAAAGCAGTCAATTCATTCATTCATTCATTGTTGTATTTATTGAGCTCTTACTGTGTGCAGGGCACCGTACTAAGCACTTGGGAAGTACAATTCAGCAACAAATAGAGACAATCCCTGCCCACAGCAGGCTCACAGTCAATCACCTTGTTCTCTCCTACGTCACCTCGCTGCTCTTCTACCACACCCCAGCCCACACTCTTCACTCCTCAGGTGCCAACCTACTCTCTGTATCTTAATCTCGTCTATCTCACTGACGACTTCTTGCCCACATCAGCCTCTGACCTGGAACACCCTTCCTTTTCCTATCTGACAGACAATTACTGTCCCCACCTTCAAAGCCTTATTGAAGGCACATCTCCTCCAAGAGGCCTTCCCTGACTAAGCTCTCATTTCCTCTTCTCCCACTCCCTTCTTTGTCACACACTGACTTGCTCCCTTTATTCATCCCTCCCTCAGCCCCGCAGCACTTACGTACGTATCTGTAATTTATTTAGGAGAAGCAGCGTGGCTCAGTGGAAAAGAGCCCGGGCTTTGGAGTCACAGGTCATGGGTTCAAATCCCGCTCCGCCACTTGTCAGCTGTGTGACTTTGGGCAAGTCACTTAACTTCTCTGGGCCCCAGTGACCTCATCTGTAAAATGGGGATTAAGACTGTGAGCCCCCCGTGGGACAACCTGATCACCTTGTAACCTCCCCAGCGCTTAGAACAGAGCTTTGCACATAGTAAGCACTTAATAAATGCCATTATTATTATTATTATTATTTCTATTAATGCCCATCTCCCCCTCTAGACTGTAAGCTTGTTGTGGGCAGGACACGTGTCTACCAGTTGTCTACATGTTATATTATTATATTGCATTCTCTTGGGAATTAGAGCAGTGCTCTGAAAACAGTAAGTGCTCAACAAATACAATTGATTGATTGATTGATTGGTATCTATGATCCTACTGTCTCAGGTGCCCTCATCCTCCAGGCTCTTCTGCCGGTCTCAGCTCCGCAACATTGCCAAGATCCGCCCTTTCCTCTCCATCCAAACCGCTACCCTGCTAATTCAAGCTCTCATCCTATCCCGTCTGGACTACTGCACTAGCCTTCTCTCTGATCTCCCATCCTCGTGTCTCTCTCCACTTCAATCCATACTTCATGCTGCTGCCCGGATTATCTTTGTCCAGAAACGCTCTGGACATATTACTCCCCTCCTCAAAAACCTCCAATGGCTACCGATCAATCTGCGCATCAGGCAGAAACTCCTCACCCTGGGCTTCCAGGCTGTCCATCCCCTCGCCCCCTCCTACCTCACCTCCCTTCTCTCCTTCTACTGCCCAGCCCGCACCCTCCGCTCCTCCACCGCTAATCTCCTCACTGTACCTCGCTCTCGCCTGTCCCGCCATCGACCCCCGGCCCACGTCATCCCCCGGGCCTGGAATGCCCTCCCTCTGCCCATCCGCCAAGCTCGCTCTCTTCCTCCCTTCAAGGCCCTGCTGAGAGCTCACCTCCTCCAGGAGGCCTTCCCAGACTGAGCCCCTTCTTTCCTCTCCCCCTCGTCCCCCTCTCCATCCCCCCGTCTTACCTCCTTCCCTTCCCCACAGCACCTGTATATGTGTATATATGGTTGTACATATTTATTACTCTATTTATTTATTTATTTATTTATTTTACTTGTACATTTCTATCCTACTTATTTTATTTTGTTGGTATGTTTGGTTCTGTTCTCTGTCTCCCCCTTTTAGACTGTGAGCCCACTGTTGGGTAGGGACTGTCTCTATGTGATGCCAATTTGTACTTCCCAAGCGCTTAGTACAGTGCTCTGCACATAGTAAGCGCTCAATAAATACGATTGATTGATTGATTCTGTGTACCTTGTCCTCTTTGTAGGGGATTCAATCACTGGGATTGTACCCTGAGTGACTACTTTAATAATAATGTTGGTATTTGTTAAGCGCTTACTATGTGCAAAGCACTGTTCTAAGCGCTGGGGGGAACACAAGGAGATGAGGTTGTCCCATGTGAGGCTCACAGTCTTAATCCCCATTTTACAGATGAGGGAACTGAGGCACAGAGAAGTGAAGTGATTGCCCAAGGTCACACAGCAGACGTGGGGGAGGCGGGATTCGAACCCATGACCTCTGACTCCCAAGCCCGCGCTCTTTCCACTGAGCCATGCTGCTACTTTAGCAACTGTCTCACTCACCACAGCCTGCCCTGGCCCTGCTCTAATCGGATATCATCTAATAATAATTATGGTACTTGTTAAGCGCTTACTATGGGCCAAGCACTATTCTAAGCACTGGGGTAGATCCAAGTTAATCAGGTTGGACAGAGTCCCTGTCCCACATGGGGCTCACACTCTTATCCCCACTTTACAGATGAGGTAACTGAGGCCCAGAGAAGTTAAGGGACTTGTCCAAGGTCACACAGCATGGCAGAGCTGAGAATAGAGTCCAGGCCGAGAAGCAGTGTGGCTCAGTGGAAAGAGCCTGGGCTGGGGGGCCAGAGGTCGTGGGTTCTGATCTTGGCTCTGCCACTTGTCAGCTGTGTGACCTTGAGCAAGTCTCCTCACTTCTCTGGGCCTCAGTTCCCTCATCTGTAAAATGGGGATGAAGACTGTGAGGCCCCCTTTTAGACTGTGAGCCCACTGTTGGGTAGGGACTGTCTCTATATGTTGCCAATTTGTACTTCCCAAGCGCTTAGTACAGTGCTCCGCACATAGTAAGGGCTCAATAAATATGATTGATGATGATGATGATGATAATCTGATTACCTTGTATCTACCCCAGTGCTTTGAACAGTGCTTGGCACATAGTAAGAACTTAACAAATACCAACATTATTATTATTATGACTCCCAAGTCCGTGCTCTATCCACTAAGCCATGCTTACCATAAAGATAGAACAGTAAATAGAACTAACAGGATTACCTAGCCTCTCCCGGGTTAGGGAAATTTGGGTAGGGACACAGGCAGACACAAACGTGAGTCACCTCCCCAGAGCCACTCAGCCACCATCAGATAGACTCCACTAACCCCACACATGCTCCAGGCCATCAGCACCCACTGTCCCACTTAGCCGTTCAGAGCCACATAGGCCCATTCAGTCCCCGCCCAAACAACTCCCACCCAGGTACACTGAGTCAGCCACATCCTGCTTACACACCTGCATTCTCCCTCACTCCTTATGTAAGTAGACCCACAGGCACTCCGGTACGTTCATCTCCCTTCACTTTATCACCCTCTTCCTCTCATCACCTAACAATCAGGGTTTGTATTGGCTATCCAGTCTGCGATTATTATTATGGTATCTGCTAAGTAATAATAATAATAATAATGATGATAGCATTTATTAAGTGCTTACTATGTGCAATGCACTGTTCTAAGCACTGGGGAGGTTACAAGGTGATCAGGTTGTTCCACAGGGGGCTCACAGTCTTATTCCACATTTTACAGATGAGGGAACGGAGGCCCAGAGAAGTTAAGTGACTTGCCCAAAGACACAGAGCTGACAAGTGGCAGAGCCATGACCTCTGACTCCAAAGCCCGTGCTCTTTCCACTGAGCCACGCTGCTTCTCTGTGCTTCTAAGTGCTTACTAAGTGCTTATATGTTGCCAACTTGTACTTCCCAAGCGCTTAGTACAGTGCTCTGCACACAGTAAGCACTCAATAAATACGATTTATTACTCTGTGTCTAGTATTGTTCTAAGAGCTGGGGTAGATATATGTTAATAAAGTTGGACACAGGTTCTGTCCCACATGGGGCTCACAGTCTTTCCTACCTTATACGCTCCCCTCCCCCCATATATAAAGAGAAAGAGAGAGAGAAGAGTTAGTTGTTTATAACAAGTTCAGGCATATACAGGTGATTACATAATAATAATAATTTTGGTATAAAGTGCTTACTATGTGCAAAGCACTGTTCTAAGCGCCAGGGAGGATACAAGGTGATCAGGCCGTCCCTTGTGGGGCTCACAGTCTTAATCTCCATTTTACAGATGAGGTCACTGAAGCACAGAGAAGTTAAATGACTTGCCCAAAGTCACACAGCTGACAAGCGGCGGAGCCGGGATTAGGACCCATGACCTCTGACTCCCAAGCCCGTGCTCTTCCCACTGAGCCACGCTGCTTCTCATTCTCATTACATCCCGGCTCTGCCAACTGTCAGCTGTGTGACTATGGGCAAGTCACTTAACTTCTCTGTGCCTCAGTTACCCCACCTGTAAAATGGGGAATTAAAACTGTGAGCCCCCCGTGGGACAACCTGATCACCTTGTAACCTCCCCAGTGCTTAGAACAATGCTTTGCACATAATAAGCACTTAAATACCATCATTATTATTACAGGTGAGAGTAACATCCTGAGAAACAGGGGAAAGGTTATGAGAGCTACCTTTTTTATGGTGTTTTAGTGCTTACTTTATGCTAGACACTGTAGTATGTGCTGGGGTAGATGCAAAATAATTGGGTTGGACACGGTCCCTGCCCCACATGGGGCTCACAGTCTTAATCCCCATTTTACACATGAGGTAATTGAGGCACAAAGAAATCCAAGATCGCCCAGCAGACAAGGGGAAGGACTGGGATTAAAACTCATGACAAGAGCCAAGACGGTGCTCTATCCACTAGACATCACTGCTTCCACTCCAGTAAGTTAGTTAAGAAAGAATGACTCAGGAAGTAGGATTTCAGGAGGTCCATAAATAATGACAGGGAGAGAGCTACTGAGTTGAGAGAAGGAGGGTGTTTCAGACCTTGAGGGGAGCATTGAAGAAGGTTCAGAGTCAGAAATGGAATTAAATAATCAATCAATGGTATTTTTTGAGCTCTTACTGTGTGCAGAGCACTGCACTAAGCATTTGAGTGGATCATCTTGAGTGCATGGGAAGCATGTGTAGGGGCCGAGACAGAGGGAGGATAAGTAAGTTCACTGTGGGCATTCATTCATTCATTCAATCATATTTATTATCATCATCATCAATCGTATTTATTGAGCACTTACTATGTGCAGAGCACTGTACTAAGCGCTTGGGAAGTACAAATTGGCAACATATAGAGACAGTCCCTACCCAACAGTGGGCTCACAGTCTAAAAGGGGGAGACAGAGAACAAAACCAAACGTACTAACAAAATAAAATAAATAGAATAGATATGTACAAGTAAAATAAATAAATAAATAAATTTATTGAGCGCTTACTGTGTGCAGAGCACTGTACTAAGTGCTTGGGAAGTACAAGTCAGCAACATAAAAAGACAGTCCCTATCCAACAGTGGACTCACAGTCTTGGAGGGGGTGTGGGCAGGGAATGTGTCAGTTTATTGTTATATTGTATTCTCCCAAACACTTAGTACAGTGGTCTGCACACATTAAGTGCTCAATAAATATGACTTATGAATGAAAGTGGTTTGGGATGGCTTGGTGAAGGGGCTTGAAGCAGAGAAGCAGTGTTGCTTAATGGTTAAAGCACAGGCCTGGGAGTCTTCTAATCCCGCCTCTGCCACTTGTCTGCTGTGTGACCTTGGCAAGTCACTTCACTTCTCTCTGTCTCAGTTACTTCAATTGCAAAATGGGGATTAACACTGTAAGCCCCATTTGGGACATGGATTGTGTCCAACCTGATTAGCTAAAATCTGCCCCATAGTACAGTGCCTGACATATAGTAAGCGTTTAAACAAATACCATTTTAAAAAACGAGAAGATACACACAACCTGGAGATACAGCTGATATAGTTAGCACCTTACCCAGGTTATAGCCAGTCCGTGATACATTCAACGCAGGGTGACAGCCACCATTGTCTGACACCTTGACGACTCAGTGCATCATTGCAAAATGCCACAACGGATGAAGCAGCTAGATTTTGGGACTAAGAAGTCTTACCCCCGTTTTAAAGACAGCAGGTGAATTTGTAAAAATGTTTGAAGAAGACCCTGATGGAGAAGTAAGAAGTAAGAAGGGGGATCCCAAAGGAAGTGGTCTGTTACAAGGTACTTTATGAAGGCAAGTAATAATAACAATAATAATAGCATTATTGTAATATTGTAATATTGTAATATTGTAATTGTGATAATAGCATTATCACAGTCTTAATCCCCACTTTACAGATGAGGTAACTGAGGCACAGAGAAGTTAAGTGACTTGCCCAAAGTCACACAGCTGAATTTGTTAAGTGCTTACCATATGACAGGCACTGTGCTAAGTGCTGGGGATACAAGCAAATGGAGTTGAACATAGTCCCTGTCCCTTGTGGGGCTCACAGTCTAAATCCCTGTTTTACAGGTGAAGGAACTGAGGCCCAGATAGTAATAATAATAATAATAATAATAATAACGTTGTTCAATTAAAAAAAAAAACCAAAAACCCAAAACAGAACTCTATCCCAGGTAGCTAAAAGAGCTTCCATTTCTGCAGCTTCCTGCAAAGATTCCTAAATCATATTACAAGTTGCCATTCATTCATTCAATCATATTTATTGAGCACCTTCTGTGTGCAGAGCACTGTACTAAGCGCTTGGGAAGTACAAGTTGGCAACATATAGAGACAGCCCCTACCCAACAGTGGGCTCACAGTCTAGAAGGGGGAGACAGACAACAAAACCAAACATGTGGACAGGTGTCAAGTCATCAGATTACATAGAAGTAAAGCTAGATGCACATTATTAACAAAATAAATAGAATAGTAAATATGTACAAGTAAAATAAATAGAGTAATAAATCTGTACAAACATGCATACAAGTGCTGTGGGGAGGGGAAGGAGGTAGGGCAAGGGGGATAGAGGTGATACCTGCCCACAAGGAGCTTAGAGGCTACATCTGTTTAAGATGCAGATGTACTTTGAAGGACCATAAACTTGCTGAATTATGAGGTCCATAATAATAATAATAATAATAATAACAACAACAACAATAAAGATGGCATTTATTAAGCACTTACTATGTGCAAAGCACTGTTCTAAGCGCTGGGGGGATACAAGGTCATGAGGTTGTCCCACGTGGGGCTCACAGTCTTCATCCCCATCTTACAGATGAGGGAACTGAGGCCCAGAGAAGTGAAGTGACTTGCCCAAAGTCACACAGCTGACAATTGGGATTTGAACCCATGACCTCTGACTCCAAAGCCCGGGCTCTTTCCCACTGAGCCACGCTGTCCATCAATAGGAGAGGGTAAGAGGGGGGAGATGGTGGAGGATTAGGGACTGACCTGTACTTAGATGGAAGCAGGAAAGCCCCTGGGAAAAGAAAGATAGGGAAAAAAAAATCTTAGAAGATTTTTGTCTCTGGGTTTTTCAAGCGTTTATATTTTCTGGAGTTCTGTGTGAGAGCAAAGGAGGTTTCCCCAGGAGCCAGTGGTTCAAAAAAAAAAAAAGCAGGAAAGGGAGGCAGAATGGATCAAGAGAGACAGAGATAGAAACTGTAAGACACAGAAAGAGAGGCAAAACAACAGAGAGGAAAACAGGGAAACAGAGTCAGAGAAAATGAGACAGAGATGGATTAACTCCTACTACCTCTTATTTAGACTGTGCACCTCATTTGGGACAGGGATTGTGTAAAACCTAATTAACTTGTATGTTACCCCAGTGTTCAGAACAGTGTTTGCCACTTAATAAATGCTTAGCCAATATAATAATAATAATACTGTATTTCAGAAACAAATAAGCTTAGAAGGAAAAATTTTGCAAGCGCAATATTCCCAAAAGAAATCATTTGAAATAAAAATGCTTGTACATGGGAGAATATACCATTCTGACCATGAAACAGCCAGTTACAAATACAACAGGATAAAATCCAGTATCCGCAAAGGAATCCAATATAAAACATTTCACTTCAAACGTCCCCTTTTCAGTGGCAATTAAGCAATTAATTAAAATGAGAGAGATTTTAGGGTGGCATTTGAACATTCACTCTGGAATTTTCACATTATTTTAAACCTTGGCTCTGGTTGCCAAAGCTAGTTGCCTTTCTGAACTGTACTTCATGTTTCTTAGTTTTGGCAGCTATTATATTTAAGGCAATAAAATAGCAATGTGTGGCAAGGGTGTAAAGCATTCTGCTAGTGACGGGTATAACAGTAACACAATTTGTACTGAAAAATGTCAGTCATGATATTTTTGAACCATCTACCTCCTCTCTCATTAATTCTCATTGAATAACATGATTTTCCTACAATACAAGTTTCTATAAGAACAGAACCCTTGCATTCTCCCAGTAGTTCCAATTATGACTGTAAATTTTCCAAATCCAGCTTTCCTAGCTGTATACTTCTGCTTTCTTTGCAGAGTTCTGAATTTGCTTACCTCAGTGACAGAGATACTGTCCTGGAGTGTATGTTTTCCTGAGTAATATTCAATTTTTTATCATGAACCGCTTGAAGAATTGCTTAATATTGATGTGTTTTGATGGCCTTCAGCCTTATCCTTTTGAGCTGTGACCTTGTCAGATCTAATTTCATTTTGGATCATATTTACATAGGAGGGACCTGAGGGAGGAAAAAAAAAATCCGGTTCTCCAGGAAGTGAGGTCAAAGATCCAAAGGGTGACACTCCCATTCTGAGTCAGAACGGAATTACCGCTCGAGGGCAGACATGATGGGAAGACCTTATGTTCTACGATCATTTAAAAGCCTGTTGTTGGTTGCAGAAAGAATGTAAGAGGGTTCTCTGGATCCTAACTCACTTCCAAATTTGTTAATCCCATGTGGCACTTTATACTACCCCTCTGGTTTCATATCCAGGATCTAATCTTCAGTTCCCATTTTAAGAAGATGGGCAGCAGTGGGAGGGAGGGGGTTGTTTAGTGGAAAGAGAACAGGATAGGAAATCAGGAGAACTGCAGCCTAATCCCACCTCCATCACTTTTTTCTTTTTTTTTTTTAATAGTATTTAAGTGCTTACTATGTGCCAGGCACTATACTGAGCACTGGAGTAGATGAAAGCTAATCAGGGGCTTCCAGTAATAGTCCCCATTTTGGAGAAGCAGTGTGGCCTACTAGGTAGACCATGGATTTAGGAGGCAGAAGGATCTGGGTTTTGGCATAGTGGATAGAGCAGGGCCCGGGAGTAGGAAGGACAGGGGTTCTCATCCAGGCTTCACCACTTGTCTGCTGTGTGACAAGTCATTCACTTCTTTGTGCCTCAGTCACCTCATCAGTAAAATGGGGATTGAGACTCTGAGCCCCATGTGGGACAGGGGCTGTGTCCAACCCGATTTGCTTATATCCACCCCAATACTTAGTTCAGTGCTTGACACATAGTAAGTGCTTAACAAATACCATTATATATATATATATATAATAATATAATAATACCAGCTCCTCCACATGTCTGATGTGTGACCTTGGGCAAGTGGCTTCACTTCTCTGGATGTTACTAAAAAATGGGGATTAAGGTTAGAGAAGCTGCATGGCTCAGTGGAAAGAGCATGGGCTTTGGAGTCAGAGGTCATGGGTTCAAATCCCTGCTCCGCCAGCTGTGTGACTTTGGGCAATTCACTTAACTTCTCTGTGCCTCAGTTACCTCATCTGTAAAATGGGGATTAAGACTGTGAGCCCCCCAGGGGACAATCTGATTACCTTGTAACCTCCCCAGAGCTTAGAACAGTGCTTTGCACATAGTAAGTGCTTAATAAATGCCATAAAAAAACAGTTGTGAGCCCTGTGTGGGTCAGGGACTGTGTCCAACCTGATTTGCTTGTATCCACCCCAGTGCTTAGAACAGCACCTGATAATAAGGGCAATCAATTCCACAATTATTATTATTATTATTTTACAGTTGAGGTAACAGGCACAGAGAAGTTGAGTGATTTGTCCAAGGCCACACAACAGACAAGTGGAAGAGGCAGGATTAGAACCCAGTTCCTTTTGCTTCCCAGGCCCGTGCTCTATGCACTAAGCTATACTGTGCTAGGTTACCTTGGGAAAGTCACCTAACTTCTCTATGTCTTAATTATCTCATTTGTGAAATGGGGATTGAATTTCTCTAACTGAGACTGTGAGTCCTGTGTGGGACTGGGAATGTGCTAATTCAATTATCCTTACCTACCCCAGCGTTTGACATGTAGTAAGTGCTTAAAAAATATTATAATTACTATTGTAATTATTGTTAGTATTAATAAAACTAGGGTGATATTGGTATGGAGACAGTGCTGCAACCCCAAACTATCTTCCCTTGGACACAAACTGACTCCTCCAAATCTGACATGTTTGGAGATCCTGACTGGGGAAAGCCCTTCAGTTGAGAAATGGTGTAAATGTACTTAGCCTTTACTCCTTCCCTGTGAGTATTCTACACGTGCTAATCTAATAATAATAATAATAATAATAATGGTATTTGTTAAGCGCTTACTATGTTCAAAGCACTGTTCTAAGTGCTGGGGAGATACAAGGTGTTCAGATTGTCCCACGGGGGGCTCACAATCTTAATCCCCATTTTACAGATGAGGGAACTGAGGCCCAGAGAAGTGAAGTGACTTGCCCAAAGTCACACAGCTGACAAGTGGAGGAGCCAGGATTTGAACCCCTGATCTCTGACTTCAAAGCCCGGGCTCTTTCCACTGAGCCACGCTGTTTCTCAATCTAGCATGCAAGTCCTGGGCTAGTCCAAAATGAAAACAAAAATTAAACACAAACTAGAACAAGAGAAGCCAGAGCTTCTTAATTTCCTTGAAAAATCTTTTTTCATGACCAATTCCTATAACCCAAAGACCACCTCCACCATTCACCCTTTCCCCACAAAGAAATTGAAAAGGTAACTCTGCCAGAACACACAGTAAGTGCATAACTAATGCCACCAACTGAACTAAGTGGATTTTGTCTCCTTGAGGCTTCCCCAACATCTGAATCCCTCACTCTATCCTTTCCATTCCCAGAGCCAAAATGGCATGCAGGACTCTAATAATTTTAATTATTATTATTATTATTATTATTATTATTATTAATAATAATAATTGTTGTATTTGTTAACTTGTTAAAAACTTGGCACAAGAAATCCCAGGAACTCTATTCTATCAATCAATCAATCGCATTTATTGAGCGCTTACTGTGTGCAGACCACTGTACTAAGCGCTTGGGAAGTACAAGTTGGCAACATATAGAGACAGTCCCTACCCAACAGTGGGCTCACAGTCTAAAAGGAGGAGACAGAGAACAAAACCAAACATACTAACAAAATAAAATAAATAGAATAGATATGTACAATAAATAGAATAGATATTCTATGAGTATTTTCTGTGGTTACTATCAATAATTACAGAAGGATACTTTCCAAACCACTGTGAGAGATAAATGTTAAAGTCAATGAGCTAGTACATTAGAATATTTTAATGGAATAATAATAACAATGGTATTTACTAATCACTTACTCTGGGCCAAACATTATCCTAGGTACTGGGGAAAGAGATAGGATAATTAAATCGGACACAGTTCCTGCAAAACACGGGACTTGCAGTTTAAGAGGGAGGGAAAACAGGCATTTTATCCCAGTCTTCAGATGAGGAAACCGAGGCACAGAGAAGTGACTTGCCCAAGGTTGCCGAGCAGGGAGTGGTAGAGTCAGGATTATCTATTTATTTTATTTTGTTAGTATGTTTGGTTTTGTTCTCTGTCTCCCCCTTTTAGACTATGAGCCCACTGTTGGGTAGGGACCGTCTCTATATGTTGCCAATTTGTACTTCCCAAGCGCTTAGTACAGTGTTCTGCACATAGTAAGTGCTCAATAAATACGATTGATGATGATGATGATGATGCGGGACAATCTGATCACCTTGTATCCTCCACAGTGCTTAGAACAGTGCTTTGCACATAGTAAGCACTTAACAAATGCCATTATTATTATTATTATTATTTGAACTAATGTTCTAAATTCTTGGGTGAGTTTACCAGAAGCAAGTTACATGATCTCTGCCCTCCAAGATTTTACAATTTACTGGAGAAAGTAAAACCAGAAACTAGCTATGACTCAGTGAGATTATAGATGATCATTTTTTAAATATTTGTTAAGAGCTTACTACATTCCAGGAACTGTACTAAGTGCTGGAGTAGATACAAGCTAATCAGGTTGGACAAGTCCATGCCCCTCAAGGGGGCGACAGCTTTAATCCCCATTTTACAATAGAGGAAACTGAGGCACAGAGAAGTTAAGTGATTTGCCCAAGGTCACACAGCAGGCAAGTGGCAGATCAGGATTAGAACTCAGGTCCTCTGGCTCCCAGTCCCTTGTTCTATGGCAGAGTGGATAGAGCCCTGGCCTGGGAGTCAGAAGGTCATGAGTTCTAATCCTGCTCTGCCACTTGTCTGCTGTGTGACTTGGGCTTCTTGCTCCACTTCTCTGGGCCTCAGTTACCACCTCTGTAGAATGAGGATTGAGACTGAGTCTCACATGGTACATGGCTCAGTGGAAAGAGCACACGCTATGGAGTCAGAGGTCATGGGTTCAAATCCCGGCTCCACCAGTTGTCAGTTGTGTGACTTTGGGCAAGTCACTTCACTTCTCTGTGCCTCAGTTACCTCATCTGTAAAATGGGGATGAAGACTGTAAGCTCCCCGTGGGACAACCTGATCACCCTGTAACCTCCCCAGCGCTTAGAACAGTGCTTTGCACATAGTATGCACTTAATAAATGCCATCATTATTATTACAGGGACTGTGTCCACCCACTTTTCTTGTACCCACCTTAGCGCTTAGTACAGTGCCTGGCATATAGTAAGCGCTTAAATACCACAGTAATTACTATTATTTCCACTAGGCCATACTGCTTCTCATTTAATAGTTGTTGATAAACAGTTGGGTCATCTGGCCTCTATTTCTGACTTTGTTAATGACCTGCTAGAGGCAGGAAGGAGAATCATGAAATATCTCTAACAGGAATAATAATAATACTTATTATTACTATTGATAATAATACATGTTAAGTGCCTACTATATGACTAGCACTGTACTAAACACTGGGGAAGATACAAATTAATTAGGCTAGACACAGTCCTTGTCGCACATGGGACTCACAGTCTACATTGGAGGGAGTAGGATTTAATCCCCATTTTACAGATGAGGTCACTGAGGTATAGATAAGTGACTTGACCAAGGTTACACAGTAGTCAAGTGGCAGAGCAGGGATTAGAACCCAGGTCCTCTGACTTTGAGGCCTGTGTTCTATCTACTAGGCCACACTGCTTCTCTGGATGGTCCCATCTGGATGTAGACAAATGCCAAATGAAGGGGAAAGTTGCAAATTTGTCCCTGAGGTACCACTTTTCAAGTGGAAAATATTAAAAAGTTTATATCTTCGGTTAGGAGAAAATGAAAGCAGCCATGCAAGCTGTAATATCCGTATGCCCACAGATCATGTCTCAAATAATCTCTTTTTTTCCCCCCCTTATTCTCCGAGGCATTCCCTGTTGGAAAGGGGTTGGAATTTCTTCCCTAATGACCCCACCTCCCTGGATGGAAGATGTGCTAAAATAGAGTCTGAGTGATTTTCCACATTCTCAAAGGGAGGGACTTTTGTGGCGGTAAACAGTTACAGAACTGTTTGCTTTGGATGGGTTTGGTCTGCTTGGGTAGATGAAGGCCTTCTAACTTTGGTTTCTGACTCGGGTGGAAATTTTCACCCAGGAGCAACTATTCCCAGTGAGGAAGTCTCTGGAAATGGATTCGATTTGGCAAGGGGAAAATGTGGGTGATGATGGGGAGAATAATAATCTGAAATCGGGTAACCAACTGCTTGTTCCATTAATCACTTGAATTCTAAATGTTATGTAATATTTCTGGGGCCTGATCTTTTTTAAACAGATACAGCAGGAGTGGGCTAGGCTGTGTTAAGGACACACTGTTATTTTGTGCTGTTTATTGTTATACTGTACTCTCCCAAGTGCTTAGTACAGAGTTCTGCACACAGTGAGTGCTCAATAAATAAAATTGAATGGATGTAGTAAGATTAAGCACTGTTTTTCCAACTCCATCCGCCCTCTGTATCTGTCTATGGTCTTTGGGCATTTGGTTTTCACCACACCCACCCTCAGCCCCACAGCACATATATACATTTTTATAAATTATTTATTTATATTAATGTCTGTTATCCCCTCTAGACTGTAAACTCATTGTTGGCGGGAAATATGTCTACCAACTCTGTGCGTTGTACTCTCTCAAGTGCTTAAATGTTCAAGTGTTCAAAAAAATACCATTGCTTGACTGATTGATTTATGAATCCTGTTTCCCAAATTACCACAATCTCTGGTGTCTACAGGCAGGCCCCCCTCCACCTCCCAAGAGGGCAGTCAAGATGAGGTACTGAGAGAGTTCAGCTGAAAAAGGAAGGAACAATTCTTCCATATACTGCAAAGTGTGTATGTCTTTTCTAATAATAAAAGATTATTTTGGTATCTGTTAAGCACTAACTATATGCTAAAAGCTGTGTGTCTACAGCATAATCAGATCACACAGGGCTCCCATGCAGCAAAAGGGAGAACAGATAATAAAAGATTATGTTGGTATCTGTTAAGCACTAACTATATGCTAAAAGCTGCATGTCTACAGTATAATCAGATCACACAGGGCTCCCATGCAGCAAAAGGGAGAACAGATATTTAATCCCTCTTTTATAGCTGAGGACAAAGAGGCATCAAAAAGTTAACTGACTTACCCAAAGTCACACAGCAGGCAAGTGGTAGAGATAGGATTAAAACCCCAGTCCTCTGACTTCCAAACCTGCATTCTTTCAACTAGGCCGGGCTATTTCTCTACTTCTCCAAAATCTGTACAACCAGGTGGAAAGTGCAGGAAGGGAAGTAGATGGGAGAAATCCCAGGCCCCTCCCCTGCCACTGCTGCAGCCCCAATTCACCCCCTCTCTGGCAGAGTCTGCCAGTTTGGCCTTTATCACAGCAGCAGCTGTGATGGAGACAGATGATCATCATCAATCAAGCGTATTTATTGAGCGCTTACTGTGTGCAGAGCACTGTACTAAGCGCTTAGCACTGTACTAAGCGCTTAGCAGATGATGGTACTGTAGTGACAGCTGGGGTGAATTACCCGATTTCTAATCCCTGCTCTGCCACATACCTGCTGGGTCACCTCGGGAGAGTCACTTCTCTGTGCCTCATTTTTCTCACCTGATAAAAAGGGAATAAATAGCTGTTTCTTCTCCCCCCATTCTGTGAGCTCCATGTAGGGTGGGGCCTGTCTCACCTGAGTATCTTGTCTCCATCCCAGCTCTTAGTAGTGTGCATGGCAAATTGCTCAGCACTTAACAAATATCACAATTATTGTTATTAATAACATATGTGAACCCCCAGGGGATCTCATCACCTGTAAGGTGTTCTTGTCACAAAATTGAGACCCCCTTCTCCTCTTTTCGTATGCCTCGGGATGTTTTATTTGACAAAATGTACAATATTGCGGGCACATTTCCAGGCTGTAGTGCTTTGCACATAGTAAGCGCTTAATAAATGCCATCATCATCATCATCATCATCATCATCATCATCACGCCACTCGGCGCCCCCTGCTGGTCACGCCGTGAAACATCACTGGGTACGATATTACTTTGGGCCAGACACTGTACTAAGCGCTGGGGACTGGACTGGAGATTTAAAGAGAAAAGGAAATTTTGGAAGCTGGGACTTAAGCAGCTGGAGAGGGAGGTGTCCTGTCATGAACAGTATACAGTATAATCAGATCACACAGGGCTCCCATGCAGCAAAAGGGAGAACAGATAATAAAAGATTATTTTGGTATCTGTTAAGCACTAACTACATGCTAAAAGCTGCGTGTCTACAGTATAATCAGATCACACAGGGCTCCCATGCAGCAAAAGGGAGAACAGATATTTAATCCCTCTTTTATAGCTGAGGAAAAAGAGGCACCAGAAAGTTAACTGACTTACCCAAAGTCACACAGCAGGCAAGTGTGCTCCTCCCACCTTCAAAGCCTTATTAATCAATGAATGGTATTTATTTATGATAGCATTTATTAAGTGCTTACTATGTGCAAAGCACTGTTCTAAGCGCTGGGGAGGTTACAAGGTGATCAGGTTCTCCCGCGGGGGCTCACAGTCTTCATCCCCATTTTCCAGATGAGGGAACTGAGGCGCAGAGAGGTTAGGTGACTTGCCCACAGTCACACAGCTGACAATTGGTGGGGCTGAGATTTGAACCCATGACCTCTCCCCCTCGTCCCCCTCTCCATCCCCCCCATCTTACCTCCTTCCTTTCCCCACAGCACCTGTATATATGTTTGTACATACTTATTACTCTATTTATTTATTTATCTTACTTGTACATATCTATTCTATTTATTTTATTTTGTTAGTATTTTGTTCTCTGTCTCCCCCTTCTAGACTGTGAGCCCTCTGTTGGGTAGGGACTGTCTCTATGTGTTGCCGACTTGTACTTCCCAAGCGCTTAGTACAGTGCTCTGCACACAGTAAGCGCTCAATAAATACGATTGATTGATTGATTGATGACCTCCGACTCCAAAGCCCGGGCTCTTTCCACTGAACCACGCTGTTTCTCCACTTACTATCATCGTCATTATCATCAATCGTATTTATTGAGCGCTTACTGTGTGCAGAGCACTGTCCTAAGCGCTTGGGAAGTACAAGTTGGTAACATACTATGTGCAGAGAACTGTATTAAGCACTTGGGGGAGTGCAGTGCAACAGCATGGGCAGACACTTACCCTGCCCATTGTGAGTTTATAATCACATCTCCTTCGAGAGGTCTTCCTGGCTAAATTCTCATTTCCCCTATTCCCTCTCCTAGCCAAAACCAATCACACACCATTTGATTTAAAAGATTTAAAAGCTACTCTCGGGCTTTAACATGGAATATGCAGCAGGCCCAGGTCCATGTCACCTATGCACTTGGAAATTCCTCTTCTCTGGGGCTTTGAGAGGGAGCAGGGAAAGAGGAAGGCATTACCCCTTGTAACCTCCCCAGCGCTTAGAACAGTGCTTTGCACATAGTAAGCACTTACTAAATGCCATCATTATCATCACTGCAGTGCTCTGCACACAGTAAATGCGCAATTGAAGACTGTCCAACTTGATCTATCTATCCCAGCGGTTACTACAGTGCCTGGCACATAGTAAGCACGCAAGAAATACCAGAAAAAAGAGAGGGGCGAAGGCTATCCGGGGGAGAAAGGGGGAGAATCAGAGAGAGATAATGTGACTGGGTCCATGTGAGTGTCCTTGCGTGTGACGGTGTCTGTGTAAATATGTTGTTTTAGACTGTGAGCCCACTGTTGGGTAGGGACTGTCTCTATATGTTTCCAATTTGTACTTCCCAAGCGCTTAGTACAGTGCTCTGCACATAGTAAGCACTCAATAAATACGATTGATGTTGATGATGATGATGTTGTGTGTTTGTATGTGCATGCAAGAGGTTTGGAGGAGGGGTCCGAGACTAAAAATGGAGGAATGGGGAGAATCAGAGAGAGAGAGAGAGGGTGTGTGAGTTGGGCATGTGTGTATGACCAAATCTGTGTAAATTAGTTGCTGCCAGGGATTGGGGGGAGGTAGGGGGTGTCGTCTCAGCTCCTGTGCAAAGGGAGGGAAGGGAATGTGGGCCAGTGGGCCAGGAACCCCAGCGTGGCTCAGTGGAAAGAGCACGGGCTTTGGAGTCAAGAGGTCGTGGGTTCAAATCCCGGCTCCGCCACTTGTCAGCTGGGTGACTTTGGGCAAGTCACTTCACTTCTCTGGGCCTCAGTTCCCTCATCTGTAAAATGGGGATGAAGACTGTGAGCCCCCTGTGGGACAACCTGATCACCTTGTAACCTCCCCAGTGCTTAGAACAGCGCTTTGCACATAGTAAGTGCTTAACAAATACCAACATTATTATTAGTATTATTATTACCTGTGTACATGTATTTATGTTTGTGCATATTTATTACTCTTTATTTCTTTTACTGGTACATATTTATTCTATTTATTTTATTTTGTTAATATGTTTTGTTGTCTGTCTCCCCCTTCTAGACTGTGAGCCAGCTGTTGGGTAGGGACCGTCTCCATACGTTGCCGACTTGTACTTCCCAAGCGCTTAGTCCAGTGCTCTGCACACAGTAAGCGCTCAATAAATATGATTGAATGAATGACTGAACGCCCTTTAAACACTCGATTTTCATTCACGTGGCTGAGCGGAAAGTGCACGGGCTTGGGAGTCAGAGGTTGTGGGTTCTAATCCCGCTCCGCCACTTGGCAGCTGTGTGACTTTGGGCCAGTCACTTAACTTCTCTGTGCCTCAGTTATCTCATCTGGAAAATGGGGATTAAGACTGTGAGCCCCACCTGGGACAACCTGATAACCTTGTATCTCCCCCAGTGTTAGGAATAGTGCTTGGCACATAGTAAGTGCTTAACAAATGCCATCATCATTATTATTCATTCATTCATTCAATCGTATTTATTGAGTGCTTACTGTATTCAGAGCACTGTACTAAGCCCTCAGAAAGTACAATTCAGCAACAAATAGAGACAATCCCTACCCAACAATGGGCTCACAGTCTATAAGCTGGGAGACAGACATCAAAACAAGGAGACAGGCATCGGTAGCATCAAAATAGATAAATAGAATTATAGATGTATACACATCATTAATAAAATCAATAAAATAATAAATACATACATATATACACAAGTGCTGTTGGACGGGGAGGGAGGTAGAGCAGAGGGAGGGAGTTGGGATGATGGGGAGGGGAGGAAGAGGAGCACATACATAGAAATCCATAATTTATTTTAATGTTGTCTACCCCCTCTAATCTGTAAGATCCTTATGGAAAGGAAACATGCCTACCAACTCTGTTGTATTGTCCTCTCCCAAGCGCTTAGTACAGTGCTCTGCACACAGTAAGGACTCTAAATACCAATGACGGATTGAATGATTGATTAATCTTCTGTCAGTCAATCATATTTATTGAGTGCTTATTGTGTGCAGAGGACTGTACTAAGTGCTTGGGAGAGTACAATAACTTCTCTGTGCTCCAGTTACCTCATCTGTAAAATGGAGATTAGGACTCTGAGCCCCCCGTGGGACAACCTGATCACCTTGTAACCTCCCTCCTTCCCTTCCCCAGAGCACCTGTATATATGTATATATGCTTGTACATATTTATTACTCTATTTATTTATTTATTTTACTTGTACCTATCTATTCTATTTATTTTATTTTGTTATTATGTTTGGTTTTGTTCTCTGTCTCCCCCTTCTAGACTGTGAGCCCACTGATGGGTAGGGACTGTCTCTATATGTTGCCAACTTGTACTTCCCAAGCGCTTAGTACAGTGCTCTGTACACAGTAAGTGCTCAATAAATATGATTGATTGATTGATTAGAACAGTGCTTTGCACATAGGAATTAATAAATGCCATCATCCCTTCAAGGCCCTACTGAGAGCTCACCTCCTCCAGGAGGCCTTCCCAGACTGAGCCCCTCCCTTCCTCTCCCCCTCGCCCCCCCAATCTCACCTCCTTCCCTTCCCCACGGCACCTGTATATATGCATATATGTTTGTACATATTTATTACTCTATTCATTTATTTATTTATTTTACTTGTACATATCTATTCTATTTATTTTATTTTGTTAGTATGTTTGGTTTTGTTCTCTGTCTCCCCCTTCCAGACTGTGAGCCCACTGTTGGGTAGGGACTGTCTCTATATGTTGCCAACTTGTATTTCCCAAGCGCTTAGTACAGTGCTCTGCACACAGTAAGCGCTCAATAAACACGATTGATTGATTGATTTTATTTTGTTAATATGTTTGGTTTTGTTCTCTGTCTCCCCCTTCTAGACTGTGAGCCCACTGTTGGGTAGGGACTGTCTCTATATGTTGCCAGCTTGTACTTCCCAAGCACTTAGTACAGTGCTCTGCACACAGTAAGTGCTCAATAAATACGATTGATTGATTGATTGATTAGAACAGTGCTTTGCACATAGCGCTTAATAAATGCCATCGTCATTATTATTATTACAATAGAACAATAAACAGACACATTCCCTACCCACGAGGGGTGGTTGTCTCTAGTTCCGTGAGAATCAATCAATCGTATTTATTGAGCGCTTACTGTGTGCAGAACACTGTACTAAGCGCTTGGGAAGTACAAGTTGGCAACATATAGAGACAGTCCCTACCCAACAGTGGGCTCACAGTCTAAAAGGTGAGAACTGGGTCGGGCCGTTTCGTTGGAGGGTTGGGGAAGGAAATGGGGGGATCCTGATGTGGGAAGGGGCTCTCAGGCTTTGCAGGGTGGAGACATGAGCAGAATTAGAGGCACATAACCTGATTCCTAGAATGGGTGTGATTTCAATAGTATTCTGCTTTCTTATTCTCTTAGCCTTTCTTCCCATTGGGTCTTCACCAATGGTGCCCTCAGGTGGCAGAAATCTCCTTTTATAAAGTTCATTTTCTTTCTCTCTCTCACTTACCTCCTTGTTTACCTTGTACTCTCCCAACCTCTTAATACTGTGCTGTGAATACAATAACAGCGTGGCTTAGTGGAAAGAGCCCGGGCTGGGGAGCCAGAGGTCATGGGTTCTAATCCTGGCTCCGCCACTTGTCAACTGTGTGACCTTGGGCCAGTCACTTAACTTCTCTGGGCCTCATTTCCCTCATCTGTAAAATGGGGATGATGATGATGATGACATTTATTAAGTGCTTACTATGTGCAAAGCACTGTTCTAAGCCCTGGGGAGGTTACAAGGTGACCAGGTTGTCCCACAGGGTGCTCACAGTCTTAATCCCCATTTTACAGATGAGGTAACTGAGGCACAGAGAAGTGGGGTGACTTGCCCAAAATCACACAGCTGACAATTGGTGGAGCCGGGATTTGAACCCAAAGCCCGGGCTCTTTCCACTGAGCCACACTGTTGGGGGATGAAGACTGTGAGCCCCATGTGGGACAACCTGATTACCTTGTATTTAGCCCAGCGCTTAGAACAGCGCTTGGCACATAGTAAGCGCTTAACAAATACCAACATTATTATTATTAATAAGCACTCAATAAATACAATTGAATGGATGGATGAATGAATGAATGAGCGCTTCATGGAACTCCAGCTTGGCTGCTGGCTGTGAATTGGATCCCTTGGTGACTTTCACAGAGGCTTCTGGTGGGGAAAGGGGCAGGCTAGTGACCAACCACTGGCCGGGAATGGACTACATCAGTGACCAGCTTTTGGAGAGGTTCGGGTGGGCTAGCGACCACCCTCTGGCAGAGAAAGTATATACCAAGGACAAACCATCAGCAAATTTACTACAAGACTAACACTTCTGGGAGGTCTTCCCAGACTGAGCCCCTTCCTTCCTCTCCCTCTTGTCCCCCTCTCCATCCCCCCATCTTACCTCCTTCCCTTCCCCACAGGACCTGTATATATGTATATATGTTTGTACATATTTACTACTCTATTTATTTATTTATTTTACTTGTACATATCTATTCTATTTATTTTGTTTTGTTAGTATGATTGGTTTTGTTCTCTGTCTCCCCCTTTTAGACTGTGAGCCCACTGTTTGGTAGGGACTATCTCTATATGTTGCCAACTTGTACTTCCCAAGCGCTTAGTACAGTGCTCTGCACACAGTAAGCGCTCAATAAATATGATTGATTGATTGATTGATTACCTGTTCATCACGAATACTGTTACATTCTGGTCACTTGCAATGAGGTTTGCATTCCTCTTTCAATCCTTTCCTCGATTTGGTGAGAGCCTAAATTTGCCCTAGATGATTCCTCCAATTCTGAATGGATGAATTTTTCTGTCTCAAATTTGGGGATTTGTGGAATGGCCTGAGGCCTGAGTACCCAGGTCCCTGTTCGTATTTCTCTTACTTTCATTCATTCATCCATTCAATCATATTTATTGAGTGCTTACTGTGTGCAGAGCACTGTACTAAGCGCTTGGGAAGTACAAGTTGGCAACATATAGAGACGGTCCCTACCCAGCAGTGGGTTCACAGTCTGGAAGGGGAAGGCAGAGAACAAAACAAAACATATTAGCAAAATAAAATAAATAGAATAAATATGTACAAATAAAATAGAGTAATAAATACATACAAACATATATACAGGTGCTGTGGGGAGGGAAAGGAGGTAAGGCAGGGGGGATGGCAAGGAGGAGGAGGGGGAGAGGAAGGAGGGGGCTCAGTCTGGGAAGGCCTCCTGGAGGAGGTGAGCTCTCAGTAGGGCTTTGAAGGGAAAGCTTGAGCACTTCTGACTCAAATTGCACGCTTTCCCCTCCCAATGGAGTCTCTCCCTTACTCTGCCTCACCAGAGCCACGCCAAGCTCCCTGTTCTTCAAAGTCCTTCCAAAAGGCCATTTCCTCCAGGAGGCTTTCCCTGATTAACTCCACCACCACTCGAGTTGTGCCACCCCCTTTGTCTTTCGAGCCATCTCATGCTGCTGCTGCCACTTTCGGGGCTGATTCTAGGGATTCTCATTCATTCATTCATTCAATTGTATTTATTGAGCGCTTACTGTGTGCAGAGCACTGTACTAAGTGCTTGGAAAGTACAATTCGGCAACAGATAGAGACAGTTCCTCCCCAACAACGGGCTCACAGTCTAGAAGGGGGAGACAGACAACGAAACAAAACAAAACAAAACAAGTAGACAGGCATCAATAGCATCAATATAAATAAATAGAATTATAGGTAGATACATGTCATTAAGAAAATGAATAGAATAATAAATATTGACATATTTACACAAGTGTTGTGGGGTGAGGAGGGGGGTATTCATTCATTCAATTGTATTTATTGAGTGCCCACTGTGTGCAGAGCACTCTGGATTAAGTCCATGTCTCATGTGTGGCTCATAGTCTTAATCCCCATTTTATAGATGAGGTAACTGAGCCACAGAAAAGTTAAGTGACTTGCTGAAGGTCACACAGCAGACAAGCAGAGGAGCAGGTGTTGGAACCCAGGTCTCCTGATTCCCAGATCCATGCTCTCTCCACCAGATCATGCTGCTTTGGAGAATTCCATGGTCTGGTAGGGAGATGGGGTCGAGACAAGGCTGAAATTTGCATCCTTCCTGTGTAATGCAGTGATGGAGTTCTTATTTACTCTTCTGGACAGAAGAAAACTGGCAATCATTTGTCAAAGAGACACCAGCAGGGCACACTGCGATCAAGAAAGGTGTTCTTTGAAAAGCTTCATAAAGAATGAGAGACGAGGATGCAAAAAAGAAAACAAAGTCAAGTGCTGCGAACGTCACATGGGGTAACACAACTTGGAACAGCTTTTTTAGGTGGCCAGGCCGGCGGGTCCCATATTAGTCTTTTCAATGCCGTCCATAGAGTCAGAGGCAAATTTCACTTTCTGGGGCATCTTTGAATACCAAAGACATTTATATTCTAGACTGAAGAAATGAAAGCACTATCCTGAGCTTGTGATAGAGCAGTGCTTATTTGAGTGTTTTTTTTTCAGTTATTCAGGTAAATTTGGAGCTGTGAAAAATATCCTTAGCAAAAATAATGGTGCAAGGTTTTGAAAAACAAACAAAACAAACAAAAACAAACTTTCCTTTTTCCTTGTCATTAATTTGGTCATTCCACTAGGCCACCCTTCTCCTTGAAGGAGACAGGAACTTCAGTTTGTGTCTATCTTGTGTCATGCATGATGGATGTCACATTACCTCTACTCTACTAGAACAACTGAAGAAATGAACTCACCACTCCGAGCATTTTCCTTTGCGTTTTCCTGAGCATTTTAAATTCTGTCAGAATTCTCATCACACTCTCCAAAAAATTTCAATCCTTTCCAAGCATTTTATATTCTGTCACAATTCTCGTCACACTCTCCGAAAAATTTCAATCCTTCCCAAGCATGTGAAAACTCAGTTTCAATGGTGGGTGAGTAATGGAACAGATTGGTATCCTCTGACTGTCGCTTTATTTTCAGACTGCAAAATAGTGTAAATTTAACAAAAATAAAAATATTCTGAGCAACTAGTGGGGTTCCCTTGGCGGTTTGCAGTCAAGAATCTGTTTGTAAATATCCAGCCCTTTGGGAGATGAATGGCTCATAAATAAATCTGGATTGAAAAGAACTTATCGCCTTACATGAGAAAGAATGAATCAATCAATTGTATTTATTGAGCACTCAGCATCGTGGCTTAGTGGAAAGAGCCCGGGCTTGGGAGTCAAAGGTCAAGGGTTCGAATTCCTGCTCCACCACTTGTCTGCTGTGTGACCTTGGGCAACTCAATTTCTCTATGCCTCAGTTCCCTCATCTGTAAAATGGGGATGAAGACTGTGAGGCCCCCGTGGGACAACCTGATCACCTTGCAACCCCCCCAGCGCTTAGAACAGTGCTTTGCACATAGTAAGCGCTTAAGAAATGCCATTATTATTATTAGTAGTATTATTAGTATTATTATTTTATTATTATTACTATGTGCAGAGCACTGTATCAAGTGCCTGGGAGAGTACAACATAACAGAGTTGGTAAGGACGTTCCCTGCCCACAAGGAGCTTGCAGTCTAGAAGCCAGCATGAATAGTTCTCAATACACTCCTGTTTTTCATCCAAGATCCAATACATGATAATGGAATAAAACAAGATGTAGGTGGAACTTTAAAGCTCTTTGTGGGCAGGGAACTCAAGCACTTATTGCAGTGCTTGGCACACAGCGAACAAAGAAGCAGTGTCACCTGCTGGATAGAGGAATGTTCTGGGAGTCAGAAGGACCTGGATCCTAATCCCAGATCCACCACCTGTCCGCTGTGTGACCTTGGCAAGTAACTTTTAACTTTTCTGTGGCTCTGTTACCTCATCTGTAAAATGGGGATTAAGACTATGAGCCCCGTGTGGGATAGGGACTCTCAACCTGTTTTTCTCGTATCCACCCAAGCTCTTAGTATGATGCCCGGCACTTAGTAAGCGCTTAACAAATACCACTATTATTGTTATTAAGTGCTCAATAAATACTATCGATTGAACCAACTCAACACTGGTCTACCTTCTTAACCTCCCAAACCACTTATGTGCATATCTCCTATATGAGTTAGTTAAGCACTAACTCATGTTTGCCTCTCCTTTTCCTTCTTCCTCCTGTCTGTAAAGTATTTGAGTATATGTCTCCCTTGCAAGTCTGTAAGCTACTGGAGAGCAGGACTCATATCTATTCACTCTATTGTAATCACCCATGTGCTTTTTATGGTCGTCGACACTCAGTGGGTGCAAATACCCTCTCAAAGGTCACCAGTGATCTCCTTCTTGCCAAATCCAATGGTTTCTACTCCACCCTAATCTTCTTCGACCTCTCAGCTGCCTTTGACACTGTTGACCTGGAGACGTTATCCAATCTTGGCTTCACTGACACTGTCCTCTCCTGGTTCTCCTGTTTTTCTGGCCACTCATTCTCATTCTCTTTCGTGGGCTTCTCCTCTGCCTCCCACCATCTAACTGCGATAGTCCTTCAAGTCTCTGTATTGGGTCTTTTTGTTTTCCATCTCCATCCACTACCTTGGAAAACTCATTTACTCCCATGGCTTCAGCTACCATCTCTATGCTGATAATTCCCAAATCTACATCTCCAGCCCTGATCTTCATCCTTCTCTGCAATCTCCTATTTCCTACCTTCAGGATATTTCTACTTGGATGTCTTGCCAAGACCTCAAACATAACCTGTTCAAAGTAGATTCTTCGTTTTCCCACCCAAACTCTGTCCTCCCCGTGATTTTCCCCTCACTGTAGACAACACTGCCATCCTCCCTGACTCATGAGCCCATAAACTTGGTGTTATTCTTGAATCATCTCTTTCATTCAACCCACAGAAAAATCTGTCACCAAATCCTGTGGGTTCAATTTTCACAACATTGCTAAAATCCTCCCTTTCCTCTCCATTGAAACTGCTACCACACCGGTCCAAGTACTTATCCTGTCCTGCACCATATTAAGCCCTGGGAAAGCAGCGTGGTCTAGTGACCTGGGTTCTAATCCCAACTCTGCCATTTGTCTGCTGGGTGATCTTGGGAAAGTCACTTAACTTCTCTGTGCCTCAGTTACCTCATCTGTAAAATGGGGGTTAAGACTGAGATATGGACTGCATCCAACTTGATTAGGTTGTATCTGCCCCAGTGCTTAGTACAGTGTCTGGTACAGAGTAAACACTTAACAAATACAATAGAAAATACTCAGTTGGGAACTAGACATGGTTCCTGACAATCGAGGAGCTCCAAATCTACTTTAAGGGCTGAGAAGGTGATAAATCCAATGTGATGAATCCACATTATTTACAGATAAAGATCGTCCCTTGCTGTACATCTGCATTTGTAACCTGGAGCTCTTGGCACCATTTTTGTTTCTCTCTGCTTGGGTCTTGATTTTTTTTGACACCTGTCCACATGTTTTGTTTCGTTGTCTGTCTCCCCCTTCTAGACTGTGAGCCCATTGTTGGATAGGGACCATCTCTGTATGTATCCAACTTGTACTTCCCAAGTGCTTAGTACAGTGCTCTGCACACAGTAAGCGCTCAATAAATATGATTGAATGAATGAATGAATGAATGAAGCATCTCTTTTAAGGTGACCATCTCATTCCTAATCGCTGTTGGCCAGGCAAATCTGTCTTCTGTTTGGGCCACAAGCTGTACACAATACACCATTATTGTTTGAGGTTTGGTTTCAATGTGTTGCTAAACTGTTTTTTCTGCCCATTTTGTTTTCCTTCCCCATTTCCACTGATCACTCAGTCCATCATTCAGAGGAACCCAAATGGATTTGGATGATGAATCAGTCTGGACTCAGTCAACTAATTGATAGTATTTATTGAACACCTACTGTGCCCAGAGCACTGTATTAATCTCTTGGGTGAGTACAATCAAATTATTATTATTCAAGGAGTTGACAACCAAGCAGGAGAGACAGATACTCAAATAAATAACAGATAGGAGGAAATAATAAAGTCACTGAGTTATGGATAAAAGTAGAATGAGAGTTTTGTGAGTATTTAAGCAGTTATGAAGTGTAGAAGGGCTGACGAGGCAGTTGAGGGGATCTGATGTGGAGAGAGATTAGAAATTATTTGAGGACAGAACAGGCTGTTTGGTGGAATCATTCCAGGGAATGATTGAATCCATGCCATTCCCTTTGCAATGTGAACACTTCATTGGCCCCTCATTTCACATCTGGGCAAAAGATTAAAAAAAAAATTCTGTATGATGCAACACTGATTTACTGGATTTTTCCTGAACAGCGAGGAAACCACAGCGTAAAATCTTTCAATAATCTTTGGCTTAAAAGAATCCCAAAGGAAATCTTTCCCTCTTCTTTCTTTAGCTCTCTTTGGGTGTTGATAAGTGATAATAACAATAACTATCCATGAAATAAGGATTACAGGGAGACATGGGTTTAGGTGGCTGTATGCCATGAGCCCTCAGTTCTGCCAGAACATGTGCCGTACCTCCGTTCTTTGGCTGAAACGCAACAGCAGAATTGGGACCTGTTGTTGTGACAGTGTGAGTCCTTTTGGATACCATATGCCATGGGGTGGTTTTCTTTCTGCCTCTTTAACTGCTCATTTACATCTTGCTTGCCCATTCCTTAATCCTCTAACTGTGAGTGTCTTGTGAATAATAATAATAATGATACTAATGATAATAGTGGTACTTGCTAAGCACTTACTATGTGCAAAGCACTGTTCCAAATGCTGGGGTTGATACAAGTTAATAGGTTAGAAACAGTCCCTGTCCCACCTTCTAAGTAGGAGAGCATAGGATTGAATCCCCATTTTACAGATGGGGTAACCGAGGCACAGAGAAGTTAAGGTCACAGAGCAGATATGGGGTAGAGTCGGGATCAGAACCCAAGTCCTTTTAACCTCTAACTCTAAACCTCTGAACACAGGTCCTCTAACTTATCTATGCCTCAGTTACTTCATCTGTAAAATGGGGATTGAGACTGTTGGACAGGAACTGTGTCCAACCCAATTTACTTGTATACACCCCAGGGCTTAGTACAGTGCCTGGCACATAATAAGCACTCAACAAATACCATAATTACTGCTACTATTATGTTGATGACAATAAGGACTCCCGTGAAAGCAGACCGGTGATGGGGTTAGTCCAGAGCTTTGGTCTGGGATCCCAGTTAGTACAATCACTCATCCTATCCCGACTGGATTACTGTATCAGCCTCCTTTCTGACCTCCCAACCTCCTGTCTCTCCCTGCTTCAGTCCATACTTCACTCTGAAGCCCGGATTATCTTTCTACAAAAACATTCTGGGCATGTCACCCCCGTCCTCAAAAATCTTGTGTTTGCCTATCAACCTCTGTAACAAGCAAAACCTCCTCATTATTGGCTTCAAAGCCCTCCATCATCTGGCCCTCTCCTACCTCGCCTCCCTTCTCTCCTTCTACATCCCAGCCCACACACTCCATTCTTCTGGTGTCACTAATGTTCTCACTGGGCCTCGTTCTCGCCTGTCCTGCCATCGACCCCTGGCCCAGGTCAATCAATCAATCAATCAGTCGTATTTATTGAGCACTTACTGTGTGCAGAGCACTGTACTAAGCACTTGGGAAGTACAAGTTGGCAACATATAGAGACAGTCCCTACCCAACAGTGGGGTCCTACCTCTGGCTTGGAACGCCCTCCTTCCTCAAATCCGCCAAACGATCACACTTCCCTCCTTCAAAGCCCTACTGAAGACTCACCTCCTCCGAGAGGCCTTCCCAGACTAAGCCCCCCTTTTCTCAGCTTCCCCTCCCCTCCACATCACTCCAACTCGCTTCCTTTGCTCTATCCCCGCCCCCGCCCCACAGCACTTGTATATATATGTACATATCTATAATTCTATTTATTTATATCAATGCCTGTTTACTTGTTTTGACATCTCTCTCCCCCCTTCTAGACTGTAAACCCACCATGGGCAGGGATTGTCTCTCTTTATAGCTCAATTATACTTTCCAAGCTCTTAGTACAGTGCTTTGCATACAGTAAGCACTCAATAAATATGATTGAATGAGTAAATGAATGACCTAACCCAAAACAGCATGAGAAGCAGCATGAACTAGTGGATAAAGCACAATTCTGGGACCCAGAGGACCTGGTGTCTAATTCCAGCTCTGCCATTTGCCGAGCAGCGTGCAAAAGCAGCCTGCAGAAGCAGCGTGGCTCAGTGGAAAGAGCCCCGGTCGTGGGTTCTAATCCACCGCTTGTCAGGTGTGGCCTTGGGCAAGTCACTTGACTTCTCTGCTCCTCAGTTCCCTCATCTGTAAACTGGGGATGAGGACTGTGAGCCCCGCGTTGGACAACCTGATAATCTTGTATCCTCCCCAATGCTTAGAACAGTGCTCGCCACATAGTAAGCGCTTAACAAATATCACCATTATTATTATTATTTGCCTGCTGTGTGACCTTGGGTAAGTCATTTAACTTCTCTGTGCTTCAGTTTCCTCAACTGCAAAATGATGATTCAATATCTGCCCTCCTACTTAGACTATGAACACTGCGTGGGACTGGGACTGTATCTGACTTGATGAACTTGTATCTAACCCAGCATTTAGAATAGTGCTTAACATATAGTAAGCACTTAACAAACGCCATTTAAAAAAACCAAACCCAAAAACAAGCCCAGTTGAATTTTCAGGCTGGCTCTGGAACTGATAGAGGCTGAATGAAGTCCCAGCTAATACTGGGGCTGGATTGGATCAGATCAGTGAGGTGATACAGGCTTAGGTGTGCTTTGGCAGTATATAGCCACTTTTAAAAATCCAGAAATCCGTTCCAAAAGTGACTTGTGACTTCAGCATCATCAATTGTATTTATTGAGCGCTTACTGTGTGCAGAGCACTGTACTAAGTGCTTGGGAAGTACAAGTTGGCAACATATAGAGACAGTCCCTACCCAACAGTGGGCTCACAGTCTAAAAGGGGGAGACAGAGAACAAAACCAAACATACAAACAAAATAAAATAAATAGAATAGATATGTACAAGCAAAATAAATAAATAAATAAATAGAGTAATAAATATGTACAAACATATATACATATATACAGGTGCTGTGGGGAAGGGAAGGAGGTAAGATGGGGGGATGGAGGGGGGAAGAGGGGAAGAGGAAGGAAGGGGCTCAGTCTGGGAAGGCCTCCTGGAGGAGGTGAGCTCTCAGTAGGGCCTTGAAGGGAGGAAGAGAGCTAGCTTGGCGGATGTTGGGAGGGAGGGCATTCCAGGCCCGGGGGATGACGTGGGCCAATGACTTCTACATTAAAGCTAAAACTGATGAAAAGATTTGAAAAATGTTTGCTCAAGGCAGTCCAGATGATGACGAGTCCTGCCTTAGGAGCCTTTTGGCTGCCCTTCTCCTGATAAATCCTCCCTAAATTCTCTCTCCCTTCTTGCCCAGCCTCCCAGAACTAATCATCATTATGCTATTTATTAAGTACTTACTATGTATAAAGTATCAATCTAAGCATTAAGGTAGATACAAAGTAATCAGAACAGTGAAGCTACCTCTTCTTGGCCCTCTCGCTGGCCTGCTAGCTTTCACCCAGGAATTGAATCAGGGGGGTGGATAGACCCTCAGGCCTAGCTCTTCCAAACTAGGGGTATAAACTCTAGACTGTAATCTCACTCTCTTCCTCCCTTCAAAGCCCTACTGAGAGCTCACCTCCTCCAGGAGGTCTTTCTAGATTGAACCCCCCTTTTCTCCTCTCCTCCTCCCCTCCCCATCACCTCCTCCTCCCTCCCTCTGCCCTACACCCTTCCCCTCCCCACAGCACTTGCATATATTTGTACATATCTACTACTCTATCTTATTTGTACATATTTACTATATTTATTTTATTGATGATGTGTACATAGCTATAATTTTATTTATTCTGATGGTATTGACACATGTCTACTTGTTTTGTTTTGTTGCCTGTCTCCTCCTTCTAGACTGTGAACCCACTGGGTAGTGACCGTCTCTATATGTTGCCGATTTGTACTTCCCAAGCACTTAGTACAGTGTTCTGCACACAGTAAGTGCTCAATAAATACGATTGAATGAAATGAATGAATGATTGAATTGTCTACAAACTCGGTTATATTGTGCTCTCCCAAGCATTTAGCCCAGTGCTCTGCATGCAGTAAGCCCTCAATCAATGCCATCAAGTGATTGATTTGATTGAGTCACAATCCCACTGCCGCATTGGGCTCACAACCCAAGCAGTAGGTAGAGCAGGAATCCGGTTCCATTTGACAGATAAGGAAACTGAGGCACCAAGCAGTTAAGTGACTTGCACAAGGCCACACAGCGGGCCAGGTCTTTTCACTCCCAGATCATGCTCTTTCCACTACATTATGCTGCCTTTCTAGGTAAGCTGCTTGTGGGCAGGGATGGCATCTCTCAACTTCATTGTATTGTACTTTCCCAAACACTAAATGCCCAATAATTGCCACTGATTGATTGTTAGGTAGGATGGAGTCTCGAAGCAGCATGGCTCCATGGAAATCAATCAATCAATCATATTTATTGAGCGCTTACTGTGTGCAGAGCACTGTACTAAACGCTTGGGAAGTACAAGTTGGCAACATATAGAGACAGTCCCTACCCAACAGTGGGCTCACAGTCTAAAAAAGCAAAGAGCAGAGGTTTTGGAGTCAGTGGTCATGGGTTCAAGTCATCATGGATTCAAGTCCCGGCTCCACCAATTGTCATGTGACTTTGGGCAAGTCACTTAACTTCTCTGGGCCTCAGTTACCTCATCTGTAAAATGGGGATTGACTGTGAACCCCTCTTGGGACAACCTGATCACCTTGTAATCTCCCCAGTGCCTAGAACACTGTTTCACACATAGTAAGTGCTTAATAAATGTCATCGTCATTATTATTACTACAGTTTTGCTCCAGTCTCTTCAATGGCTCAGGCTGGTTTTAACCATCTGCCACGGGAAATCATTTTCTTGTGATGCTGCAGGCATAATCTTCTCATTGCTGGGAGAAGTTTTCTGCTGATTATAAGATATAGTCAGAGTACTTGCATCCTCATTTACACAAGTAAACATAATTAAGAAGTTCTGTCTCCCAATTCCAGGACTTTCACATCAATTCTAGCTCTGCTTTCTTCTGGTCCCACCCCAATTTGGATCCCCATGTTTTTTTTAAATGGTATTTGTTAAGCGGTTACTATGTATCAGGCACTGTACTAAGACATGGGGTAAATACAAGCTAATCAGTTGGACAGAGTCCGTGTCCCACTTGGGGCTCACAGTATTCATTTCCATTTTACAGATGAGATAACTGAGGCACGGAGAAATTAAGTGACTTTCTCAAGGTCACACAGCAGACAAGTGGCGGAGCCAGGAATAGAAACCTGGTCCTTCTCTCAGGCCCGTGTTCTTTTCAATAGGCCATTTACTTCTCATTCCCTACTCATCCCCTTCATATTTCAGCTGAAATTGGGAGGCACCGAAGGTACTAAAAATAAAATAAGGATAAAACTGAACAAAGACAATTGCCTTGCAGATAAAGGTTCTATTAGTACAGTTCTTTGCACATAATATGGATTTAATAAATGCCATTACTGCTGCAGCATGGCTCAGTGGAAAGAGCCTGGGTTTGGGAGTCAGAGGTCGTGGGTTCTAATCCCAACTCCTCCACGTGTCTGCTGTGTGACCTTGGACAAGTCACTTAACTTCTCTGAGCCTCAGTTCCCTCATCTGTAAAGTGGGGATTAAGACTGCGAGCCCCACATGGGACAACCTGATCACCTTGTATCCCCCCCAGCACTTAGAACAGTGCTTCGCACATAGTCAGCACTCAACAAATGCCATTATTATTATTATCTGGAGTTTATTCATAGGAATCTTTAATCTTTCTCTTCGGTGAGCATGGATAAAATCACCTGGAAGTAAATAGTACAATATAGGCCTATCAATCAATCGAAAATTAATGCCAGGACTTTGCCTTTGGAACGAAGGCAAAACTAATTTGGGAGGGACCTGATGTGTATTGGGAAAGAATGCAATCAAACAAATCTGTCGCATGTCATCCTGAATGTATTTCTGGGCCTTCTGCCAGATTGCAAGGGAACAATTTCTTACTAATTTAATTTTTCCCATTAGGAACATTACAGAATTTCTGAATTGAACAGGATAGTTTGACCCAATTCAGGGGCTCAGCACAGTGCTCTGCACACAGTAAATGTTTGACAAATACTCTTGACTGATCACAATGGAAAGTCCGGTGCCTTCTGGAGAACACACATTTGATAGAAAGGCCAAACAGTCTTTTGTAAATCTGGTCCATAAATAACAAATGATTCCAAGAATTGTGTGTGGCTTAATGCTTCCCATTAAGCGGTCCACAGATAAATGATTCATCATTTTAATTTTAATTCCAATGGAAGGGATTTTTTTTTCTGTTAAGCATTTGAACACACATTGACTGGACTTTTCTAACCACAAACCTCTTGGCACTAGCAGTCTCACTAAGTTAAATAGATATTAGCAAAGGGAATTAATTCCCACACAGTTTTGGAAAGGTTTCCAGCTGGTTTTGAAGCAATCCTTGAGTCTCTTTAAGTGCAAGACTATCCCTTAGTACCTAGCCCTGGGAATTTCTGGGCAGGCAACTGCTCTGCTCTGTTTCCCCAGTAAGTAAATGATGACAAGGACTAGGAAATGTATTTTCACAGGAAGTAAATATTTCTATTTGCATACTGTGGGAGTTTTTAGAGAAGTATGAAATAGAATGAGGGCAAGAAATGAAGTTCTGTTCTGGTTTAATTGTTATATTATGGTGTTTATGAAGTGCTTACTATGGTCAAGGATTATGTGCTAAGCTCCTGGGAGGATATAAGATAGTCGGTTTGGACACAGAACCTAACCCACACGAGGGCTGGCCCAAGAGAGAGAGCCCAAGAGTTGGAGAGATACAAGAGATAATTTCCGGGAGGCATGGGAAGAGACTGTCATGCACACATGAGAAAGGCACATGTTCAACAGAGAAACAAGGCAGCCCTCCTTCCTCACCACTCATCCACTGCCCTTCTCTTTCTTTCCTCACCCCTTATCTATTCTTCCTCCTCCTGCTCCACCAACTGTCAGCTGTGTGACTTTGGGCAAGTCACTTAACTTCTCTGTGCCTCAGTTACCTCATCTGTAAAATGGGGATTAAGACTCTGAGCCCCCCGTGGGGCAATGTGATCACCTTGTAGCCTTCCCAGCGCTTAGAACAGTGCTTTGCACATAGTAAGCGCTTAATAAATGCGATTGAGAAGCATTGTGGCTAAGCGGAAAGAGCACGGGCTTTGGACTCAGAGGTCATGGGTTCGAATCCCGGATCCACCACATGTCTCCTGTGTGACCTTGGGCAAGTCACTTAACTTCTCGGAGCCTCAGTTACCTCATCTGTAAAATGGGGATGATGACTGCGAGCCCCACGCGGGACAACCTGATCACCTTGTATCCCCCAGCGCTTCGAACAGTGCTTTGCACATAGTAAGCGCTTAACAAATGCTATTATTATTATTATTATTATTATTATTATTATTATTATTATTATTATTATTATCATTACTCTGGACCTTGGCTCCCAGGTTTGATTCATAAAAGCCTCAGGCATTTTCTGGGCAGGCCACCAGGGGGTGCTGGTGGGGGCAAGACAAGGTTTGATTCCTCAGGTTCTGGGAGAATAATAATAATTAATAACAATAATTATGGTATTTGTTAGGCGCTTACTATGTGCCAAGCACTATTCTAAGCCCTGGGGTAGATACAAGGTAATCAGGTTGTCCCACGTGGGGCTCACAGTCTGCATCCCCATTTTACAGATGAGGGACCTGAAGCACAGAGAAGTGAAGTGACTTGCCCCAGGTCACACAGCAGACAAGTGTGACCACGCCGCTTTGTGCATGAATCTAGGTAGTGTCTTGGGTCAATGGGACTATGCTTAGTATGGAAAGGCCCAGGTCCCTGGCACTATTTTGGAGAAAAGCGAGACCCTGACACTAGCCATAGTGACAGTGTCCTCTGGCTTCCTTCCACTGCTCATTTAACATAGGGGAGAGACTTGTCTTCTCCCAAGTGTAGAGTGGCCATTCACTGCATTAAAAAGCAAGAGACAGTGAGCAGTACAAAGCATCACATGCATAACAATAATAATAATAACAATGGCATTTATTAAGCACTTACTATGTGCAAAGCACTGTTCTAAGCGCTGGGGAAGTTACAAGGTGATCAGGTTGTCCCACAGGGGGCTCACAGTCTTAATACCCATTTTACAGATGAGGTAACTGAGGCCCAGAGAAGCAAAGTGACTTGCCCAAAGTCACACAGCTGACAATTGACGGAGCCGGGATTCAAACCCATGACCTCTGACTCCAGAGCCCGGGCTCTTTCCACTGAGCCACGCTGCTTCTCTGCATTAGTCCTAGCACATAGCACATTCTACCTACCTTTTGGGGCAGTATGCTGAACACCCTCCAAGCTTAGAGCAATTTTCCGGGGGGACTCACCCATCCGACTCCACCACAGGTGCCAGAACCTTTGCATTCCGCTCCCAGGTCCCTCTGAACCCGGTGCCACAATTGAGCCATAGAACTCAGTGGCTGGACTGAGGGGGAAGAGGATTCCACACTAGAAATTCATTCAATTGTATTTATTGAGCGCTTACTGTGTGCTGAGCACTGTACTAAGCGCTTGGAAAGTACAAGATGGCTTGTATAGAGACGATCCCTACCCAACAGCGGGCTCACAGTCTAGAAGGGGGAGACAGACAACAAAACAAAACATTTAACAAAATAAAATAAATAGAATGAATATGTACAGATAAAATTAATAGAGTAATAAATACGCACAAACATATATACATATATACAGGTGCTGTGGGGAGGGGAAGGAGGTAAGGCGGGGGGGATGGGGAGGGAGAGGAGGGGGAGAGGAAGGAGGGGGCTCAGTCTGGGAAGGCCTCCTTCCCAGATACCCAGATACCAGAAATGAAGGAACCTGACAGGACATGGGATTGACCAGCTGAAAACTGGACAATTTTCCAGTCAAACTGCCCTCTAGACTATAAACACCTTATGGGCAGGGAACATGCCTACCAAATCTACTATATTGTATTCTCCCAAACTCTTAGTATGGTGCTCTGCATATAGTTAGTGCTCAATAAATATCATGGATTGATTGATAGATTGTTTATAACTTCATTTATTCATTCAATCAACCCTATTAATTGAGCGCTTATAGTTTGCAGAGCGCTGGACTGAATGCTTGGGAGAGTACACTATGACAATGGACACATTCCCTGTCCACAGTGAGCTAACCAATCAATCGCATTTATTGAGCGCTTACTGTGTGCAGAGCACTGTACTAAGCGCTTGGGAAGTACAAGTTGGCAACATATAGAGACAGTCCCTACCCAACAGTGGGCTCACACCAGATAATAATAATAATGATTATGGTATTTGGTATTTGGCTTACTATATGCCAAGCACTGTTCTAAGCGCTGGGGTAGATACAGCGTAATCAGGTTGTCCCATGTGAGGCTCACACTTTTAATCCCCATTTTACAGATGAGGTAACTGAGGCACAGATAAGTTAAGTGACTTGCCCAAGGTCACACAGCAGACAAGTGGCGGAGTCAGAATTAGAACCCTAGTCTTCCGACTCCCAAGCCCAAGCTCTTTCCACAAAGCCATGAGGCTTCTCAGTGCCACCCTATGTCCAATTCAACATCTGACAATTAAGGACACACTCTATCTGGTTCATAGACTCACATATTCAAGTATTTTCCCCTGAATTTTTGAATCCATGTTTATTCTTTCAACATGTTTTTTCACCAATGCTGCTATGAAAGAGTGAAATGACATAAAGCTTGTTTTAATCTTATATTAGTAATCTACATGTGGGTTCTTGGATGACACTCATATTATTTAATAATCAAAGAATGTAGCAGGCACACAAGGGGGATTTAGAGGCCTCTGAGTCCCCGTTAGAGGTGGTGGGCCTCTTTCCTCCCCATCTCAAGCTATCACAGCAGCACAATCCCTTCCCTGACGCTATGGAATTTGTTTCAAACTTGCAGTCATTTTGGCAGGGTGGAGGCTTTGAGGGGCGAGGTTGTGGAGGTTATTTTCCTGGTGGTCTTCTCCCTAAGGGCCCTAAACTTGGGACAGCAGCCCCTTCTGCCCAATCTTTTCAAAGTTGTTTTATTTCTTAATTTAGCACGAGGGAAAGTGACCCTTAGAGTTAGCTGTTCTTGCCCAGATTTTTGTAGAGGTGGTTATGCCCCAGTAAATAGAGGGTGGTATAGATAGTGCCTATCTTTGGTCAAGGGATCAGTAAGTAAGTAAGTAGTAAGAGCTTAACAAATACCATCATTATTACTATTATCTTTGACTGCAGACATCACTTGTTTTCTAGCAATCATCATCATCATCATCATCAATTGTATTTATTGAGCGCTTACTATGTGCAGAGCACTGTACTAAGCGCTTGGGAAGTACAAATTGGCAACATATAGAGACAGTCCCTACCCAACAGTGGGCTCACAGTCTAAAAGGGGGAGACAGAGAACAAAACCAAACATACTAACAAAATAAAATAAATAGAATAGATATGTACAAGTAAAATAAATAAATAAATAAATAGAGTAATAAATATGTACAGACATATATACATATATATGTATACATATATATACATTATATATATTGCATATATAGCAATGCTTGCTTCAGAGAGTAGAACCTGGAATGAGAGCCTGTATGTTTAAACAATGGTATTTATCGAGCACTTAATATACGTAAACACTTTACTGTAGGCTTTAAAACACTTAATCACATTGTCCACTGCTACCTTACCTCCCTGAGTTCCTCCAACCTTGGCTTCATTGACTCTGTCCTCTCCTGGTTCTCCTCTTATCTCTCTGCCTGTTCATGCTCAGTCTCCTTCGTGGGCTTCTCCTCCCCCTCCCACCTCCTAACTGTGGGGGTCCCTCAAGGTTCAGTTCTCGGTCCCCTTCAATTCTCCATCTACACTCATTCCCTTGGAGAACTCATTCGCTCCCACAGGTTCAACTACCATCTCTATGCAGATGATACCCAACTCTACATCTCCTCCCTTGATCTCTTTCCCTCTCTCCAGGCTCACATCTCCTCCTGCCTTCAAGACATCTCTACTTGGATGTCCTCACGTTACCTCAAACTTAACATGTCCAAAACAGAGCTCCTTACCTTCCCACCTAAACCTTGTCCTTTCCCGGACTTTCCCGTCACTGTAGACAGCACCGCCATTCTCCCTGTCTCACAAGCCCTTAACCTTGGTGTTATACTTGATTTACCTCTCTCATTCAACCCCATATTCAATCCATCATGAAATCTTGTTGGTTGCACCTTCACAACATCGCTAAAATCCATCTTTTCCTCTCCATCTAAACTGTTACTATGTTAACACAATCACTCATCCTATCCTGCCTAGATTACTGCATCGGCCTCCTTTCTGATCTCCCAACCTCCTGCCTCTCCCCACTCCAGTGTGTACTTCATTCTATTTCCCGGGTCATTTTTCTACAGAAACATTCAGGACATGTCACACCACTCCTCAAAAACCTCCAGTAGTTGCTCATCCACCTCCATATCCAACAAAAACTCCTCACCATTGGCTTTAAAGCATTCCATCGCCTTGCCCCCTTCTACCTCACCTTGCTTCTCTCCTTCTACAACCCCGCCTGCATACTTCGTGCCTCTGGTACTAACCTCCTCACTGTGCCTCCATCTCTCCTATCTCGCCACCAACACTTGGCCCACGTCCTGCCTCTGGCCTGGAACACCCTCCCTCCTCAAATCTGACAATTACTGCCCTTCAAAGCCTTACTGAAGGCCCATCTCCTCCAAGAGGCCTTCCCAGACTGAGCCCCACTTTTCCTCATCTCCCACTCCTATCTGCGTGTCCCTGACTTGCTCCCTTTGCTCTTCCCCCCTCCCTGCTCCACAGCACTTCTCTATACATTTGTAATTTAATTTATTTGAATTGATGTCTATCTCCCCCGCTCTAGACTGTGAATTTGTTGTGGGCAGGGATTGTCACTCTTTACTGTTGTACTGTACTTTCCCAAATGCTTAGTAGAGTGCTCTACACACAGTAAGCTCTTAATAAATATGATCGAATGAATGAGTGAATACTGCAAGCCAGCCCACCCACTTTGTTTCTCCAATGCCAATGTTTTCATGGTATTTATTCTTGTTTATCTTGCCACTGATCCCTTGAGCAAGTTCTCCCTCTAGACTGGAATGGCCTTCCCTCTTCATATGCTGCAGACTGTTACTTGCCCCAACTTCAAAACCTTACTGAAGGCACATTCCCTCCAAGAGGCTTTCCCGACAAAGCCCTCATTTTCTCTTCTCCCATTCCCTTCTGTGTCCCCCTTGCACTTGGATTTACACCCTTAGTCTTGGATTTTGCCCCCCCCCCCCCCAAATGCTTAGAACAGTGCTTGGCACATAGTAAGTGCTTAATAAATGCTATCATTATTACTATTATTATTAACAAGGACCATTAAAAATAAACAAATAATACTTTTGATATTTGTTAAGTGCAATGTGTCAAGCACTGTTCTAAGTGCTTAGGTAGATACAAGGTAATCGGGTTGTCCCATGTGGGGTTCACAGTCCTAATCCCCATTTTACAGACAAGGTAACTGAGGTGCAGAGAAGTGAAGTGACTTTCCCAAGGTCACACAGCAGACAAGTGGTGGAGCTGGGATTAGAACCCACATCCTCTGACTTCCAAGGCAGTGCTCTTTATACTAATCCTCAGTGAAAGTTCCGATTCACTGTCTTACTCTGAGGGTGTACACTAGTGTACTTAAAAAAAATTTTTTTAAGCCATTTGGGGAATGTGCTTTATGCTTTTGTTATACTTTTCCAAGGTCTTGAACAGTGCATGACACTCTATATGTGAAGAGAAGGAAAGCAGCATGGCTCAGTGGAAAGAGCTTGGGCTTTGGAGTCAGAGGTCATGGGTTCAAATCCCAGCTCTGCCACTTATCAGCTGTGTGACTTTGGGCAAGTCACTTAACTTCTCTGGGCCTCAGTTCCCTCATTGTAAAATGGGGATGAAGACTGTGAGCCCCCCGTGGGACAACCTGATCACCTTGTAACCTCCCCAGTGCTCAGAACAGTGTTTTGCACATAGTAAGCACTTAATAAATGCCATTATTATTATAATTATGTGCTCAAACAATCAGTTGTATTTATTGAGTACTTACTGTGTACAGAGCACTGTGCTAAGCACTTAGGAGAGTACAATATAACATATCCCCTGCCATTAATAATAATAATAATAATAATAATAATAATAATAATAATAATAATAATAATGGCATTTGTTAAGTGCTTACTATCTGCCAGGCACTGTTCTAAGCACTGAGGTAGACACAAGGTAATCAGGTTGTCTCATGTGGGGCTCACAGTCTTAATCCCCATTTTACAGATGAGGTAACTGAGGCACAGAGAAGTTAAGTGACTTGCCCAAAGTCACACAGCTGATAAGTGGCAGAGCCAGGATTTGAACCCATGACCTCTGACTCCCAAGCCCGGGCTCTTTCCACTGAGCCATGCTGCTTCCCTTCTCTTCTCTTCACATACAGAGTGCCATGCACTATTCAAGACCTTGGAAAAGTATAACAAAAGCATAAAGCACATTCCCCAAATGGCTTAAAAAAAACATTTTAAAAGTACACTAGAGCACACCCTCAGAGTAAGACAGTAAATCGGAACTTTTATTGAGGATTAGTATAAAGAGCACAGCCTTGGAAGTCAGAGGACATGGGTTCTAATCCCAGCTCCACCACTTGTCTGCTGTGTGACCTTGGGAAAGCCACGTCACTTCTCTGTGCCTCAGTTACCCTGTCTGTAAAATGGGGATTAGGACTGTGAACCCCACATGGGACAACCTGATTACGATGCTGCTTCTCAACTACTACTACCATGGCTACTATTACCACTACCACCTACTCTCTCAAAATCAGTGTGGGTAGGAAAATGATTGACTTTAAAAATGCATGCTTTTATTATGGCCACAAGGTACCAGATAGATGAAAACATTCTAAAAGTGGAAGAGAAAGAATAAAACATGGAATTTGCATCAACATTTGAAGAAAGGCATATCATACCCCAATTACTAACTAATCTTATGAAAAGAGACAGTGACCTGCAGAGTCAAAGCGATCATCTCTGGGCCATGTGGAGAACATATTTTTCAGTGTCTGTTTGGATAACCAGGGATAACTTTTGTAACCCAGGCAGAGATGAAATATTGGCGTAAAAGAGCAGGACTGGAATTTGAAATGGATACTGAGAATATCAGGCTGGAATATAATTAAGTGAAGTTTTTCAGGTTGAGCCCAAGTTCAGTGTGAAAAGATTCTGCTGCCTCTCCCGAGTGCCTCAGCAGAGGACTCCAACAATTTGTATTTTTAGTACTTTATAGTGTGGGCTGGATCCCTGGAACTGATGTCTCACAGTCTCAGTTTGGCAGAGGAGTTGTTCAAAGCAAGGACCCAATGCACAGGGAGGGAGTTCTGTTCCCCAAGACTTTTCCTCATCTCTCACCCCCAACTCTCTCTTTGAGTGGAGCCTGGCCAGGAAATTTCTTGGGATTATGGGATTCCTAGAACGACACGGACATTTTAAGGGCAACCAGTTGCTACATTGGACCTGCTCCCTCCTGCATGGGGCGGATTCTCCATGTTGCCTATGCCTTTAGCATACCATGTAAGCACTTTGATTCCCTCCCCTCCCCAATCTTACATCAACTTTAAGCACTTACTGCCCCTCAGGCTCACAGCGCTTTTGTACATATCCTTATCCTCTGCCACTTATCTGGAATTTTTTTTTTAATGGTATTTGTTAAGCAATTACTATGTGCCAGGCCTGTACTAAGCACTGAAGTAGATGAAAAGTAATCAGGTTGGATCCAGTCTATGACCCACATGAGGCTCAGTCTTAATCCCCATTTTCCAAATGAGGTAACTGAGGCACAGAGAAGTTAGGTAAACTATTTAAGGTCACACAGCAGACAAGTGGCAGTGCTGAAATTAGAACCCAGATCCTTCTGTCTCTCAGGTCTGTGCTCTATACACTAGGCTACACTGCTTCCTAACTCTGTCATTTTTTTGTCTGCCTGCCCAGCTAGACTGTAAGTGCTTGAGAGTAGGAATCATGTCTACTGATTCTGTATATTGCACTTTTCCAAGGGCTTTGTACAGTGCTCTACACACAGTATGTGCTCATTAAATGCCATTGGTGGATTAATTTGATTAACCAGATCCCAGATCCCCTCTAACTCCAGCCAACTTCAGTTCTCAGTGAATTCCCTCTGAAATCCCAATGGAACCAGAGAGGAAGTGAAGTAGCGTTAACAGTTGACCTTCTGCCAGCTTCATGAATGGGATGGAAGTTTTTCCTGATTAAAAGTCATGATTATTCCCGTGACACAGTTTAAATAAATCAAAATGAATTCCTCTTTAAGAGGCTGCTTGTAGGGTAAAGTTGAATTGTAGAAGGTTTTCAATGGGGCCATGAAATTGGGCAAAGAACAATTTTAACTTGGCAGCCCCTTCTGTTTTTAATGTCCGTGGTTTCTCTGTTTCTTTTATTTTAATATCTCACCCCATCCAGCCCTTCCAAAGGAAAACTCGAGAAAACTCAGAAAGAAAATGTTAATGGCAGTGAGTTAATTTCAGCATCTTTCAAGAAACACAGCTACTAATTCTAATAAGACCCCTGGAAGAAAAGAAGGGCAAATATCCCCCTATTTTAGAGGCACCTATAGAATGAGGTAGAAGAAGTAACAGATTTTTACCCAGGTTATGTACCTCTTCTCTTTTCTTCTTCTATGGCTTTCCCTGAAAGCCTGCGAAAGTGAACTGTTTTTATTTAATGGCATTTATTAAGCACTTACTATGTTCCAGCCACTGTACTAAGCACTGGGGTAGATACAAACCTAATCGGGTCTGACACAGTCCTTGTCTGACATGGGGCTCTCAGTCTAGATAGGAGGGAGTAGACTGTAAGCTTGTTGTGGGCAGGGAAAGTATCTGTTATCAAGTGTTTAGTACAGTGCTTTGCACACAGTAAGCACTCAATAAATATGATTGAATTGAATAAATACGATTGAATAAACAAGCTTTGAATCCCCATTGTACAGTAGAAGAAACTGAGGCACAGAAAAGTCAAGTGACTTGTTCAAGGTCCCACAACAGGCAATTGGCAGAGAGGGGATTAGAACCCAGGTTCCCTGACTTTTAAAGGAGTGTGCATAAATGGAGAATAGAGGGGTGCCCAGAATTGAAATTTGAGGGACTCCCACAGTTAGGGGGTGCGAGGCAGAGGAGGAGCCCGTGAAAAAGGCTGAGAATGAGCAGATCAGAGAGATACGAGGAGAACTGGGAGAGGACAGTGTCAGTGAAGCCAAGGTTGGATAATGTTTCCAGGAGAAGAGGGTACAGTCCACTGTGTCAAAGGCAGCTGAAAGGTTGAGGAGGATTAAGATGGAGTACAGGCCATTTTGATTTGGCAGGAAAGAGAACATTGGTAGCCATTGAGAGGGCAATTTTGGCAGAGTAAAGGGGGCAGAAGCCAGATTAGAGGGGGTCAAGGAGAGAATTAGAGGAGAGGAAGTGGAGTCAGTGGGTATAGACAACTTGCTCAAGGAGTTTGGAGATGAATGGTAGTGGGGAGATGGGGCAATAACTGGAGGGAGCCATGGGGTCAAGGGGAGGTTTTTTTTAAGGATAGTGGAGACATGAGCATGTTTGAAAGCAATGGGGAAAAAGCAATTTGAGAGTGAACAGTTGAAAGATGACAGTTTTCAACTGCAGTTTTCTACTGAATGAGCCTTCTCTCTGATCTTCCATCCTCGTGTCTCTCCCCACTTCAATCCATACTTCATGCTGCTGCCCGGATTGTCTTTGTTCAGAAACGCTCTGGGCATGTTACTCCCCTCCTCAAAAATCTCCGGTGGCTACCAACCAATCTGCGTATCAGGCAAAAACTCCTCACCCTGGGCTTCAAGACTCTCCATCCCCTCGCCCCCTCCTACCTCACCTCCCTTCTCTCATTCTCCAGCCCAGCCCGCACCCTCCACTCCTCTGCCGCTAATCTCCTCACCGTACCTCGTTCTCGCCTGTTCCGCCATCGACCCCCGGCCCACGTCATCCCCCGGGCCTGAAAAGCCCTCCCTCCACCCATCTGCCAAGCTAACTCTCTTCCTCTCTTCAAGGCCCTACTGAGAGCTCACCTCCTCCAGGAGGCCTTCCCAGACTGAGCCCCTTCCTTCCTCTCCCCCTCGTCCCCCTCTTTATCCCCCCATCTTACCTCCTTCCCTTCCCCACAGCACCTGTATATATGTATATATGTTTGTACATATTTATGACTCTATTTATTTATTTTACCTGTACATATTTATTCTATTTATTTTATTTTGTTAGTATGTTTGGTTTTGTTCTCTGTCTCCCCCTTTTAGACTGTGAGCCCACTGTTGGGTAGGGACCGTCTCTATATGTTGCCAACTTGTACTTCCCAAGCGCTTAGTACAGTGCTCTGCACACAGTAAGCGCTCAATAAATACGATTGATTGATTGATTGATTGACAGTTTTTTTCATCTTCATAATCCATTAGGCTAGTTGGGTAGTTTTGAAGATTCATTTCCTTGCTGCTTTTGTAAGCGTTATGCAGCAAGATGACCTCTGGAGCGTGGTAGTTTCGTTTTACTGCATCAGCATATCAATCTACTGACTGACTGCTTTGTTTGTTTCTAAGTTTCAACTTTGGACCCAAAGTGATTGAAACAGAGACTAATTTTTTATGCAACAAAGGGGAGGAACGATGTGAGCAGATTTCATTCTGGAAACATTTTGCAAACATCTTGCTTTTGATATAAAGTGAATACATTTATGTAGAAGATAAATATTTGCTCCAGTGCAGTGATAGGGTTTAGGTTTGAGAACCGTCTTATGAGTTTTTTCACTTTGTCAGTTCCACAAGAATATATGTCATGGTGCATTCATGATGAAAGATTCTAAGGAGGCAGCATGGCCTAGTGGGAAGGGCATGAGAGTGGGAGTCAGGAGACCTGGGTTCAAGTTCCAACTCTGACAATCACATTCTATTTGTCCTTGGGCAAGTCACTTAACCTTTCTGGACCTCAGTTTCCTAATCTATATAATGGGGTAACAATATATTGTAAGCCCTATATAGGATAGAGACTATGTCTGATCACATAAATTTGGTACAAAGTCTATGTCTGACCTGATTTACTTGTATCTACCCCATGTTTACTGCAGTTCTTGGCACATAGTAAAAGCTTTACAAATATAAAATAATAATAACCACAATAATAATATTAATATCCATCCCATTTAATGCATTCCATTTTCCTTACAAGATTGTAAGTTTTTTGTGGTCTGGGATTATATCTACCAACTGTTTTGTACTTTCCCAAGTAAGAAGAAATGGATGTAATCTATGTAGACTTTAGTAAGGTTAATTCTGCCCCACAAGACATCTGCAAGAAGAGAAGAGGAAAAAGCTTCAGTGGGTCAGGGAAGAACAGAAACCATCCCTCTTACAGGTACTGCTTCCACTGAGACCTCAGGAAGTGGTAGAGCAGTTTTGTAGAAAAGGAAGGAAGGAGAGAATAGAGGAAGAAAGGAAGGAAGGAAAGGAGGAAGGAAGGGAGGGAGAAAGGAAGGAAAGAAGAATGAAGGAAAGAAAGGAGGAAAGAAGAGAGGGAGGAAAGATTAGAAGGAAAGGGAGAAGGAGGAAGAGGAAGGAAGGAGAGAAAGAAGGAGGATAAGAGAGATGAGTCGAGGAAAAGGTCAAGTTACAGGGAAGACAGTGGTGTTGTCTACAGTGACAGGAAAGTCATGGGGAGGATAGAATTTGGGTGGCAAGATGGGGAATTCTGTTTTGGACATGTTAAATCTGAGTAGCAGCATGGCTCAGTGGATGGAGTATGGGACAGGGAGTTAGAAGGCCCTGGGTTCTAATTCTGGCTTCACCATTGAGCTGCTGTGTTACCACGGGCAAGCCTCAGTTATCTCATTTGTAAAGTGGGAATTAAGACTGTGAGCCTAATATAGGACATGGATTGTGTCCAACCTGATATTAACTTGTATCTACCCTAGTAGAGTAGTAGAGTGCCTGGCACATTATAGAAGCTTAATAAGTACCATGAAAAAAGTGGAATGGAAGGATGGAAGGAGAAAGGAAGTAAGGAGAGAAGGGAGGAAGGAAAGGAGGAAGGAAGGGAGGGAGAAAGGAAGGGAAGAAGAATGAAGGAAAGAGTGGAGGAAGGATAAAAAGAAGGAAGAGAGGAAGGGAGAGACAGAGGAAGGAGAGAAGGAAGGAAGGGAGGAAGAAAGGACAGAAATAAGTAAGGAAGGAGAAAGGAAGGAAGGAAAAGAGAGGGAGAAAGGAGGGAAACTAGGGAGAGGAAATGAAGGGAGGGAGGAAGGGAAGGAAGGAGGGAGGAGAAGTGAAGAAAGAGAAATGAAGGAAGGAAGAGAAGGAGAGGAAATGAAGGAATGGTGGAAGGGAAGGAGGGAGGGAGAGAGAAGAAAGAGAAAGGAAGGGAGGAAGACAAGGAGGGGAAATGAAGGAAATGAGGAAGGGAGGAAGGATGGAGGAGAAGTGAAGAAAGAGAAAGGAAGGCAGAAGAATGCATGAAGGAAGAAAGGAAGGAAGGAATAAAAGAAGGAAGGAGGAAGGAAGAAGAGAGGAAGGGAGGAAAGGAGGAAAGGAGGAAAGAACCAGCTGGACCCTGCCCTTGCTGCTACTTTCTCTGCTGGACTGAAAACTGGGGGTGTGTTGTCTCTCTAACCTCAGGTCCAGTTGAAAAATTCCTGAAGGGACCAACAATTGACAAAAATCAATATGGAGTTGTTAGAGAAAAATATAAAATAGTACATGACAGGACAAAAAGCAAATTACACGAATCCAGCATGGAAAAAGAATAAGTAGGTTCAGGGAAATAGGGGAAAATCTGGGGATCAGAGAGGACCACAAGCTAAATATGTGGGACCTTATTAGTGTTTTACTCAAGTGTATTAATATGTTCATGACATTTAAGGGTGAGATGCAATCCTTCTGCTATTCTTGGCATCGACCCGCTCCTGATTACTGCATTCCATTCAGTTCTTGGTCTCTGCAAATTCAGAAAGAGGCTTCAGGGATAAGAAGAGCAAAATGAAAAAAGGGATGAGAAACAGGCCTTATGGAAATATTGAGTTGGGTAGTTTAGCTCAATAGCTAGTAAGACTGCAGGCTTGCTGTGGGCGTGGAACGTGTCTACCAACTCTATTATACTGTATTTTCCAAGTGCTTAGTTTGGTGCTCTGCACACAGTAAGCACTCAATAAATAAGACGGATTGATTGGAAAGAGGCTAAGGGGCAGCTCCATCCATTATTTGCCATCTCCCAGAGTTTAGATTTCCCTCTCAGGATGGCACCTGGAGAGTTTCCAGTATTCTGTCAGTCTTGGCTATGGGAGGGAGAGGCATACCCATTCCATTCCTAGCTTGGCCAGTGGCTATCGAGTGGAAGGCAATCTGCTGCAAGTCAAAACTCATCTGTGTTGGGCAGAAGCGTCATGGGAGAGAGATTCCAGGGTGGACACTCAAGTTTACTGCCCGGAAAAAGGTAATGGTAAACCACTTCCATATTTTTATGAAGAAAACTCTACCAGAATGATTGCAAATGGAGGTGGGGATATCTCCTCCTCACATTTGGGAGATTTGTGTCTTTGGAGTCGCTATGGGTCAGAGATGACTCGATAACCTAAGACAAGACAAAAGTTTGGCTTACCCAAAACCATACTCCATCTGCCTTTACAGCACTCCGTGGATCCACATCCTGGTTCTGCTAAGGAAAATGTAGCAAGTCTTCAAAGAAAGATGATATGGACAGAATAGACTTGTCATCAAATAGGGATGCTGGCAGCTGCATGTAGGAATTGGCAAAGGAGGCAAGTAAAAATATCCAAATGATTCTACATTGATGATAGAAGCCAAGAAAATAAAATGCATGAGTTGGAATCCTTGACAGCTATTGAGGCCCTTTGTTATAATTGGCATCTCTGAGATGTGTTTCTTTTTAATGGTATTTGTTAAGTGTTTACTATGTGCCAGGCACTGTTCTAAGCACTGGAGTAGACACAAGCTAATTAGGTTAGGCACAGTCCAGTTCTACATGGGGACCATCTTAATAATAACAATGGCATTTATTAAGAAGTTACTATGTGCAAAGCACTGTTCTAAGCTCTGGGGAGGATACAAGGTGATCAGGTTGTCCCATGTGGGGCTCACAGTCTTAATCCCCATTTTACAGATGAGGTAACTGAGACGCAGAGAAGTGAAGTGACTTGCCCAGAGTCACATGGCTGACAAGTGGCGGGGCTGGGATTTGAACCCATGACCTCTGACTCCAAAGCCCGGGCTCTTTCCACTGAGCCACGCTGCTTCTCCATTAATCCCCATTTTACAGATGAGGTAACTGAAGCACAGAGAAGTGAAGTGCCTTGCCCAAGGTCACACAGCAGACAAATGTCAGAGGCAGGATTAGAACCTAGGTCCTTCTTACTCCCAAGCCCATGCTTCATACTCTGCTTCACTCTGCTACTCTTGTGGGGGAGGGTAGAGGACCACTGAGGTGCAGTGCTGCTGTCAGGTCATTCACTCTTTGGAGAAAACAGGATTGGCTGCACAGGCAAGGGTGTGGGAAAGTATAAATGATGATAACATAGATATTTTAGTGGGTAAGAGAAATGACATGGAATCTCTATGGAAAGAAATTCCAATCTGGAAACTATTACTGTAAGGCTGTTCCACAGGCCACCTTGACCAAGATGAGGATGGAGAGTATATACTTAGTCATTCAATCATGTTTATTGAGTGCCTACTGTGGGCAGAGTCCTGTACTAAGCACTTGGGAGAACACAATATAATAATAAACAGACACATTCCTTCCAACATCGATCTTAAAGTCTAGAGGGAGAGACAGACATTGCTATAAATAAATTACAGATGGGGCTGGCAGGGAGGATGAATTAAGGTAGCAAGTCAGAGCAATGTAGAAGGGAGTGGGAGAAGAGGAAAGGAGGGTTTAGTCAGGGTTTAGCAGTAGCAACAGCATCCTGAGGCCCCAACAGGTTTGTTATGTTATTTGTTAAGCCCTTACTACTATATGTCAAGCACTGTTTATTCATTCATTCAATCAATCAATCAATCGTATTTATTGAGCGCTTACTGCAGAGCACTGTACTAAGCGCTTGGGAAGTACAAGTTGGCAACATATACAGTCCCTACCCAACAGTGGGCTCACAGTCTAAAAGGGGGAGACAGAGAACAAAACCAAACATACTAACAAAATAAAATAAATAGAATAGATATGTACAAGTAAAATAAATAAATAAATAAACAAATAGAATAATAAATATGTACAAACATACATACATATATATACAGGTGCTGTGGGGAAGGGAAGGAGGCAAGATTCATTCATTCACTCATTCATATTTATTGAGCTGTTACTGTGCACAGAATACTGTACTAAGCACTTGGGAGAGTACAATACAACAGTAGACAGACACATTCTAAGCACTGAGATAGAATTGGGATAATCAGGTTAAATATAGTCCCTGTTCCACGTGGAGCTCACAGTCTAAGTCGGAGGGGCAAGGATTTAATCCCCATTTTGCAGATGAGGGAGCTTTTTTATGGTATTTGTTAAGTGCTTACTATGTGCCAGCCACTCTTCTAAACACTGGGGTAGATACAAGGTCATCAGGTTGGACACGATCCCTGTTCCACATAGGGCTCACTCTCTTAATCCCCATTTTGCAGATGAGGTAACCGAGGTCCAGAGAAATAAAGTGACGTGTCTAAGGTCACACAGCAGAAATGCAGCAGAGAAGGATTAGAACCCAGGTCTTTCCAACTCCCAGGCCCATGCTCAACAGGTTCGTTAACACTGGATCCCTGAGGCCTGAGGCCCGGAAGAGAGACTGCCCAGTTTTGACATCACTAATTTTCATCAGCCTCTTCTCCAAGAAGAATAAGTGGCCACAGGAAACCTTCTCAATCTCTATAATCCTGGGAAAGCTGTGGTTGGGACTGGGGTTGTGATTTGTTTGGCTTCTGAACTCCGACTTAGCCAACCCAAATCACGAGAGGCCTGAAACTCTGCTCCTCTTAGCCACATTTCCATTTTGCTCTTACTGGATTTATCATTGTCCTTGTCTTTTTATATAGTCTTTCTCTTTTTATTGTTTCATCTGTGTCCGTCACTAATTCTTTCTTTCCTCTTTATTCTTAGATTGTGAGCAAGGGATCGTGGATAATTCTCTTCCTCTATCTTTTATTAGAGCATAGTACCGTGATTTAGAGATTATTTACAGGAGCAGGAAATTGGATTGAGATTACAGGAAATAGATACTTCACCAAAATAGCAGGGAATTACAATTAGCTAGATTGTAAATTCCTTGAGGGAAAGAATTGTGTCTTCTAATGCAATTGTACTCTCTCAAACGTTTAATACAAGGATCTTCATTCAGGAGCCATTCAACACATACAACTGATGGTTTGAAATAATACACAGTTATATGTTCTCTTTTACTCATACTTTAGTTATGTAAACGCTGATTAACTCTTGGCCCTTGACATTCAGTTGCTGACTACAAATCAGATTGCTGGGTTGTGGGATTGAACTTGGTCAGGTTATAGTAATGAAAAGAATGCAGGAGGAAAACGTACTTCTCATATAATCAGTTCTTTCCCATCACTTATCTCAATGTTACTCAGAGCTGTTATGCATTGAAACCCTACAATTTTTGGACCCTCAAGAGACTACTCAACGGAAACTGGAAAAGATCTGTTGCAAGAAATATTTATGGTAGGCCACGTACCCTTAATTCATCTCACTGACCTCTCAGTAAATTCCAAAATGATTAATGCTGTTTCTTAAAATTACTGGTTAAATAAGCCAGTGATCCTTCCCTCCAAGCCATTAATGAAAGTCATGATGCTATGAAAAAATTAATGCTGCATACAAGGTGGAACTGTCATTTAGATCCTGACACCGTTTGTAATTTAGAAATCTACTAATCAAGAAAGAGTGGAGGGGGCAGTGAGGATATAAGATCTCTTTGCCCATTCTACATGGATTGTTCCATTCAGAATTGGATTCCCGCAGAATGCACTCCCTTCTAAGCCCTGGATGACGATTTATCCCTCGCTTCACTTGAATGCCCTGGAACTGGAGGTGCACACCAAAATTTTCTTGGCTAAATTCTGTTTTATCTAAGAGAAACGCTTAGATATTTATGAGAATTTCAGCCTTGGAGAATCAAAATTTGCCCGAGGGACTAGACTGCCTTTGTTGAACTCTTCCTGCTCAACATTTTAAAAGCTGTGTGACTGGGGAAGGTTTTTGAATATGGCAAATGCATGTCTTTAGGAGAAGGTGTCTAGTGAGACAGGACTTCATTCTAGGACAGTTAATACCCTTCATTCTTCAACAGCTAATACTACCCACACCTTAACTATCCTGTCACCTCTAACACATATTATTTACTTGTATCTTCCCTCGACACTTATGTATATATGTATATTCATTTGTAAAGTCAGTTTTTCTGATTACCCTGTTATTACTACTACTACTTCCACTAGTGCTACTACTTCTACTAGCATTACTATTACACATCAATCAGTCAACCAGTGGTATTTACTGAGAACTTACTTTGTGTAGAGCTCTGTTCTAAGCACTTGGGAGAGTACAATGCAACAGAGTTGGTAGACACTTTCCCAGACATGAGTTTACACCCTAGAGGGGGAGACAAACATTATTATAATGACTATACTCGTTAGCAGCTTTTTTTTAAATGGTATTTGTTAGGTGCTTACTATGTACCAGGCACTATACTAAGTGCTGGGGTAGATACAAGCTAATCAGGTTGGCCTCCTGTCCCACTTGGGGCTCACAGTCTTAATCCCCATTTTACAGATGAGGTAACTGAGGCACAGATAAGTGAAGTGACTTGCCCAACATCACGTGGCAGACAAGTGGTGGAGGCAGGATTAGAACCCACGTCTTCTGACTCCCAAGCCCAGGATCTTGTCAATAGACCACGCTGTACTGTTAGAAGGTTAGTGAATGCTCTTCCCTTCATCTCCACCTGCCCACTGAGGGCTGAAGACCTCTAGACTGTAAACTCATCTCTAGACTGTAAGCTCATTGTGGACAGGGAATGTATCTGTTTACTGTTATATGGTACTCTCTCAAGAGCTTAGTACAGTATTTGAACACAGTAAGCATTCAGTAAATAGGATTGAATGAATGAATAAATCGCAGATGCTGAGCAGAACCAAACCGTCACTTTTAGCTATAAGTTCCTCTCTGCTGCTCTTTAACGAAAGTATGCTCTTGTGCTACCCACACTGAAAATTTTCTCTTGCGGGGTGGTTTCCTGACAACTCCATTCCCCCCACTGCTGCAGTCAATCAATCAAAGGCATTTATTGAGTGCTTACTGTGGGCAGAACTCTGTAGTAAGCACCTGGGAGAATACAATGGAGTTAGCAGACATGTTCATAGACATGTTCCCTGATCATAAGGAGCTTCCAGTCTAGAGAGGGAGACAAGAATTAAAAAAAAAACTATGAACATGTACATAAATGCTATGTGGCTGAGGATGAGGTGACTATTAAGTGCTTGAAGGGGGCAAATCCAAGGGTAAAGGCGATACAGAAGGGATAGGCATTGTGGCCTGCCTTCTTCCTTAGGTTCTTATTACCCACTCCTTAAAAATCTTCAGTAGTTGCCCATTTACCACACAAATCTTAGGATTTGTTTCAGAGAAGGACCTGATGCATGAGAGAAATGTCACAAGCAATGATAACAAACCATAGTTAGCTTAACATCCTTAGACTTTCTTGGAGATTCAGGTGTCAGCTCTAGGTAGTGGAAGGGAGAGTGTGATCATGTTCTTGTGGATTTAAACTGAGCCCATTCCCTTTCCCACCCACCCTTCAGTGGAATTAAGCACTTAATAAATGCCATTATTATTATTATTATGTGCTCAAACAATCAGTTGTATTTATTGAGTACTTACTGTGTACAGAGCACTGTGCTAAGCACTTAGGAGAGTACAATATAACATATCCCCTGCCATTATTAATAATAATAATAATAATAATAATAATGGCATTTGTTAAGTGCTTACTATCTGCCAGGCACTGTTCTAAGCACTGAGGTAGACACAAGGTAATCAGGTTGTCTCATGTGGGGCTCACAGTCTTAATCCCCATTTTACAGATGAGGTAACTGAGGCACAGAGAAGTTAAGTGACTTGCCCAAAGTCACACAGCTGATAAGTGGCAGAGCCAGGATTTGAACCCATGACCTCTGACTCCCAAGCCCGGGCTCTTTCCACTGAGCCATGCTGCTTCCCTTCTCTTCTCTTCTCTTCTCTTCACATACAGAGTGCCAGCACTATTCAAGACCTTGGAAAAGTATAACAGTCCTCCAGTTCAGGGGGCTCTATTGGGGTGTATTTTCCTTCACTCAGAACATCATACTTAGGAATAAAAATGGTAAACATTTTGCACCTTCAACAATGACAAAATCTTTGGAAGTGTCAGCCAGAAGTCAGATGGAAGAAAAGCAATTAACTTAATCGATTTAGCATTTGCTTATCAATTTAATTCTACTTATTAAAGGGAAACATTGAATGGAGTTTATTACTAGGGACTCACAGTGAGAACATTATATTGAACACTGTGCAGAAAAAGGCTTGGGATAATTAGTAGTAAAATGTAGACATGAAATTAATCAGATTATGGACATGCACAATATAGAATTATGCTGCTCTTCTAAGCTATCCGTTACTACTGGTGGAGGCAGAATCCAAGGCTGTATGGAGCACTGATTTGACCTAAATAATGGTATTTCCTATGCCACAGTGGAAATGCCTTCTTTCCACTTGTCCCCTTCTCCAGTAGTGGCTGGAGAAGCAGCATGGCTTAGTGGCACAGCACAGGGTTGGGAGTCAGAGGTCATGGGTTCTAATCCCGGCTCCGCCACTTGTCTGCCACGTGACTGTGTGACTTTGGGCAAGTCATTTCACTTCTCTGTGCCTCAGCTGCCTCATCTGTAAAATGGGGATGAAGACTGTGAGCCCCACGTGGGACAACCTGATTACCTTGTATCTACCCGAGCGCTTAGAACAGTGCTTGGAACATAGTAAGTACTTAAAAAATACCATCATTATTCTCCCCTTCAAGACTGTGAGCCCATTGTTGGGTAGGGATTGTCTCTTTTTGTTGCCGAATTGTACTTTCCAAGAGCGTAATACAGTGCTCTATATACAGTAAGCGCTCAATAAATACAATCAAATGAATGAATGAATGAATAGTAGCAATAGGGGTATTTATTGAGTTCCCACTCTGTTCAATTGACAGTATTAAGATCAAAACGTTAGTGTGTTTCAAGGCCTTTCCTTATAAGTATTTTATTCCTAGCCTCAGCCCTTATGCACATATGTCTATCTATATTAGGATTTTAAAATATATATTCGATTACTTATTGTTCGATTTCATATGATAATAATGATAAAAAAACTACTTCACGGCATAGTGGATAGAGTACAGGCCTGGAGTCAGAAGGTCATGGGCTCTAATCCTGGCTCCACCAATTGTCTGCTGTGTGACCTTGGGCAAGCCACTTCACTTCTCTGGGCCTCAGTTACCTCATCTGTAAAATTAGGATTGAGACTGTGAGCCCCACAGGGAACAGGGACTGTGTCCAACCTGATTTGCTAGTATCCACCCCTACGCTTAGTACAGTGTCTGGCACATGCACTTAAAAAATACCATAATAATAATAATTATTATTGTATGCTTGTTGTCCCTCTGGTTCCCATTGTTTGTAAATAGTTTTTTCTTGTCTGACTTTCTCACTGGTCTATGAATGACTAGAAGGCTTGGTTCTGTAGTGCTTTTTCAAACTAAGCCAAAGTAGTTTTGTCCACTGAGAAGGCATCCACTAAATATCCCAGATTGACTGACTGATTCTTCATTAGTGGAGCAACTGTACATTTGGAGTGAATGGATGGCCTTCCATCACAGTGAAGTTAGTCAAGATTAGAAGAACTTCACTAGGCTTGAATCCCTCAGAGTTCAGTTCTGGGTCCCCTTCCATCTACTCCCTTGGAGAACTCATTTGCTCCCATGGCTTCAACTTCCATCTCTTTGTGAACAAGAACAAAATCTACATCTCCAGCCTGATCTCTCTCCCTCTCAGCAGTCTCACATTTCCTCCTGCCTTCACAACATCTCTACTTGGATGTCCCACTGACACCTCCGAAACACGTCCAAAACTGAACTTCTTATCTTCCCACCCAGAACCCTGTCCTCCGCCTGACTTTCCCATCACTGTCGACAGCACAATCATCCTCCCTGTCTCACGAGCCAGAAAACTTGGTGTTATCCTTGACTCATCTCTCTCATTCAACTCACTTATTCAATCTGTCACTAAATACTGTCAGTTCAACCTTCACAACATTGCTAAAATCCTTCCTTTCCTCTCCATCCAAACTGCTACCACATTAATCCAAGCACTTTATCTATCCCGCCTTGTATTACTGCTTCTGCCTCTTTGCTGACCTCCCTGCTTCCTGTCTCTCCCCACTCCAGTCCGTGTTTCACTCTGCTGTCCGGATCATTTTTCTACAAAGCCATTCAGTCAATATTTCCCCACTCCTTAAGAATCTTCAGTAGTTGCCCACTTACCACACAATCCAAAAGAAACTCCTTACCATAGGCTGTAATACACTTAATCACTTTGCCCCCTCCTACCTTACCTCTCTGATTTCCTATTACACTTCGCTCCTCTAATACTACACTACTCACTGTACTTCCCTCCCATCTATCTCCCTGCCTATCTCACACCCATGTTCTGCCTCTGGCCTGGAACACCCTTCCTCTTCATTTCCGAGAGAAGATTCCTCTCCTCACCTTACAAAGCCTTATTAAAACCTCATCTCCTCCAAGAGGCCTTCCCTGATTAAGCCATCATTTCCTCTTCTCCCACTCCCTTCTGTGTTGCCTTTGCACTTGGTTTCGGACACTTTATTCACCCCTCCCTCAGCCCCAAAGCACTTATGTATGTATTTGTAATGTATTAATTAATATTAATAACTGTCTCCCCTCTAGGCCGTAAGTTCTAGAGAAGTTCTAGAGAAGTTCTCAAGAAGCAGAGTGGCTCAGTGGAAAGAACACGGGCTTTGGAGTCAGAGGTCATGGGTTCAAATCCCGGCTCCACCCATTGTCAGCTGTGTGACTTTGGGCAAGTCACTTAACTTCTCTGTGCCTCAGTTACCTCATCTGTAAAATGGGGATTAACACTGTGAGCCCCCCGTGGGATAATTTGATCTCCTTGTAACCTCCCCAGTGCTTAGAACAGTGCTTGGCACATAGTAAGCGCTTAATAAATGCCATTATTATTATTAAGTTCATTGTGGGAAGGTAATATGACTACCAACTCTGTAAGTGCTTTGTTACAGAGCACTTAGTATAGTGCTCTGCACACAGTAAGTGCTCAGTAAATATGACTGATTGATTGATTGGGGTGTAGGGTATTAGGTGAAGCAGCGTGGCTAGAGAAGCAGCATGGTTCAGTGGCAAGACCTGGGCTTGGGAATCAGAGGTTGTGGGTTCTAATCCCAGCCCCGCCACTTGTCAGCAGTGTGACTTTGGGCAAATCACTTCATTTCTTTGTGCTTCAGTTCCCTCATCTGTAAAATGGGGATTAAAACGGTGAGCCCTTTGGGGGACAACCTGATTACCTTGTGTCCCCCCTGCCCCCAGCACTTGCAACAGTGGTTGGCACATAGTAAGCACTTAACAAATGCCATCATTATTATTATTAGGAAGGAGCCCTGCTCTGAGGACTCCTTGCTCTTGGAGGATAACTAGGAGAGAGCATCTTTCCAAGGTTCACAAAGAAAAGGAGGAAGTAAGATGGGTCCAGCTGGGTCTGACTCAATCTTAGACAGCCTTGTTGGGAATGTTTGGAAATCCATCTTTCTTTCTGCCTGGAATGAAGAACGTGAATTGTGAAATTACAGGAAAAAATAAAATGAAAAAAGACACCATTTGGAAGAGAAAAATATTGGGGATTTAAAAACATGATGAGCTCCAGGTGGGATAGGGACTTGGCCCAATCTGCTCTTCTTGTATGCACCTCAGTACCCCAGTAAGCATTTAACAAATGTCATTCTTATTATTATTATTTAAAAAATGAGAATGAGCTCCCAGAGCTCTTCTTCCAGTATGCCCCGTGCCCTAGGGCTGCCTATGTATTAATCTGGTGCTGATATTTCCCTAGATTGCTCCACCGGGAGGCCATGAGACTCCAAAATCCTGGCTCCTAGGACTCTCAGTGGCTCCTCTACTGGACTGCCACACTGTCTCCTTGGGCTCCCACCCCACCTCCCTTATGTGTCACTGAGGAAGCTCCATCCTGACCTACTTTGCGCCAGCCGGGATCTTCCCTGAATCATTGAGGAATTCTCTGTTCTGACCTATCTCACACCCTGGGGAGCCAGAGAAAAGCAGCCACAGCCCAGCACCACCCTAACGAAACCTTGGGAAGACTGTGTCGCCTGCTGCGGTGGTGGTCACTGTAGCTGCGGTGTGACTGTGTACTCTGAGCCCCTAGGAGTCTGGAATTCTGCTCCCCCAGACAAAGAACCTTAACTGATTCTTGGTTTTTGTCTTTATATTGTTTTGTCTTTACATTGTTTGTCTTTACATTGTCTCCCCCTCCTTCCCCCCATCCCACCCTCTCCATCCCCCCATCTTACCTCCTTCCCTTCCCCACAGCACCTGTATATATGTATGTATGTTTGTACATATTTATTACTCTATTTGTTTATTTTACTTGTACATGTCTATTCTATTAATTTTATTTTGTTAGTATGTTTTGTTTTGTTCTCTGTCTCCCCCTTTTAGACTGTGAGCCCACTGTTGGGTAGGGACTGTCCCTATATGTTGCCAACTTGTACTTCCCAAGTGCTTAGTACAGTGCTCTGTACAAAGTAAGTGCTCAATAAATGTGATTGATTGATTGATTGATTTAGGGTTTTGTTTTATCTTTCCTTAGCCTCTCTCTCCCCTTGGGAGTTTTCTATTCTCAAAAGTAAGAAAAAAATATTATAAGAAAGTAATATTATGGCTCTATTAGATGATTCCAGGGGAAAAAAAAAACTGTATTCTTGCCTAATAAAGGGCAGAGACTTCCTGCTAAAGTCATACTGATGACTATCCACTCTTAGAAATTGTGGTTACAAATCAGAAAAGAACAGCATCCTTTTTCTCGGAATGATTTCATTTTGGACTTTAGGTCACTGCGGAACCTACAAAGGAAACATGTTTTGATTGCCCAATAGGAAGTCTTGCACTTTTCGGCAATGGTGGGCTTGTATGAAGTTGTAATCTAGTGGATATAAGTAGAAACCATCATTTTTGTGATTTTTTTTTTAGATCCTTTCTCAGGCCTGGTCCTAATGATGTAAGGAAATAGCATGGCCTAGGGGAAAGAGCACAAGATGAGGAGTCAGAGAACTTGGGTTCTAATTCCTACTATGCCATGTGTCTGCTGTGTGACTTCGGGTAAGTCACTTAACTTTTCTGTGCTTCAGTTATCTCCTCTGTAAACTGAGAATTGAATCCTACTCCCTCCTATGGAGACTTCGAGCTCCATGTGGGACAGGGATTATGTCCAAACTGATTAACTTGTATCTACCCTAGCCCTTAGAACAGTGCTTGGCACACAGTATGTGCTTGACAAGTATTATCATTATTATTATTACTAACTGGAAACACAGGTTAGTATTGCTTCTAAACTCAGTTTGCCTGTTTTTAGCATTGTAAATAATAAAGCATTGCTCAATAGATTGCTTCCTCTTACAGAAAGCTGGAAAAAATGGGAAAATTGGGAAAGGAAGAAAAAAATGAAAGGAGAAAAAACAAATTTTCTTGAAAAATTGTCATTTCTCAGCTATTAATCAGTCATTTCCCCAAATCAGCTCCATATTGTTTCTTCACCTTATCCGGAATTCCTAATCTGCCAGTCAAATAAGGGGCTCTTGGAACAGTGCCTGGCACATAATAGGTGCTAAACAAATGCCATAAAAAAGTGGGATGATTAGAGGTTGGGAGGGGAGAGAAACTTGCTGTTTTAGCCCTAAAATGGAATTTTATTTATTAGTAAACCTTATTCTCTATCATCCTGGGGCTGGGGGGAAATGAATTCATTCTCTAAAGAATTAACAGTTGTGTCCCAACTATTTGTTTAAATCTAATTCTTATTTAGAATCTTTGAATCACAATCCTGGAAGAAATCATGGATGAAGCTGGGCAGTTGGGATACCTTCCCAAATAGATGAGAACTCTCCATGCTTTCAAAGCCTTCAATGAAAAAAAAATCCAGAACTACCCTTCATGGGCCATGTCAGTGTTTAATCACCCTTTCAAAACACTTTTCTAAATCCTTTTGTCTTTTCCATAACCCTGAAGACCATAGCCCTTATTATCTTCATTATGCTGAATAATAATAATGATAATAATAGCAATAATAATGATAATAATGACATTTGTTATGCACTTTTAAAATGCTAAGCACTGTACTCATTACTGGGATAGATACAAGATGATGAGGTAGGACACAGTGCCTGCCTGACATGGGGCTTAGAATCTAAATGGAAGGTAGAACAGATATTTTATCCTCATTTTATAGCTGAAGAAACTGAGGCTAGGGGAAGTTAAGTGACATGACCAAGGTCACAAAAAAGGCAAGTGGAGGAGCCATGAGTAGAACTCAGATCGATGGTCATTGTATTAGGTCATATTGCTTCTCCCTTTGATTTTCTTCCAATCCTTCATTTATCTTGATGGGCTTCCTTTTAATAGTCTCTAAATTCTCCTAATGTCACCTTAGGAGTTGACTCTTAGACCTACTACTGTAATAAGGACTTGAACAACAACAAATACCATGGAAGAGTTACATTAAGGTACCTACATATAGTATTTACGTATGCTATGTTCCCGTTTATACATTTTCTATTCCATGCTAGTATTTTTTTAAAACAACAAAACACTACTGAGTCATGTTCTGCTTCTGGTCCACTAGGACCCTTTGATCACTTTCTACATTACTTTTGTAGTTTCTTTCCTTCTTATGTGACTATCCCTGAAAATGTTCCTATTGAATTTCATTTGAATAATAGTAATTCTGGTATTTATTAAGCCATTTTCAATTTATTAAGCATTTTTAATTTATCATAGTTGCTTTGAATTCTGATCCTTACCCACAAAGTAAAGTACTGGTTACCTTTCCCAAAGAAGTGTCATATGCATTGATAATATGACTGACTGAATGAATGATATACCCTTAGAATCAATCAATGCTATTTATTGGCTGCCTACAGAGCAAAGAGCACTCTTTGAAAGCTTGAGAGAGTATACAAGTTAACCAGATTGGGCACAAACCTTGTTCCACATGGGATTCACAGTCTTAATCCCCATTTTACAGTTGAGACAATTATTCATTCATTCATTCAATCGTATTTATTGAGCACTTACTGTGTGCAGAGCACTGTACTAAGCGATTGGGAAGTACAAGTCCGCAGGTTGGCAACATATAGAGATGGTCCCTACCCAACAATGGGCTCACATTCTAGAAAGGGGAGACAGATAACAAAACAAAACACGTAGACAGGTATCAAAACCATCAGAATAAATAGAATTACAGCTATATGCACATCATTAGCAGCCAAGTGAGTTGTCCAAGGTCACATAGCAGACAAATGGTCAGTGCCAGCGCTTAGAACAGTGCTTTGCACATAGTAAGTGCTTAATAAATGCCATTATTATTATTAATAAATGGTAGAGTAGGGATTAGAGCAGGCCTGTGTCCTATCCATTAGGCCAACTGTTTCTTTTCATCATTAATTCTAATCTTAATCTTCTGTGCTCTGAAAGGCCTTAGTGATTACAGGGTTGGGGTGGGTCATGAATTAATGCCCAGATTCCAGGAATCACAACTTGGGGTGGATTCAAGCAAACGTTAGAGAAGGCAGTACTGGGGAAATCTATCATGGGGGAGGTGATAATCCTTCAATAAATACTATTGACTGATTGATGGGCAAACTTCTGGGTTCTGAGTGAATGATGTTCTGGACTAATGAGGAATCAGAGCAAGATAAGACTTCCCTCTCTATCTGCTGTCTAATTCACTTTAGGAGCAGCTCCTTTTCTACACCAGTGTATTTCCAGGAAAGGTAAATCTACAATCCCCTCTCCCTCTGGCAGTCAGAGAGGATTTTTATTTCTTCATTGAAACTCAGGGGCCATAGTTTTACTTCTCAGCAGGGTGGGGAACTCCTCCACCCAAAACCCCCTCATAGGAATCGCTGGGCCTTCCCTGGACAGGAAATGTAGGAAGACAAGAAATGTTCAAAGAAAGGTTCTACTTAACAAATCACCACGGCATGGCCATCAACAAATCAGGAATGCCCAAGTAGAATGAAAGAATTCATTCCCTGAAAGTACTGTGCTTCCAGAGATTAGTACAGTGGTTTACCCATAGCAATTTAAGGAGGCAATAGTTTAGGTGGGGCAATATGATGGGTCTCTCCTGTTGATCTTATAACTGTAGGGTCCAAGCAGTAGCTTTGCCTTCATGATGTTTGGGGCATGGCAGGCAGATAATAATAATGACATTTATTAAGCACTTATTATGTGCAAAGCACTGTTCTAAGCATTGGGCCTGGAATGCCCTCCCTCTGCCCCACCGCCAAGCTAGCTCTCTTCCTCCCTTCAAGGCCCTGCTGAGAGCTCACCTCCTCCAGGAGGCCTTCCCAGACTGAGCCCCTTCCTTCCTCTCCCCCTCGTCCCCCTCTCCATCCCCCCATCTTACCTCCTTCCCTTCCCCACAGCACCTGTATATATGTATATATGGTTGTACATATTTATTACTCTATTTATTTATTTATTTATTTATTTTACTTGTACATTTCTATCCTATTTATTTTATTTTGTTGGTATGTTTGGTTCTGTTCTCTGTCTCCCCCTTTTAGACTGTGAGCCCACTGTTGGGTAGGGACTGTCTCTATGTGTTGCCAATTTGTACTTCCCAAGCGCTTAGTACAGTGCTCTGCACATAGTAAGCGCTCAATAAATATGATTGATTGATTGATTGATTGATTGGGGAGGTACAAGGTGATCAGTTTGTCCCACATGGGGCTCACAGTCTTAATCCCCATTTTACCAATGAGGTAACTGAGGCACAGAGAAGTTAAGTGACTTGCCCGAAGTCACACAGCTGACAAGTGGTGGAGCTGGGATTTGAACCCATGACCTCTCACCTTTTGAGCCTGATGATGCCTTGGACATGATGGTTTAGCTTCCATCTCTGCCCCCTAAGCTCCTTCCCCACACAACAGTTAGGTTTTCATGCCTGGCTTTTGGTACCATGAAGGGGGATTGCTAGTCTTCTGGGCTCTGCAGGAGGAGCAGACCACCCTCTTTGACCTTGTCAAGGGCAAAGAAATCGCCAAACACCAATCTTGGTCTAATAATAATAACTGTGGTATTCATTAAGCACCAACTATATTTTTTATGGTATTTGTTAAGCACTTACTATGGGCCAGGCACTGTACTAAGCCCTGGGGTGGATCCAAGCAAATCTAGTTAGCTGCAGTCCCTGTCCTATGGGGAACTCACAGTATCAATCCCCATTTACAGATGAGGTAACTGAGGACCAGAAGAGTGAAGTGATTTGCCCAAGGTCACGCAGCAGATGAGTGGTGGAACCAGGATTAGAGCCCATGACCTTCTGATTCCCAGGCCCATTTCTCTACTCACTATGCCATGCTGCTTTTTATATGCCAAGCCTTATTAAAAGGTAAATACAAGATAATCAGGATGGATCCAGTCCCTTAGGAGGCTCACCATCTCAGTAGAAGGGAGAACAGGTATTTTATAGTTGAGGAAACTGAAGCACAGAGAAGTTAAGTGACTTTCCCAAAGTCACACAGCAGGGCAGAGGGCAGAGCCAGAATTAGAGTCCGGGTGATCTGACTCCCAGGCTTGTGATCTTTCCATTAGACAACACGTGCTCTTCATTTGTACTGGGAAAGGTGCAGGGAAGATAAAAACGGACATTTTTCTCAATCCTGGATCAGTCTTCCCCTGCAAGAAGGGCTGGGAGGGGAAGAGTTTGAGGAACTGTTCTAGTGGCTCCTCTCACATAGTTCTTTAATAGATTTAGTTACTGCAATTCATCCTCCGTGACTGGGAACCTGGTCAGTTCCTCCCTCCCATCTCAGCTCCCAGAGCTCCCAAAGGATTCTAGGGCTTTTCTTAGACATGGTAATCTTCTTTTTCTTTCTTAGACATGGTAATCACCAACTTCCAGGGCATATACCTGAGCTGAGCCCTGACAAACCCTGGCCCACTAAGCCTATAGGCCCTGAAGCGAAGCCTCTCATATTCAGGGTCTTCATTGTAATAGCACAAACACAAATGAAACTCTTGATTTTCCTGGTGTTTTGGCGGATTTATGCTATGTGGCCTGGCTCTGGGCAACACCTCTGTCCAAAACTAGGTGGCAATTGCAAACAAGTTGTTATACTTGGATAGAGATTAGGTTCATGAGGCTTGGGAAGCCGCAGCCTTCAAGGTCAAAGGGGGTATATTTTCCGAGTAAGCGTGTTCAGTGTTTACTGGCGACTACCAAAATAATGACTTCCTCTTCGGGTCACTGGGAATGAAGTCATCCCAAGAAAAATGTTCCATTGTGTTTCCCGGGCTAGGCTGTCAGCCTTTTCACATATATCCTTAAAGGGACAGAAATGATCCGGCACAGTGAATTATGGTTTCTAGAGTCCCCAAAAGAAAATCATTTTTTTTTTTTTACTTGACACTTTCGGTATTTCATTTCTGCTGTGTAGGATAGTCAATAAATATGAGTCATGAATGCATTTCCTCTTTTTTTTTCCATTTAAAATACTTCTTCACTTCTTGGGACTTCAGTTATGTTCACACCAGCCTTAAGGAAAGAGTGAATGTCTGCCACTGGCCAAGTTATTCCCCTCCATCAATTAGGGAAAGTCACCAAGGTAACTTTCAAAATATTGGCTTACCTGGCGCCCGTAGAATACGTGAATTCTAGTACAGTGAGCTCCACACAGAAAATGCTCTACCCTAATTCATTCATTCATTTGTATTTATTGAGCACTTACAGTGTGCAGTCAAGTGCTTGGAAGAGTACAATATAACAATAAACAGACACAATTCCCTGCCCACAACGAGCTTACCATCTAGAGGCTCCGAGTGCCTGCAGGGGCTATGGGGGGTGAAGCAGACCCTACCTCAGAATGCAAGATGGCTGCTTCCTTTTCCAATTCACCCCAGACTCCTGCCACAGCTCAGCCCCCAGGGTCAGGACTGTCGCTTCACTCCTAATCCTCTGAGACTGAAAAAAGAGTTTCCAGAAAGGGCTACCTCCCCTTCCTTTCCTCTGCTGAGGGAAGACTGAGGGAGAGATGGCTTCCATGGTAACCAGAAATTACATTGCGAGGACATTCAAAAAGCACACCTTAGCTTCTTTCTAGAACAGAGAGAAGCCACCAATCAATCAATCATATTTATTTGGGCCCATTATTGGGTAGGGACCGTCCCTATATGTTGCCGACTTGTACTTCCCAAGTGTTTAGTACAGAGCTCTGCATACAGTAAGCACTCAATAAATACGATTGAACAAATGAATGAATTTATTGAGCACTGTGAGCCCACTGTTGGGTAGGGACTGTCTCTATATGTTACCAACTTGTACTTCCCAAGCGCTTAGTACAGTGCTCTGCACACAGTAAGCGCTCAATAAATACGATTGATTGGTTGATTGATTGAGCACTTTCTGTGTGCAGAGGGCACTCCAGGGCAGGAAAGAGTAATATGCTCCATGCTGGCACATCTGAATGACTTTCTAGCCTGAGAAACCGAAGAACCACAAACCGAAAGCGTAATAATTGCGAGAAACTCAGATCAAAATTGTCAGGAGACATTCCGGGGTCAGGGGATGGGTGGGGCGGTGTGGGGTGGCAGCGAATGGCACACTGCAGGTGTTTGGGGAAGGGGAGTGGTAATGATACAGACGCGGCCTGGCAGCTGGGACTTGAGGTGGCGGAAGATCTTTAATACAGTATATTCTCCAGTTCATATTTTGAAGGAAAACGTTCAATTTTTATAAATAGGTAGGATTTTGGCATTGCCTCCCACTTGCAACAGGCTCTCTGAATAAGACTTACCCTTCAAGTTGTCTTTTTCATTCATTTGTTCACTCATATTTATTGAGTGCTTACTGTGTGCAAAGCACTGTATTAAGCGCTTGAGAGAGTACAACAATAAACACACAGATTCCCTGCCCATAATGACCTTACAGTCTGGGGGTCGGGGTCGTGGGGGGGAGGATGTTGACGAAAATAAATAAATTTCAGTTATGCACCTAAGTGTTGTGGGGCTGGGAAGGGGGAAGAATAAAGGGAGCAAGTCAGGGTGACACAGAAGGGAGTGGGAAAAGAGGAAAGGGGGGCTTATCAGGGAAAGCATCTTGGAGGAGATGTGCCTTCAACAAGGCTTTGAAGGAGGGGAGAGTAATTGTGTCAGAGCTAAAGAGAGAGAGGGCGGACCAGGCCAGAGGCAGGATGTGGGCGAGGGGTCGGTGGTGAGATGGGTGAGATCGAGGTTCAATGAGAAGGTTACCAATAAATCAACTATATGTACTGAGCTCCTACTCTGGGTGGAGCACAGTCCTAAGTGCTTTGAGGGTACAGTAGGGATAGAAGACACAATCCCTGCTCTCAAGGAGCTGAACTTCTAGCAGAGGAGACAGGTTGGCAATCATTTACAGACAGAAGACGAGAAAGGTAATATGGACATCTAGATGAATAAGAGAAGGAGCGTGATGTTGTAAATAGAGCTTGAGTCTGGGAGGTAGAAGGATATGAGCTCTAATCCTGACCCTGCCACTTGTCTGCTGTGTGACCTTGGGCAGGTCACTTCATTTCTCTGGGCCGCAGTTACCTCATTTATAAAATGAGGATTGAGACTGTGAGTCCCATGTGGGACAGTGACTGTGTCCAACTTGATTTGCTTGTGTGCACCCCAGTGCTTAGTACAGTGCCTGATACATAGTAAGCTCTTAACAAATACCACAATTACTATTATTATTATGATTATTATTAAGTGCTTAAATACCTGGGAAAATTAGTCTTGCCCATGCTGAATTTGCTGGTTCTTTATAAAATAATAATAATAATGATGGCATTTGTTAAGCGCTTACTATGTGCAAAACACTGTTCTAAGTGCTGGGGGGGATACAAGGTGATCAGGTTGTCCCACATGGGGCTCACAGTCTTAATCTTAATCTATCTTTATCAGTGCTATAGGCTGCCCCTCAACTCAGCAGCAGCAGGAAGCATCTGGGAATACATGGACCATCCCTCTAAGATGGAAGCTCATGGTGGGCAGTGAATGTGTCTACCACCTGTTTAATTGGACTCGCTCAAGCACTTAGTATAGTGCTCTGCACACAGTAAGTGCTCAATAAATATGAGTGATTGATTTATGATGATCTATGTTCATTTCAGTTGCTGGTGGAGCAATTCCTGGACAGGAAAACACTGACATCTTAGATCTTAAGGTCTAAGGCCAAGGATCCTGCCAGATCCACCAATTGTCTGACAGAGGTCGATCTCCAGTCAACTTGTTCGAGAAGCAGTGTGGCTTAGTGGAAAGAACCCGGGCCTGAGAGACAGAGTACTTGGTTTCTAATCCTTGGGCAAGTCACTTAACCTTTCTGTGTCTCAGTTACCTCATCTGTAAAATGGGGATCAAGACTGTGAGCTCCAGGTGGGACAGGGCCTTTGTCCAACCCAATTAGCTTGTATCTACCCCAGCACTTAGTACAGTTTTTGGCAAATAGTAAGTGCTTAACAAATACCATAAATAAAAAAAAAGAGTCTCTTCAATACAGGCTGTAGGACAGAGAAGCAGCGTGGCTCAGTGGAAAGAGCACCGGCTTTGGAGTCAGAGGTCATGGGTTCAAATCCCAGCTCTGCCAATTGTCAGCTGTGTGACTTTGGGCAAGTCACTTAACTTCTCCGTGCCTCAGTTACCTCATCTGGAAAATGGGGATTAAGACTGTGAGCCTCCCCCGTGGGACAGCCTGATCACCTTGTAACCTCCCAGTGCTTAGAACAGTGCTTTGCACATAGTAAGTGCTTAATAAATGCCATTATTATTATTATTATTATAAATCCCAGCTCCACCACTTGTCAGCTGTGTGACTCTGGGCAAGTCACTTCACTTCTCTGTGCCTCAGTTCCCTCATCTGTAAAATGAGGATGAAGACTGTGAGCCCTCCGTGGGACGACCTGATCACCTTGTAACCTCCCCAGCGCTTAGAACAGTGCTTGGTACAGAGTAAGCACTTAATAAATGCCATCATTATTATTATTTATATCTCAGCCTCTGCTTGCTCTTACTTCAGAAATGCCTTCCTTTGCATAGTTCCTACTGTCCATCAATCAATCAATCAGTGGTATTTATTGAGCACTCCAGTGTTTCTAGACACATTACTATTATTATTATTATTGCATTTGTTAAGAGCTTACTATGTGCCAGATACAGTTCTAATCACTGGAGTAGATACAATGTAAACAGACACAGTCCCTGTCCTACACATAGAAGTAGTACACTACTATAAGCCGTCCCTCTCTTGGACATTTGGACAGAGAGGCAGGAAAGAATTCATCATTTCTTCCCTAGGGTGGCCATCCTGACTCATGTGCACACAGGGTCATGTGTCGATGTCATTTGGGCTGCAGATTCCTACTACTACTACTAATAATGATGATATTTGTTAAGTGCTTACTAAGTGCCAAGCACTGTTCTAAGAGCTGATTAATAATTATGGTATTTGTTAAGCGCTTATTTATTTATTTATTTATCTTACTTGTACATATCTATTCTATTTATTTTATTTTGTTAGTATGCTTGGTTTTGTTCTCTGTCTCCCTCTTTTAGACTGTGAGCCCACTGTTGGGTAGGGACTGTCTCTATATGTTGCCAACTTGTACTTCCCAAGCGCTCAGTACAGTGCTCTGCACACAGTAAGCGCTCAATAAATATGATTGATGATGATAATGATGATGCTTACTTTGTTCTATGTGCTGGAGTAGACACAAGGTAATCAGGCTGTCCCACATGGGGCTCACAGTCCTCATCCCCATTTTACAGATGAAGGAACTGAGGTACAGAGAAGCTAAGTGAAAAGCAGCATGGCCTAGTGGATAGAGCACGAACCTGGGAGTCAGAAGGTCTAATCCCAGTTCTGTCACTTGTCTGCTGTGTGACCTTGGGCAAGTCACTTCATTTCTCTGGGCCTCAGTTACCTCATGTGTAAAATGGGGATTGAGATTGTGAGCCCATCATGGGACAGGGACTGTATCCACCCTCATTTGCTTATATACACCCCAGGGTTTAGAACAGTGCCTGGCACATAGAAAGCACTTAATAAATACCATAATTATTATTATTAAGTGGATTGCCCAAGGTCATACAGCAGACAAGTGATGGAGCCGGGATTAGAACCTATGTCCTCTGATTCCCAAGCCCAGATTCTTGCCGCTAAGCTGTGCCTATTCCTTCATTGTAGGTTCATAAATGAATGAAACTACGACTTATCCAGATGACATTGACACATGCCCCTGTGTGCACATGAGTCAGGATGGCCACCCTAGGGAAGAAATAATGAATTCTTTCCTGCCTCTGTGTCCAAATGTCCAAGAGATGGACAGCTTATAGTAGTGTACTGCTTCTCTGTGTAGGACAGGGACTGTGTCTGCTTACATTGTATCTACCCCAGTGATTAGAACTGTATCTGGTACATAGTAAGCCCTCAACAATTCATTCAATTGTATTTATTGAGCACTACTGTTTGCAGAGCACTGTACTAAGCACTTGGGAAGTACAAGTTGGCAACATATAGAGACAGTCCCTACTCAACAATGGGGCCCAGCCTGAACACTTTACCCTTCTAGCACCAGTTTAAAGTGTTCCCAGCGCATCTATCTCAACTAGAGATAACTAGAGAAGCAGCGCGGCTCAGTGGAAAGAGCCCGGGCTTTGGAGTCAGAGGTCATGGGTTCGAATCCCAGCTCCGCCACATGTCTGCTGTGTGACCTTGGTCAAGTCACTTAACTTCTCTGAGCCTCAGTTACCTCATCTGTAAAATGAGGATTAAGACTGTGAGCCCCACGTGGGACAACTTGATCCCATTGTATCCCCCCAGCACTTAGAACAGTGTTTTGCACATAGTAAGCGCTCAACAAATGCCATCATTAACATTATTATTAACTCCAATTCCTTTCCCATGTCCTCCCTCTGGCCAGGTTCTTCTTCCTCACCATATATGACAGATCAGCACTCTCCCTACCTTCAAAGTCTTATTAATGTCACTTCCCCATCAGAAGATCTTCCCACATTAGGTCCTCTTTTCCTCAACTCCCTCTCCCTTTCTGCATCACCTACACACTTGGATCTGGTATTCATCCCACCCTCAGCCCCACGCCACTTAAATACATATTCATTTATACATTCATTCATTCAATCATTTATTGAGCACTTACTGTGCGCAAAGCGCTGTACTGAGAGCTTGGGAGAGTACAATATAACAAAAGCAGACACATTCCCTGCCCAGAACAAACTTACAGTATAGAGATAGCCATAAGTTTGGTTTTGTTCTCTGTCTTCCCCTTTTAGACTGTGAGCCCACTGTTGGGTAGGGACTGTCTCTATATGTTGCCAATTTGTACTTCCCAAGCGCTTAGTACAGTGCTCTGCACATAGTAAGCACTCAATAAATATGATTGATGATGATGATGTTGCCAATTTGTACTTCCCAAGCGCTTAGTACAGTGCTCTGCACACAGTAAGCGCTCAATAAATACGATTGATGATAATGATGATGATAACCTATTTATGACATAATAATTACATAGCCAAAATTTATTTATTTATATTAATCTCTGTCTACCTTTCTAGCCTGTAAACGTATTGTGAGCAGGGACTGTGTCTACCAGTTCTGTCACATTTTACTCTTCCAAGCACTTAGTACTGTGGTCTACAGGCAGGAAGTGCTCAACAATTCTATATTAATTGAGTGATAGATATGGAACATTTTAGGAATCTGACAGAACCTATGGCAGGAATATATTGCTAAAAATGATCTTACCATTAGCAGATCTCAAGATTGCCCTGATTCAAAACTTCTGAATAGAAAAATCCTCATAAAGTTGGAAGGCTACTCCACTGGCAAGCTGGCTTTCTCCCCCTGTGATAGTGCACCCTGAGGAGCTACCTCTCTTGCTTACTGCCTGCAGCTGGCTCTGACTGTGGTGGCTCATTTAGTCATTCAGTCATTCATTTATTCAGCCTCTGATTGAGCACTTACTGTGTGTAAAACACTGCACTAACCACTATCACAATAAACAGACACATTTCCTACTCACACATGCTTACAATCTAGAGGGGGAGACAGGGGGAGACAGACATTAATATGAATAAATAAATTACAAATATGTACCAAAATTTCATGTTCTAGGGTTGAAGTTACCTCCACCTGGTATCAAGGAAAGTTCTTTATTCATTCATTCAATCGTATTTATTGAGCACTTACTGTGTGCAGAGCACTGTACTAAGTGCTTGGAAAGTACAATTTGGCAACAAATAGAGACAATCCCTATCCAACAACAGGCTCACAGTCTAGTTATTTTATTAATAATTTCATTTTCTTTAATCACCCCATCATTCTTCTGTCACCTCCTCCTCTCTCTTTTTTTAATGGTATTTGTTAAGTGTTTACTATGTGCCAGGCATTGTACTAAGCACTGGGGTATCCACAAGATAATCCAGTTGGACACAGTCCCTGTTCCACCTAGGGCTCACAGTCTTAATCCACATTTTGGGGAACTGAGGCACAGAGAAGTTAAGTGACTTCCCCAAGGTTCAGTGCTGCTGCTGCCCAGCATGGGGGAGCTTTGACTTGTAGCAGATTGCCTTCCACCCGCTAGCCACTGCCCAAGCTAGGAATGGATTGGGTAAAGCCTCTGCTTGACTATTCCTTCCATAGCCGAGACTGGTAGAGTACTGGAAACTCTCCAGGCGCAACACTGAGAGGGGGTATGCATATATCACTGTGATTATATAGGAAACTGTAATCACAGTGCTATTTCTGGCTTCTCACTGTCTCGGCTCTCTTCAACTGGCCAGAGTTCCAGATCAGAGGTAGGACGTGGGCAAGGGATTGATTGTGTCACATCCAAGCCGTCACCAAAACCTGCCAGTCTCAGCTCCGCAACATTGCCAAGATCCGCTCTTTCCTCTCCATCCTTACCACTACCCTGCTCATTCAGGCTCTCATCCTATTCCGTCTGGACTACTGCACCAGCCTTCTCTCTGATCTCTCATCCTCGTGTCTCTCGCCACTTCAATCCATACTTCATGCTGCTGCCCGGATTATCTTTGTCCAGAAACGCTCTGGGCATATTACTCCCCTCCTCAAAAATCTCCAGTGGCTACCAATCAATCTGTGCATCAGGCAGAAACTCCTCACCCTGGGCTTCAAGGCTGTCCATCACCTTGCCCCCTCCTACCTCACCTCCCTTTTCTCCTTCTACAGCCCAGCCCACACCCTCCGCTCCTCCGCTGTTAATCTCCTCACCGTACCTCATTCTCGCCTGTCCCGCCATCGACCCTGGCCCACGTCATCCCCCGGGCCTGGAATGCCTTCCCTCTGCCCATCCGCTGAGCTAGCTCTCTTCCTCCCTTCAAGGCCCTACTGAGAGCTCACCTCCTCCAGGAGGCCTTCCCAGACTGAGCCCCTCCCTTCCTCTCCCCCTCGTCCCTCTCTCCATTCCCCCTCATCTTACCTCTTTCCCTTCCCCACAGCACCTGTATATATGTATATATGTTTGTACATATTTATTACGCTATTTATTTATTTATTTATTTATTTTACTTGTACATATCTATTCTATTTATTTTATTTTGTTAGTATGTTTGGTTTTGTTCTCTGTCTCCCCCTTTTAGACTGTGAGCCCACTGTTGGGTAGGGACTGTCTCTATACATTGCCAATTTGTACTTCCCAAGCGCTTAGTACAGTGCTCTGCACATAGTAAGCGCTCAATAAATATGATTGATGATGATGATGCTTGTGATCTAGAAGACATCGAGGTACAGTGAGTAGGTTGGCTTGAGAAGAGCAATGTGTGTGCCCTGGGTTATCACAGGAAATCATCTTGAGAAGCAGCATGGCCTAGTGGAAAGAGCTTAGGCCTCGGAGTCAGAGGACTTACGTTGTAATCTTGGTTTTGCTACTTGTGTTCTGTGTGACCTTGGGCAAGTTGAGTCACTCAACTTCTCTAGACAGTAAACTCATTAAGGGCAGGGAATGTCTCTGCTAATTCCATTGTATTGCACTTTTTAAAGCACTTAGTACAGTGCTCTTCACATAGTAAGTGCTCAATAAATACCATTGATTGATTGATTGATTCTCTGTGCCTCAGTTACCTCATCTGTAAATTGGGGATTAATAATAATAATAATGGCATTTATTAAGCGCTTACTATGTGCAAAGCACTGTTCTAAGCTCAAGGAGATCAGGTTGTCCCATGTGGGGCTCACAGTCTTAACCCCCATTTTACAGGTGAGGTAACTGAGGCACAGAGAAGTTAAGTGATTTGCCCAAAGTCACACAGCTGACAATTGGCGGAGCTGGGATTTGAACCCATGACCTCTGACTCCAAAGCCCATGCTCTTTCCACTGAGCCACGCTGCTTCTCTGAGCCTTATGTGGACAAGGATTTTGTCCAATCAGATTATTTTATATCTATCCCAATGTTTAGTACAGTTTCTGACACATAATCAGCACTTAAAATCAGCTGTTATGAAGGGTGAGCTGATTGAGTGCTTCAAAGCTAATGGCAAGGAGTTTCTGTTGATGTGGAGCTGGATGGGTAACCATCGGAGGTTATTGAGGAGTGGGGAGAGGTGGACTGAATGTTTTTTTAGAAAATGATTTGGGTAGCAAAGTGAAGTATGGACTGGAGTGGAGAGAGGCAGGAGACAGGGAGATAAGGAGGATGATGCAGTAATCAAAGTGGGATATGATAAATGCTTGTATCAGCATAGTAGCAGTTTGGATAGAGAGGAAAGGGCAGATTTTAGTGATGTTTTTAAAGGTAAAACCAACATAATTTTTTGGCGTTGAATAAGAATGAGAGGCTGAATAAGGGCTGAATAAGAGAGATGAATCCAGGAGAACACCAAGATTATGGGCCTGTGAGAAAAGAAGGATAGTGGTGTTGTCTACAGTGATTGGAAAGCCAGGGGGGTGATAAGATTTGAGTAGGCAGATGAGGTGTTCTGTTTTGACCATGTTAAGTTTGAGGCATCAGTGGGATATCCAAGTAGAGATATCCTGAAAGCAGGAGGAAATGTGAGACTTGAGGGAAGGAGAGAGATCAGGGCTGGAGAAGTAGATTTGGGAATCGTCTGCGTAGAGATGGTAATTGAAGAGGTGGGAACGGATGAGTCATTCCTGTAACTGCTGGTTCCACAGTCTGGAATTCCCTTCCCCCCTAAATTCACTAAACTGTCTTTTTCCCAATCTTTGAAGTCCTCCTAATACCCCACCACCTTCAGGAAGTCTTCTCTGATTATTCCACAACCTTTCAGTTGCATCACCCCAAATCTAACGTATTTATTTGTTCAAGCAATTATTTTTTCAGCTATTTCATCCCGTTGGGTTTTCATTCATTCATTCATTCAATCATATTTATTGAGCACTTACTGTGTGCAGAGCACTGTACTAAGCGCTTGGGAAGTACAAGTTGGCAACATAAAGAGACGGTCCCTACCCAACAATGGGCTCACAGTCTAGAAGGGGGAGATAGACAACACCATTTCCTGTTTCATCTCTTCTCCTCTCTGTAAAGAAAATTTCTCCATCTCACCAATTCAATGGTGAGCTCCTCGAGGACAGGGGACACATGCCTTGTGATTGTCATACTTCTCCAGGCATGTAGTAAAGCACCTGGAACTTAGAAGTTGCTCAATTAATACCACCGATTGATCGACGGCTTATCCGGGCAATGGCTCAGCGTACAAGGTAGCGTTATGCATCACGGGTCCCCAGGGTCAGAAGTAAAAGATTCCAGATAGTCATGGAACCCCTCTAACCAGAAAAGGCACCTTTAAAAGAATAGAAAAAGCTGAAGTCATCAAAACAATCTAACTTCCTGTTTGAATATCACCGTCACAAAGCGTGTGGTTTTAGTGCTTCGTATAGCGTGTGCTCTGACGAGGGTAAGTTAGATCGTGAATGACTGAGCCAAGAAAGTCTAACTTGCTGTCCTGCCTTCAGATCTCTCCGGTTAAGGAAGGACCGCATCCAAGTCCACCACCACAATGATTGTCAAGATGCTGTTCACACTTGGCTTCTTCCCGTTGGTTCAAGTAACAGGTAGATCATTTTGGTTTTCTCTCTCTGTCTCTTCCTTTTTCAGGGTTTTGCTACCAGCCTCAATTCATTTTTATAAAAGGATTTAGGAATCGGACTGCATTTGCGTTTCAATAAGATCGTTAAAGAATGCAATCAACTTAGAACACGACCAATTTTTCAACCTCGTTCACCCAGTGATTGCTGTTTCCATTTTGTTCTTTTACTTTTTTTATTTTCTCTTTGCCAAAGGAATTTTTCTGCTTGTATGGAGACCCGGGTGGTTGGGAACACCATAAATTTGAAACTAAAAAGACAGTTATAGGAAAATTCCAGAAGGTGGCCAGTGTGGGTCAGCTATCAAACTTGATTTGGTGTAAGCCTAAGCAATCCTGAAAATGTCTTGAAAGATAAAGATTAGATGGTCCATGTAAACATGGTCATGGTTTCATCTTACTTTAAAGCTACTTTCTCAAGCAAAACTTCCTAAATTACCCTTCAATGATGAAAAACTTGTATTGCCTTACTGTAGGTTTGATAACACTCAATAGAAATTCTGCTGAAGTTCAGATGGTATTTAATTGGCCGTTCATTTTTACTTGAAATTAAAAGGCCAAATTCCTTAAGCAGCTTTTTTCCTCCACGTGCCCTCTCTGATGGGGATTTGCGGGTCACATCTTCACTCACAATTTTCTTGGACTTGTTGCACTTTTCCAGCTTGCATGTGGATCATGACTGCAATAATTCATTTAATTGTGCAAAGATCAGAGGTGCAAATTTGGGTGCTAGGAAAGTTAAGCTAGTGGACTTAATCCCTGAAGCTGTCCTTAGGTGAATCTTCTGAAATTGAGAGATGTTGCCAGCGATAAAACTTGGAGGTTGGGTCAACAGAATGATTTTGGAGCCTAGATTGTAAACTCTATGAGGGCAGGGATTGTGTCTGCCAAATCTATTGTACTGTACTCTCCCAAGAGCTTAGTACAGTCCTCTGCTCACAGTAACGCTCGGTTAATATCACTGATTGATGGACTGAATAATTGAACTCTTCCAATTTCAAGAACTCGTAGTCTTCAACTGCAGGGTTAAGGGTACAAAATTAACTTTATTTCTGATTTTTTTTTAGAAGAGAAAGGGTAGTCATGGGTGGAAAAGAAAGCCCACATTGACGGTGAATACATTTGGAGAAACTGAACTTGCTTTTTTTCTTCCTTTCCTGAAATGGCAGTCTTAAGAAGTTGCTTTGGAGAAACTGGGAAATAGACATTTTAGAAGACTTTTTTATGCTCAAATGATTAGATATTCTATCTTATCCATTTTTTTAATCAAATGATGACATTTATTAAACAGTGTGTGCAAAGCACTGTAATAAATGATTGGAAGAGCTCAAGAGAGTTGGTGAACACAATCCCTGCCTTTAAGGAGTTTACAGAAGTTCAGAGCTAAAAGTTATGCCTTATTGTTTAATAATTCATCTTCTCATAAAATCAAAACCAAATTTCTGTAATGCGGATATTCTCAATAACTAGCCAAACATGAAAATTTGGTGATGGAATTTAGGAACAGAATGGGTTTTTAAAGCAGAAGGGTAATATAACCAAAAAAGAATCGGTGAGCAGAACAGGTTTTGCAATGAAGACTAAGAGAAAAAAATTGCATCGATAAGTTAAACACAGACTGACAGAAGGATTCATTCTATTCCAGTAGTTCAAAGTCTTCCATGAATCATTGGTTGTTTTATTCTTCATTGGCCTTTCAGTCACACTTGCACACATGAATAAAAATTCATTCAGGAGCGTCATCTTCAAATACAAGGTCACCCTCTATGGATTATTGATGAATATTATCTGCGCTGACTGCCTTTCTCCTCTCTCCCAAGGGCAGCTAGAAATAATTTTTATCTCAGTATCATTCATCAATGAATGCTGTAAACTATAGGTGAATTTATTTTTAACTCCCCATTTCACATACATACGGGGTAAACTAAACTTGTCGCCCAATTTGGCTGGCTAGGTTGTAACTCCTCGAGGGTAGAGATCGTATCGGCTAACTTTGTTGTACCCTTCTAAGCATTTAGCACAGTGCTCTGAACATAGTAAGAGCTCATTAAAAACTACTGGTTTTCAATCAGTAACTCCTCACCCTCGGCTTCAAGGCTGTCCATCACCTCGCCCCCTCCTACCTCATCTCCCTTCTCTCCTTCTACAGCCCAGCCCGCACCCTCTGCTCCTCTGCTTCTAATCTCCTCACCATGCCTCGTTCTCGCCTGTTCCGCCGTCGACCCCCGGCCCACGTCATCCCCCGGGCCTGGAATGCCCTCCCTCTGCCCATCCGCCAAGCTAGCTCTCTTCCTCCCTTCAAAGCCCTACTGAGAGCTCACCTCCTCCAGGAGGCCTTCCCACACTGAGCCCCCTCCTTCATCTCCCCCTCCCCATCCCCCCTGCCTTACCTCCTTCCCCTCCCCACAGCACCTGTATATATGCATATATGTTTGTATGTATTTATTACTCTATTTATTTTATTTGTACATATTTATTCTATTTATTTTATTTTATTAATATGTTTTGTTTTGTTGTCTTCTCCCCCTTCTAGACTGTGAGCCCACTGTTGGGTAGGGACCGTCGCTATATGTTGCCAACTTGGACTTCCCAAGCGCTTAGTACAGTGCTCTGCACACAGTAAGCACTCAATAAATGAATGAATGAATAAATATTACTACAATTGGATATTAACCGCATGCATAATATATTTCATTTCTCCATAGATCTTGGACTATCTATAGATGGAATTTTTTTAAATCTGATATTTTTCTCAGTGATAAAATCCACATAGTAGACTGTAAACATGTTGTGGGCAGGGAATGTATCTGTTATATTGTTATATTGTATTCTCTCCTGTGCTTAGTACAGTGTTCTGCACAGAGTAAGCGCTCCATAAATACGATAGAGTGACTGACCCAGTTTTTTCAAAACATGTGTTTTTACTCTGCATCTTAGATAGAATGCTGTGAGCCCAGAGGAACAGGCACTGTGTCGAATTCCCAACTGGGTATTATCTCCCCGCACTTAGTACAATGTCCTGCATACAGTGAAAGCTTAATAAGTGCTATTAATTTTAAGGAATGTTTTTCCCACAATGTTTTTCTGGATAGAATGTGATTGTGATGTTGGTTATGTGCATGTGCATGGTGTTGGTCAAGGCATAATAATAATAATAATAATGGCATTTATTAAGTGATTACTATGTGCAGAGCACTGTTCTAAGCGCTGGGGAGGTTACAAGGTGATGAGGTTGTCCCACGAGGTTACAAGGCACAGAGAAGTTAAGTGACTTTCCCAAAGTCACCCAGCTGGGGTTTGAACCCATGACCTCTGACTCCAAAGCCCGTGCTCTTTCCACTGAGCCACGAGTTTTCCTTTATATGGGGTTCATCAGGAATGTACCTCCTACGTTAGAGTAGAACTGACTGTGCTCTGAGCTACACTCTTTAGCATGGACTTGGGATTCAGAGGTCATGAGTTCTAATCCCAGCTCTGCCACTCATCAGCTGTGTGACTTTGGGCAAGTCACTTAACTTCTCTGTGCCTCAGTTACCTCATCTGTAAAATGGGGATTATGACTGTGAGCCCCACGTGGGGCACCCTGATTACCTTGTATCTATCCCATTGTTTAGAACAGTGCTTGGCATATTCTTTCAATTGTATTTATTGAGCGCTTACTGTGCGCAGAGCACTGTACTAAGTGTTTATAGTAAACACTTAACAAATACCACCATTATTATTATTATCACATACCTTATACTAACATTTAACTTGTCTAATGGAAAATGTTGGATTATCAACAAATGTCAACCAATCACTTTATTGCATTCTTACTTTGTTCAGAGCATAACAAAAGTAGTATTCCTTCATTCATTCTATTGTATTTACTGAGTGCTTGCTGTGTGCAGAGCAGTGTACTAAGCGCTTCGGAGAGTACACTACAACAATGAACAGACACATTCCCTGCCACAAGCAAGCTTACATCCTAGAGGGGGAGACAGACATTAATATACATAAATAAATTAAGATATGGATATGGATATGTACATGAGTGCTGTGGGCTGGGAGGGGGGAAGAATAAAGGGAGCAAGTCAGGTGGCTCAGAGAGGAGAAGGAGAAGAGGAGAGGAGGGATTTGGTAAGGGAAGGCCTCTCGGAGGAGATGTGCCTTCAATAAGGCTTTGAAGTGGGCGAGAGTAATTTTCAGTCAGTCAGTCAGATTTTGGTCAGATTTGAGGAGGGAGGGCCTTTCCGGCCAGAGGCAGGATGTGGGCGAGGGGTCGGTGGTGAGATAGATGAGGAGTAAAGTGTGCAGGCTGGGTCGTAGTAGGAGATTAGCGGGGTGAGGTAGGAGGGGTAAAGTTGTTTTAGTGCTTTAAAGCAAATGGTTAGGAGTTTTTGTTTGATGTGGAGGTGGATGGACAACCCCTGGAGTTTCTTAAGGAGTGGAGAAATTTCGTCCTGAACGCTTCTGTAGAAAGATGATCTGGGCAGCAGAGTGAAGTATGGACTGGAATGGGGAGAGACAGGCGGCTGGGACGTCAGCAAGGAGACTGATACAGTAATCAAAGCCCTACTGAGAGCTCACCTACTCCAGGAGGCCTTCCCAGACTGAGCCCCCTTTTTCCTCTCCTCCTCTCCATCCCCTCCGCCCTACCTCCTTCCCCTCCCCACAGCACCTGTATATATTTGTACAGATTTATTACTCTATTTTACTTGTACATATTTAGTATTCTATTTATTTTGTTAATGATGTGCATATAGCTTTAATTCTATTTGTTCTAGTGATTTTGACACCTGTCTACATGTTTTGTTTTGTTGTCTGTCTCCCCCTTCTAGACCATGAGCCCGTTGTTGGGTAGGGACCGTCTCTATATGTTGCTGACTTGTATTTCCCAAGCGCTTAGTACAGTGCTCTACACACAGTAAGCACTCAATAAATACAATTGAATGAACAAATGAATAATCAGGGTGAAATTGGATAAATGATTGCATTAACATGGTAGCAGTTTGGATGAAGAAGATGGAGGATTTTAGTGACGTCATGAAAGTGGAACGGACAGGATTTCATGACAGATTGAATATGTGGGCTGAATGAAAGAGAAGAGTCTAGGGTAATGCCAAGGTTATGGGTTTGTGAGACAGGAAGGATGGTGGTGCCATCTACAGTGATGGGAAAGTCACAGAGAAGGCAGGGTTTGGTTGGGAAAATAAGGAGCTCCATTTTGGACATGTTAAGCTCGAGGTGATGGGAGGACATCCAAGTAGCGATATCTTGAAGGCAGGAGGGAATGCAAGACTGCAGAGAGGGAGAGGGATCAGGGCTGGAGATGTAGATTTGGGTTTCATCCACATGGTCCCTGCCCTCAGAGAGTTTCCTTTTATTATGGTACTCGTTAAGCGCTTACTAAGTGCCAAGCACCATATTAAGCACTGGTGTAGACACAAGTCTAAATCAGAGGAAGTAGGATTTAATCTCTCAGGCAGAAACTCTTCACCCTGGGCTTCAAGGCTGTCCATCACCTCGCCCCTTCCTACCTCACCTCCCTTCTCTCCTTCTCCAGCCCAGCCCGCACCCTCCGCTCCTCCACCGCTAATCTCCTCACCGTACCTAGTTCTCGCCTGTCCCGCCATCGACCCCCGGCCCACGTCATCCCCCGGGCCTGGAATGCCCTCCCTCTGCCCATCCGCCAAGCTAGCTCTCTTCCTCCCTTCAAGGCCCTGCTGAGAGCTCACCTCCTCCAGGAGGCCTTCCCAGACTGAGCCCCTTCCTTCCTCTCCCCCTCGTCCCCCTCTCCATCCCCCCATCTTACCTCCTTCCCTTCCCCACAGCACCTGTATATATGTATATATGTTTGTACATATTTATTACTCTATTTATTTATTTATTTATTTATTTTATTTGTACATATCTATTCTATTTCTTTTATTTTGTTAGTATGTTTGGTTTTGTTCTCTGTCTCCCCCTTTTAGACTGTGAGCCCACTGTTGGGTAGGGACTGTCTCTATATGTTGCCAATTTGTACTTCCCAAGCACTTAGTACAGTGCTCTGCACATAGTGAGCGCTCAATAAATACGATTGATGATGATGATGATGATCTCCATTTTACTGATGAGACCATAAGATCGTTTTGGGCAGGACGAGTGTCGACCAACCTTCTTGTACTATACTCTCCCAAATGCTGAGTATACTGCTCTGTATACAGTAAGCATTAAATAAATACCACTGATTGATGAGAGAACTGAAGCCAGAGGAGTTAAGTGACTTGCCCAAAGTCACACAGCAGACAAGTGGCGGAGCCGGGGATTAGAACCTGTCGAACGACCCCCAGGTCGGGTCTCTTTCCACTAGGCTCTGCTGCTTCTCATGTGAGAAGCAAATGGTCATTTATTAACTAGGTTAGAGTGAATTTTACGTAATTTTGATCGTAAGCCTCAATTTTTAATTGACTCCATAGTTTTCAATTCAATGAGGAAATAATTTTGTTTTCGCAAGAGGGAGAGTTCATACGCTTGAAGATTGATCATGCCACTCTTCATTCTGTTTGTGTAGAGGTGCAGATGTTTATTCATTTACTAAGTATTGCATGTTAGCATATGACTATTTTGTCTCAGGGTGTGATATAAAAATGAGAAAGTAGCAGGAAGGTTAAGAATTGACAGTGGTCAGGATGACGTTTTTGCTCACACATCCTAGATAAAAACTTTTCAGGAGCTGTAACGAGCTCTTTTTTCTCAGAGTTGGTTTGACTCCAAACTCTACCACAGAATTGTACAGAAAATGTGGGCCCTTAATGAAATATCCACTTTTGATTGGCTGTGGGGTGCATCTCTCTGAATTTCCCGGACAATGGCATTCAGGCATGGCTCTTGAATTAATTGGCAGGCCTTGGCATGGGGATTTAAGTGCTACATTTTTTACTGTGGGCAAGGAGCATCAAGGAGTGGGTTTATAACATACTGAGTAGCTCCTTGTTGACTACCATTTTCATTAGATAGCCCGGATGATAGCAGCTCCCGGAGCCCAAGGTGATGTTGGCTACCTTCATGGGCATAATCATCGAAACTCACTTTCTAAAAGGACTTTTCTGATATAGCCAAGCTCTTCACAGGTGTCCCCTTGCTACAGGGTTTTCACATTGAGTTTGTTCTCTATCTTTACCTATTCATTCTTTATATTTGAAATGGTGAAATGCGAATTGCATGAACAGTGGAGCCAAAAAGACAGGTCTATCCACATTGTGGAAATGCAAATGCTCTCGTTTAGAATTCATTCATTCGACTGTATTTATTGAGCACTTACTGTGTGCAGAGCACTGTCCTAAGCTCTTGGGAGAGTACAATACAACAATAGACACATTTCCTGCTCCCAAAGAGCTTGCAGCTGAGAACTGCTATTATTTAAGGCCCTTATTCTTTTGGGAATAAGGCTTTTGAGTATAGGAGCACATGGCAACTTCTCTGCTACACAGAGTTACAGTGAACTGAATATTCTCTGTGTCCTGCTTTTTCATTAATAAAGTGTTCAGTGAAATATCATTGGTCTGATTTGGCTCCATCAGTCATGCTTTGCTCTTCTTGTGAAGGTTGTAGATGGAAGGCAGCACATTTTGATTACTGTGAACATAGGACAGGGGCTATGTCTGACCTGATTATCTCATATCTACAACAGTGCTTAGTATAATGCTTGGCAATTTGTAAGTGCTTAACGTATACCACAGTTTTTACCGTTACAATGCTTGTTACCCCAACAAACCAAGAGACCAATCCTCTTGGGCCTCTACTTCATGTTGCAATCAATCAATAAATCATATTTATTGAGGGCTTACTGTGTGCAGAACACTGTACTAAGCACTTGGGAGTCTACAATATAACAGAGTTGGTATACACGTTTCCTGGCCACAGTGAGACCAGGGAGAGGGTTGAGTGTAAAGATATGTACATAAGGGTTGAGGGTGAGGTGAATGTTACAAATCAGAAAGATCTGGGTTCTAATCTCAGCTCCACCATTTGTCTGCTGTGTGACCTTGGGCCAGTCACTTAACTTCTCTGTGCCTCAGTTATCTCACCTGTAAAATAGAGATTAAGAATGTGAGCCCTATGTGGCACTTCAAAGCCCTACTGAGACGTCACCTCCTCCAGGCGACCTTCCCAGACTGAGCCCCGTCCTACCTCCCCCCCCCACCCCCTCACCTTACCTCCTTCCCCTCCCCACAGCACCTGTATATATGTATATATGTTTGTACGTATTTATTACTCTATTATTTATTTTATTTGTACATATTGATTCTATTTATTTTATTTTGTTAACATGTTTTGTTTTGTTGTCTGTCTCCCCCTTCTAGACTGTGAGCCCGCTGTTGGGTAGGGACCATCTCTATATGTTGCCAACTTGTACTTCCCAAGCGCTTAGTACAGTGCTCTGCACAGAGTAAGCACTCAATAAATTCGATTGAATGAATGAATGAATGACAGGGACTGTGTCCAACCTGATCAGTTTGTATCTACCCCAGCGCTTAGAACAGTGCTTGACACATAGTAAGCACTTAACAAATATTATTATTATTATCAAGTGGTACAGATCTAAGTGCATAGGAGACACAGAGGGAAAATGTTTATCTTGGAGAGACCTTCCAGTCCATTTCCTGCACCAGGACACAGGCATCGCTGTGAGGGCTGTCCTTTGACTCTGGTGGGGGCCCAGGTGGAGACTGCCCTCAGGGGTTCCAGAACAGCTGTGTGAAAGAGGAGGAAGGAAGCGTGACCAGTGAGTTTAGCAGGGCGGCTGTTGTTCCTTCTCTCCGTGTTGTCCTTGTCATCTGGGCATCCTTCTAGGTCTGTCTCTGGGTTAACTAAGAGCTGCTGCAGTGGCAGTAAAAATGATTTTAACTGAGTATCCCCTGGGTGCAGTACACTGTCATAAGCTCTTGGGAAAATATGGCAGAAGCACAAGTCACCGTTCCTTTCTGTAAGGAACTTACACTCCATCGGAAGATCGAAGCCGGGCTTAGACAACCAGGAGGTCCTCTCCAGTGCCAGAAGGAGACCAGAGTAAGGTAGAGCCCGTAGCTTTTACTTCTATTGTACATCCATAAAGGTGTGGTTCAGTGCTTTGCACTCTGGGCCTGTTGGTCACGATGATTGCTCCTTAATAGGACCACCTTGGTTGAATCAATCAGTGGTTTTCAGTGAGCACTTACTGTGTGCAAAGCACTGTTCTTAGTGCTCGGGAAAGTTCAGTACAATGGAGTTGGCAGACACGGTCCCTACCTCCAAGGAGCTTTGGTGAAGTGAAAACCTTAAGGCCCAAACCAGAAATTTGCATTTCTTCTTCTTTGTCTACACTATAATGGATGCTCAGAAAACTACTTTCGGATCAAAACTTACGAGGAAATAGCTTTTGGGACAGAACACAAGCAGAAAATGCAAAAGCACTAGAAAGCAGTAACAAAAACGAAAATATGCAGTAGCAGTTGTGATGTTTCACAAGGTTGAAAGAGTTCAAGGGATCTGACGGAACCCACCTTTTTTTGCTGCCAAATTACAGTTGCAATGGGGTCCTGAGAGCAGATTCAGGTGCCAGCAAGCAGTAGAATCGGGGAGGGTAATGGTTTCGGGCCTTCATGAGCAAAAGTCTAGCAACCTTTTGTTAAAGTGGGGAAATTTGGGAATTTCAATGGGTGCTTCTTTTAGACATTTGCCAGTATTTCCCAGAAATACACAATTTGGAGTGCTAGGTAGCCAGTTTAAATCTCCACAGCTGGTATGGACCTCCTCTTCGATTCAGAGCCCTTTATAGAACCAGAATGTAAGAAACTCAGCACTCCGCATTTCCTGGGGCAATGATATGTACCCTTAGAGCTCAAAAGATCATGGCTCTCCACTTCAGACTTGAATCCCCTGTGTTAGAGAGGATGGGAGGAATTGATGTGTTTCTTCTTGTCTTTGGCAAATCGCTTACGAAAGGCCCACCTTCTGTCGCCGGAAATAAACAGGGCACCCTCCAGTGACGGTGCTTTCCATTTTGCGGCTTGGCTGGTGAGAAAGAGCAAAAATGTGTGTATCTTCTGGGACTTGCCGCACAGAAAATATTGAAGAATTCGATCCCCTGACCTGGACTGTAAGCTCCCTCGAGGGCAGGGATCATATCTACCTTCTCTATTGTATCACCCCAGGTGTTTAGTACACTCCTCTCCATGAAGCAAGTGCTCAATAATACCACCGGTTAGTTAATAGATTGAATGCCATCTCTGAGGTTCTGCCCTCAGGAATGCAGTGTCAGCAGCGTAATTCAGAGGAGCAGTAGGGGATGAGAGCAAATCTTTGCTTCTTTCACTTTATAATGGTATTTGTTAAGGATTTACTATGGGCCAGCCACTGTACTAAGTGCTGGGATAAATACAAGCTAATCCGGTTTGGCACAGCCTGTGTCCCACATAGGACTCACAGTCTTCATCCCCATTTTACAGATGAGGTAACTGAGGTACAGAGAAGTGAAATGACTCACCCAAAGTCACACAGCAGACAAATGACTGAGTGAGGATTAAGAACCCAAGCTAGGATCAGAACCTCGTGCTATCTCCCAGAGAGGTACCAATTAGAGAAGCAGCGTGGCTCAGTGGAAAGAGCACGGGCTTTGGGGTCAAAGGTCATGGGTTCAAATCCCAGCTCTGCCAATTGTCAGCTGTGTGACTTCGGGCAAGTCACTTAACTTCTCTGTGCCTCAGTTACCTCATCTGTAAAATGGGGATGAAGACTGTGAACCCCCCATGGGCCAACCTGATCACCTTGTAACCTCCCCAGCGCTTAGAACAGTGCTTTGCACATAGTAATGGCTTAAAAATGCCATCATTATTATCATCATCATCATCATCATCATCAATCGTATTTATTGAGTGCTTACTGTGTGCAGAGCACTGTACTAAGCGCTTGGGAAGTACAAGTTGGCAACATATAGAGATAGTCCCTACCCAGCAGTGGACTCACAGTCTAAAATCAATCAATCAATCAATCAATCATATTTATTGAGCGCTTACTATGTGCAGAGCACTGTACTAAGCGCTTGGGAAGTACAAGTTGGCAACATATAGAGACAGTCCTTACCCAGCAGTGGGCTCACAGTCTAAAAGGGGGAATTATTAGAATGGACAATGCAGCCAAGAGGACCAAGAGAGCCCTGTACGTTGCATTGGGTGCAACTTCTAAGCCTGAGAAATCTTCCCGAGTTTTTCAGAAAGCGGCACCAGCTCCATGAGGAAATGAGGGAGGAGACAGGAAGGCTGTTGCCTCACTGGGATTGCCTTTAGAGCAGTTCCCCCCTCTAGACAGTGAGCTTGTTGTGAGCAGGGGATGTGTCTGTTTATTGTTCTACTGTACTCTCCCAAGCACTCAGTACAGTGCTCTGCACACAGTAAGTGCCCACGCAGAGAAGCAGCGTGGCTCAGTGGCAAGAGCCCGGGCTTTGGAGTCAGAGGTCATGGGTTCAAATCCCCGCTCTGCCAATTGTCAGCTGTGTGACCTTGGGCAAGTCACTTCACTTCTCTGGGCCTCAGTTACCTCCACTGTAAAATGGGGATGAAGACTGTGAGCCCCCTGGGGGACAACCTGATCAGCTTGTAACCTCCCTTGCACTTAGAACAGTGCTTTGCATCATCATCATCAATCGTATTTATTGAGCGCTTACTATGTGCACAGCACTGTACTAAGCGCTTGGGAAGTACAAAGAAGCAGTGTGGCTCAGTGGGAAGAGAACAGGCTTTGGAGCCAGAGGTCATGGGTTCAAATCCCGGCTCCTCCACTTGTCCGCTGTGTGACTTTGGGCAAGTCACTTCACTTCTCTGGGCCTCAGTTCCCTCATCTGTAAAATGGGGATTAAGACTGTGAGCCCCCTGTGGGACAACCTGATCACCTTGTAACCTCCCCTAGCGCTTAGAACAGTGCTTTGCACATAGTAAGCGCTTAATAAATGCTATCATTTTTTTTTTTTTTTTTTTTTTTTTTACAAACTGGCAACATATAGAGACAGTCCCTACCCAACAGTGGGCTCACAGCCTATAAGGGGGAGACAGAGAACAAAACCAAACATACTAGCAAAATAAAATAAATAAATAAATAGAATAGATTTGCACATAGTAAGTGCTTAATAAATGCCATTATTATTATTATTATTATTATTATTAAGTGCTTAATCAATACAACTGACTGACCGACTAGCTAGTCCACCCAACCTCTTGGGGCCAGATGAGGGCCAGGTTTTGGGCCAAGATGGTGGCTTCCCTTCTGACCCCTTCCTGGAAGACTTTGGCTCTCTGTCCTGGACTCAGAACCAGTGGGATGACTCTTGTTGGACTCTGGGGACTCTCTGGGTGAACAGGGATACCCAAACTTAGATAACACTCTGCCAGGAAGCAGTATGGCCTAGTGGATAGAGCACAGACCCGGGAGTCAGAAGGTCATGGGTTCTAATCCTAGTTCCACCACTCGTCCTCTGTGGGACCTCGGGCAAGTTACTTCACTTCTCTGTGCCACAGTTGCCTCATCTGTAAAATGGGGATTAAGCGTGTCAGTCCCACATGGGACATGGACTGTGTCCAACACGATTTGCTGGCATCTACTCCAGCAGTTAGTACAGTGCCTGGTACACAGTAAATGCTTTACACATACTATCATCATTATTGTTATTATTACTATTATTATTAACGATAACAATAATGATCTTCTAGATTGTAAGCTCACTATAGGCAGGGAATGTGTCTGTTCATTGTTATATTGTACTCTCCCAAGCACTTAGTACAGTGCTTTGCATGCAGTAAGTGCTCAAAAAATACAATTAAATGAATGAATGAATTGAATGAACCTGGTCAGGACTTTATGGGCAGTGGATGGGAATTTGTGGCTTCTCTCATAATAATAATAATAAAGATGGTACTTCATCATCATCATCAATCGTATTTATTGAGCGCTTACTATGTGCAGAGCACTGTACTAAGCACTTGGGAAGTACAAATTGGCAACATATAGAGACAGTCCCTACCCAACAGTGGGCTCATATACTTGTTAAGCGCCTACTACGTGCAAAGCACTGTTCGGGATACAATGTGATCAAGTTGTCCCACGTGGGGCTCACAGGCTTAATCCCCATTTTTACAGATTAGGTAACTGAGGCTCAGAGAAGTTAAGTGACTTGCCCAAGGTCACACAGCAGACATGTGGCGGAGCTGGGATTTGAACCCATGACCTCTGACTCCAAAGACCGTGCTCTTTCCACTGAGCCACACTGTATCTCAGCTGGGGTCTCCCCACACCCCAGACCAAGAGCCTAGCAGAAGCTCTAGGATAAGCCAAAGCATCCTCTCAGTTTCTCTGGGCTCAGAGGCTCTCCCAAGGCTAGTTGGACTAGCTAGGGCTATCTGGAGGCCAAAGGTGGAAGGGAGTGTCTGCACCTGGAAGCCACATTCCCAAGAAGCCACACTCTTAGGATGCCACACCCCTTCGACACTCCTCCCCCTCAAAGCTAAGAATAATAATAATAATAATAATAATTGGCATTTATTAAGCGCTTACTATGTGCAAAGCACTGTTCTAAGCGCTGGGGAGGATACAGGGTGATCAGGTTGTCCCACGTGGGGCTCACAGTCTTAATCCCCATTTTACAGATGAGGTAACTGAGGCCCAGAGAAGTTAAGTGACTTGCCCAAGATCACACAGCAGACATGTGGCGGAGTAGGGATTCGAACCCATGACCTCTGACTCCAAAGCCCGTGATCTTTCCACTGAGCCACGCTGCTTCTCCCCACCTTCCCCCAGTCAAGTTCAGGAGGAAAATCTGGCACCTCCAGGGGCCGGAAGCCAAATCCCAGAACGCGGTGTGGGGGAACTGGGGAGTGAGAGTGGTGGGGAAGAGCCTGAATTAACTCAACTCTTGGGGACAAATCCAATTTACCTCCATGTCCCCTTTGGGAAGACATGTGCTTGCCAACCATCCCAGTGCTATCTCTGGACCTGCTTCAGCTTGAACTTGGGGAAATCTGCTCTCCACTCTATCAATCAATCATTCAATCATATTTTTGAGTGCTTATTGAAAGCACATCTCTTCCAAGAGGGCTTCCTTAAGCTGTCCTTTCCTCTTCTCCCACTCCCTTCTCTTTTGCCTCGACTTAGGAGGCCTTCCCAGACTGAACCCCCTCCTTCCTCTCCCCCTCATCCCCCTCTCCATTCTCCCGCCTTACCTCCTTCCCTTCCCCACAGCACCTGTATATATGTATGTATGTTTGTACATATCTATTACTCTATTTATTTATTTACTTTACTTGTACATATCTATTCTATTTATTTTATTTTGTTAATATGTTTTATTTTGTTCTCTGTCTCCCCCTTCTAGACTGTGAGCCCACTGTTGGGTAGGGACCGTCTCTATATGTTGCCAACTTGTACTTCCCAAGCACTTAGTACAGTGCTCTGCACATAGTAAGCGCTCAATAAATATGATTGATTGATTGATTGACTTGCTCTCTTTACTCATTCCTCCTCCCAGCCCCACAATGCTCATAATAATAATAATAATAATAATAATGATGCCATTTATTAAGTGCTTACTATGTGCAAAGCACTGTTCTAAGCGCTGGGGAGGTTACAAGGTGATCAGGTTGCCCCATGGGGGACTCACAGTCTTAAGCCCCATTTTACAGATGAGGTACTGAGGCACAGAGAAGTTAAGTGACTTGCCCAAAGTCACACAGCTGACAATTGGCGGAGCCAGGATTTGAACCCATGACCTCTGACTCCAAAGTCTGTGCTCTTTCCACTGAGCCACGCTGCTGCTCATGTACATAGCTGTAATTTGATTTATTTATATTAATGTCTGTCTCCCCCTTTAGACTGTAAGCTTGTTGTGGGCAGGGAATGTGTCTGTTCTATTGTTATATTGTACTCTCAATCGCTTAGTACAGTGTTCTGCAAACACTAAGCGCTCAATAAATAAAATTGACTGACTGGATGATTGACTTACTCTGTGCAGAGCACTGCATTAAGCTCTTGGGATAGTACAGTACAGCAGAGTTGGTAGATATGTTTCCTGCCCAAAACAAGCTTACAATCTAGAGGGGGAGAAAGACATTAATATAAATCAAAACTTATGGATATATACATAAATGCTGTGGGGCTGAGGGAGGGGTGAATAAAGGGTATATATCACAGTGCAAGGGTGACACCAAAGGGAGTGGGAGAAGAGGAAATAAGGGCCAAGCCGGGGGAGGCATGTAAACGCTTTGTCAGGGCTTTTGGTCCAATTTAACGTCACCTTAGTTTGCTGGGAATTGAGACAGAGGTTTTGGTTCACGGCATCACAGTAGTGATGTCTTCAGTGACTCAAAACTATCTCTATATGAGTAGTGATCCTCATGCTATGAGGAGGGGAGGCCACCTCTCTCCCTTTTCTGGCTCACGAATGCTTAAAAACACTTCCACCTTAATAAAGACTTCGTTCTGTGCTGGGACTTGTTTTTCAATCTCACAGTCTAAGGGCTTGGAGGAAATTTTTCTTTAGTGTTCCAGCAGAACAGTTAATCAGTCAGTGAAATTTATTGAGCGTTGACTGTAGGTACAGCACTGTTTTAAGCTCTTGGGAAAGTACAATAGAGTGGTATAGTGGACCGTGATTTGTTCATTTTTATTGATAAAGCGCATTATCCTCCACTGCTATGCAGTACAGTGTGCAAGGATCTACAAACATAATTTCTCTAGGACGATACACGATGCTTAACAAAAATTTTTACTCCATTTCAAATCCTGGTGAAATTCAGAAAAATTATATAATGTTAACTATGCACAGTTTTAAGAAATAATCTGTATTTTTCAATGTAATACAGCCCTCAAGGCAGCTTTCTACTTGCCTGAGTCAGTCAAGACATCTACTAGCACAATTATGTGATTCTGCTCTCTTTATTTTTCCCTCTCTGGAGTAGGTAAGAAAATGGGTGGCTTTAGTCATTGTCTTCTCCAGCCCCATTGGCACGTCGGGCAGAATTAGCTGCCTTACTTTTCCTCTACTCTCTTACTGTCTGTATTTGTTTCCCCTCCTCCTGTAATTCTCACCTGACTATTCCCTTCTTTTCAGTAAATCCACCGACATTTCTGTGGTCCCTCCAATCTTCCAACTTATATTGGTCTCTCAGTTTATTTAACCTCTCTTTTGGTACCTGTATTCCCATACTTCTTGTCTCTGATCTCACTCAACAATGCTTCAACAGCTGCCTGAGAACATAACAGGGTCTTCTGCTGAAAGGCCGCGCTGACATATGCTACTACTCCATGGCTAAAACCATCCATCTTATAGTGCTTGCTGCTGGCTAACCAGGGATTGGGTGAGGGAGTGTGAATGGCTCAGTGCTATCCATCACCACTACTGAAAATCAACTACTGAAAACAGGATATCCTCTGATGTACCAACCATTAAGCACTCAGGGAGACCGTGACTTGCATAGCAACCACAAGATCCAATCAATCAGCGGCCGGGGTAACAGTGACTTCTATGGCAACTACAAGACCAATCTTAGCATTTCATTCATTCATTCATTCATTCATTCAATTGTATTTATTGAGTGCTTACTGGGTGCAGAGCACTGTACTAAGCGCTTGGGAAGTACAAGTTGGCAACATATAGAGATGGTCTCTACCCAACAACGGGCTCACAGTCTAGGAGGGGGAGACAGACAATGAAACAAAACCTGTAGACAGGTGTCAAAACTGTCAGAATAAATAGAATTATAGCTATATGCACATCATTAACAAAAGACATAGAGTAGTAAATATGTACAAGTAAAATAGAGTAATAAATCTGTACAAACATATACAAGTGCTGTGGGGAGGGGAAGGAGGTAGGGCAGAGGGGTTTAACTTTATATAGGTGATACAAATTTGAATGTTCTGCTGGGGTCTTCAATTCCCAAGGATACAAAACAAACAAAAACAAATCCACAAATTACCATTATATTTTGCCACGGTCTGTTTCTTTTCATCTTCCTCGGTCCTGACATTAGGAAGGGGCAATGCACACTTCAGTATGGGTGAGGTTTTGGATGGACCTAAAGGGAAAAGTGCAGTAAACCCGTAGAGATGACTAATAGTAGTAGTAGTAGAAGAAGTAGTAGTAGTAAAGTAGTAGTGGGATGGACAGGGAATGCATCTATTATATTGCTGTGTTGTACTCGCCCAAGCGCTTAGTACAGTGCTCTGCACACAGTAAGTACTCAATGAATACAATTATTGACTGATAGTATTTCTCTAGTGCTCGCTTGGTGCAATGAACTGTACTAAACACTCGAGAAGTGCAGAATAAGGAATTGACATGATCTCTTTCTACAGAGAGTTTACATTTCAGTGATGGAGACAAGAATAGAAAATATTTACAACCAGAGGGGTCAAAGTAAATGAACACATTTAATCAGCATATCTGAGTGCTGATTTAAGCATTCGTTCCATATTGTCTGCTCATGGCAATCAGTAAGTTAATCAGGGGTATGTATTGAGTACTTAATGGGGGCAGAGCACTGCACTAAGAGCTAGGGAGAGTGCAATACAACAGTTGGTAGACATGTTCCCTGCTTACAATGAGCTTACAGCTTTAAGGGGGAGAGAGACAATACTATAACTAATTTACAGATATGTATTTAAGTGCTGTGGGGCTGAGTTGGGGGGGTAAATACCAAATGCCCAAAGGGTACAGATTTAAGTGCATAGATGATGCAGAAGGGAGAGGGAGTCAGGGAAAAGAGGGCTTACTCAGGGAAGTGAAGAACTAGAAGAAAGAATCCCACGAGCAAGTCCTTATGGGTCTGTAATACAAATTGAAGTTTCTTGATTAAGCTCTCAAATCAAGAACAACTCTATCTGGAGGACTTGTATGGAAAAAAAAAGTTGGGGGAAATTATCTCCAAATTAATGAACTCAGAATTTCTAGGAAAACTGAATCAATACCTTCTCCTTGAATTTACAAAACCTCCTTAGAGGCAATTGGATGCACCCAGGCGGTGTTTTTGTGTCTAAGGCCTGGCTTGAAGGCAAAACCTCTGATGATAAGGGGCTGAAAACAGAAGCTGCAGCCGGGCATTGTGGTTGCCTTTCTATTTTTCTAATAAAGGAAATGGAGAGCTTATAAAAAAACAAAATAACAAACTTTTCTTTATTGTTTAACTTCCTTTCATCAAAGCATTTAGAATGCTTTTGATGGTTATCTTGGGTTTGAAAATAAACATTACTGTAATAGACTCTACCACAAGAACACAATTATTTTATGCGACCGCCTGAAATGTTCTGCAGGGGTATTGCTAGCCAGAGGTCAGTGATCAGATGTCCCACATTAAATGTTGGTATTGAATGCTTACTGTGTGCCAAGCACTGTACTAAGCTTTGGGGTAGATATAAGACAATAGGAGTGGACACAGTCCTTGTCCACATGGGGCTCACAGTCTCAGAAGAAAGGGCAACAGCTATTGAACACCCATTTTACAGGTGAGAAAACTAAGGCCCAGAGAAGAGAAATGACTTAACCAAGGTCACGCAGCAGACAAATGGCTGAGCTGGGATTAGAGCCCATGTCCTCTGACTTCCACGCTCTTTTCACTAGGCCATGCTGCTTTTCATTAGATGGGAGAGTCATGAAGGTGGCAGTTCTTTCCATCCAACAGAACCTACTTTTGACCCACGTGGTGGGAGGGAGCCTCTCAAACACAGCAGCGTGGCTCAGTGGAAAGAACACGGGCTCTGGAGTCAGAGGTCATGGGTTCAAATCCTGGCTCTGCCAATTGCCACCTATGTGACTTGGGGCAAGTCACTTCACTTCTCTGGGCCTCAGTTCCCTCATCTGTAAAATGGGGATGAAGACTGTGAGCCCCCCATGGGACAACAGATCACCTTGTAACCTCCCCAGTGCTTAGAACAGTGCTTTGCACACAGTAAGTGCTTAATAAATGCTATCATTATTATTATTATAGCCCTCACAGTCTCCAAGTGCACTTTTACATACTCGCTGCTGTTTAAGTAACCTAGTACCCTAAATTGTACAAACCTATTAGCTATCTCTAGCACTAAGGAACTTATTTCTGGTCAACCTCAGCATTTATGTGTGTGTGTATATTCACTTGTACATTCAATTTTTATTTTAATTGTTTGGAAATTATTTTTATACTTGTCTTCCCCATTATTAGAGACTAGGCTCCTTGTGGGCAGGGGATGTAACACTTATTTGTTTTGTGCTATCCAAGTGCTTAGTACAGTGTATTGCACCCAATGAGTGCTCAATAAATGTTATTCCTCCCTCTGCCCCTCCCTCTTCTCCTCCTTATCCTCCTCTTCCTTCTTTTCTTTTTCTCCTCCTAATATTAAAGCACTCTTTTTCCTCCTGTCTGTAAATCATCATGTCTAGATTTTTAAACTCTGAGCGGGAAGGGATCAACTCTCCTACATCTTTGTAACTCCTCAAGTGCCTAGTAAAGTGTTCTGCATACAGTAGGTGCTCAATAAATATCATTAATTGAGTGACTAGTTGATGACAGCAGGAAGTCCCCTTGGAGAAGGAGCGTGGTTTAGTGGATTAGAGCACAGGCCTCGGAGTCAGAAGGTTGAGAGTTCTATTGATTGATTTTAATCCCGGCTCCACCAAGTGTCTTTTATGTGACCTTGGGCAATCACTTTACTTCTCTGGGCCTCAGTTACCTCATCTGTACAATGGGGATTAAGAGTGTGAGCCCTATGTGGGACAGGGACTGTGTCCAACCTGAATAACTTGTGTCTACCCTAACACTTAGAACAGAGCTTGGCACATAGTAAGCCCTTCACAGTGGAAAGAGCACGGGCTTTGGAGTCAGAGGTCATGGGTTCGAATCCCGGCTCCACCACATGTCTGCTGTGTGACCTTGGGCAAGTCACTTGACTTCTCTGAACCTCAGTTACCTCATCTGTAAAATGGGGATTAAGACTGTGAGCCCCACGTGGGACAACCTGATCACTTTGTATCCCCTCAGCGCTTAGAACAGTGCTTTGCACATAGTAAGCGCTTAACAAAGGCCAACATTTTATTATTATTATTCACAAGTACCATCGTTATTATTATTATTATTATTACGGAAACCCCCAGGATCACTGCCTTGGATAAGCCATTTCATCCAAGGCAGCTGGCTGTTCTCTGCCAATGTTGCCTCTAGGGAGAAAGCAGGGGTTGAAATTCTGAGCCACTCAATGAAGGGAAATTTCCCCATCTTCTCCCTTTCCCCCTTTTCCTATTTTATTTTCCCCCTCTCCCTCACCTTTCCTGGAACCCTCTTCCCTTCACCATTTTATTCTCTATCCTCTCCTTAATTTTCTCTTTTTTTCCCTTAATTTCCCCATCTGCCTCTTTTCTTCCATTTCTCTTTCTGCATTCCATTCTTTTTCTTCTCCCTTCTTCTCCATCTCCCCTTTACTACTTTCCAGCCCCAACCGTTGTGGCCCCATTCCCAAACCGCCGTGCTCCTCTTCTTGGGTCTAGCAAACTCAAGCCATGATTTGATCGTTTCTGAGAGCTTAATTATTGTTCCCAGAAAGCCAGTCAGAATATGTGCAGGAAGTCCCATAGGCTAAATGCAATGACAAGAAGCAGCGCTTACACTTTTCTGCTCTTATCTTGCACTCACGGCATTATCACCTAGTCTCTTACCCATGTCCTGCCTCTGAGCTGAAATGCCCTCTCTCTTTATATCCTACAGACAATGATTCTCTCTACTTTCAAAGCCTTTACTGAAGTTGCATCTTCTCCAAGAGGCTTTCCCTGACTAAACCCTCATTTCCTCTTTTTCCCACTTCCTCTGCATCCGATTTACTCCCTTTATCCACTCGCCTTCTCAACCCCACAGCACATATATACATATCCATAATTTATTTATTTATATTAATGTGTGTCTCCCCTTCAGATGGTGAGCTCATGTAGGCAGGGAATGTGTCTAACAACTCTGTTATATCGTACTCTTCGAAGAGCTTAGTATGGTGCTCTAGGATTGATTGATTGATTCACTGATGAAATGTAGCTACTTTACAAATTCTTGAAGTAATGGGAAGAGGGAGCCCATGAATTGAAAAAACAACCATGTTCCCAAATTTTCCATTTTTGCCCTTCCCCTGCTTTCTCTTTACTAGCTGCTTAATGAGTAGAGTATCTTACTTAGCATTTCACATGAAATATATGTTAGTAGGCAATGAAACAGTCCAAAGTCAGACAGCAGGAAGGAGGAGGAGAAGTAATAAGTGGCCTAGATAAAAAGGAAGCTGGATATGCAATCTGAGAGTTATTTGCGTTAAGAAAATTCCTCAAAGACGCACCTTTTTTTGGAGAGCCAAGGCAGTACATGTTCTGAAGGTAGATACCCCAACTAAAGACAGAAATCCATAGGCCAGGGAACAAAAGGACCCAAGATTCATTTTATTACTTATGCTTCATGGTTGTGTGTGTGTGTTTTTTTTTAAACAAAGTCTAGACCTTTAGATTTTCAATGAGGGAATGACGGAGTGTAGGGGATGGGAAAGAAGAGGACATAAAGAGAAAACATTCTAATTCTAGGAGACAAATTTTTGCCTCATGCCAAAAAAGCTACAAATCCTTCCTATTGAAATTTGAACGAGCCCACAGATTGATCTTGTTGTTTTAATAAAACTATGAAATAGTGAATTTCAAAAAGATATTTCTGGACTCTTTCCAGAAATACAGAAAGCTTGACCTTGGGCAAGTCACTTAACTTCTCTGAGCCTTAGTTACCTCATCTGCAAAATGGGGATTAAGACTGTGAGCCCCACGTGGGACAACCTGATCGCCTTGTATCCCCCCAGCGCTTAGAACAGTGCTTTGCACATAGTAAGCGCTTAACAAATGCCATTATTATTATTATTATTATTATTATTATTATGTGCTTTCTGTGCGCAGAGCATTGAACTAAGCTCTTGGAAAGACTATAAAGGTGGGAATTAGTCACAGTCTCTACCCCTTGTGGGGGCTCAGAATCTAGTAGGATCAAGACTGTCTGTTTCTGACATCCCAGGGTGTGTCTCATTGAGGAGAGCTAGTTTCGTGGTAAGAGTAAACTTTTTAAATTGCTCAATCAAATCCCTGACATTACCCACCAATTACCTCTAGTCACTCATAAATTCACTTGCTTTTATTGAGTGCTCACTGTATGCAAAGCACTGTACTAAGCGCTCGGGAGAGTAACAATACAACAACAGACACATTCCCGGCCCACAATGAGCTCACAGTCTGGGGAAGGAGACAGGCATTAATATTCATAAATAAACAAATAAATTACAGATGTATACATACGCACTGTGGGGTTGAGAGGGAGGATGAATGAAGGGAGCAAGTCGGGTGACACAGAAGAGAGTAGGAGAAGAGGAGAGGAGGGCTTAGATAGGAAAATCTTCTTGGAGAAGATGTACCTTCAAAAGGCTTTGAAATGGGGGAGAGAAATTATCTATCTGATATGAGGACGGAGGGGGTTCCAGGCAAGAGGCAGGATGAGGTCCAGAGGTTGGCAGTGAGAGAGACGGGATGGAGGTACAGTGAGAACTGAGCCCCCTTTTTCCTCTCCCCTTCCCCATCCCCCCCCCACCCGACCTCCTTCCCCTCCCCACAGCACCTGTATATATGTTTGTACAGATTTATTACTCGATTTATTTTACTTGTACATATTTACTATTCTATTTATTTTATTTTGTTAATATGTTTTATGTTGTCTGCCTCCCCCTTCTAGACTGTGAGCCCACTGTTGGGTAGGGACTGTCTCTATATGTCGCCAACTTGTACTTCCCAAGCACTTAGTACAGTGCTCTGCACACAGTAAACGCTCAATAAATACTATTGAATGAATGAATGAGAAGGTTAGCATTAGAGGAATGAGATGTGTGGGCTGGATGGTAGTAGGAAAGTCTGCAAGTTCCTCAAAGGCAGAGAATATGTCTACCAATTCTGTTGCATTGTACTCTCCCAAGTTCTTAAGTACAGGGTTCTGTATATAGGAAGCACTCAATAAATATGATTGATAGATTGATTTATAAAAGTCACAACATTTTATGCAAATAGTTCCTCCTTCAATAGAGACCAGAAATACAAATCTAATGCCTTTTCTAGGTCACCTTAAATATTTCTGTGAAGGTGAGGGCTAAATACCAGATCACCTTATCAGAGAAAATTAGAATTTATGAACAAAAGAAATATCTTCCCTAGGTCAGATCAATGGACCAATATTCTATCATCAATAGGAATAAGAGTCTGCTTGTGGGAACAGGATGATGGTTTTCTTATTGACCTCTATCTTAATAATTATGGATATAACATCTAACGTCTCTTCCTTTAACAGCACTGTCTTTCCCTCTCTTCCCTACAAGGCCATTTTAGAAACAATTCAGAAGCTGTGGACACCTCTAGCCTGCACAGCTTCCTGTTTTTACAAATTTCATCGGTGTACTCCCGCTTTTGTTTTTTTCCAACCGATCACCCTCTAGTCTCAGTGGGTGTCTCCTGGTCCTAATGTTGTGAACTGCGGTAAACAGCAACTCTGTTTTTCCCCTACCTGCATCCTTCACTGATATCTGTTAAGCATTTGCCATGGGCCAAGCAGATAGAAGACAATCAGATGAGACCTGGTCCTTGTGCCATATGGGGATCACAATCTAAGGAGGAGGGAGAACAAATATTTAATGACTATTTTGCAGAGGAGGGAACTGAGGCACATAGGAGTTAAGGACTTGTCCAAGGTCACCCAGCAGGAAAATGACAGAGCAAGAATTAGAACCAAGGTCTCTTAACTCCCAGTCCTGTGCTTTTTCCACTAAGCCAAGGTGCCGTCATGAGTTTGTAAACTTCAATAATAATAATGACTGCATTTGTTAAGCGCTTACTATGTGCCAAGCACTGCTCTAAGTGCTGAGGTAAATACAAGGTAATCAGATTGTCCCACACAGGGTTTACAATCTCAATCCCCATTTTACAGATGAGGTAACTGAGGCACAGAGAATAATAATAATGATAATAATAATAATGATGATGATGATGTCATTTATTAAGCACGTACTATGTGCAAAGCACTGTTCTAAGTGCTGGGGAGGTTACAAGGTGGTCAGGTTATCCCACGGGGGACTCACAGTCTTAATCCCCATTTTATAGATGAGGTAACTTAGGCGCAGAGAAGTTTAGTAACTTGCCCAAAGTCACACAGCTGACAAGTAGTGGAGCCGGGATTTGAACCCATGACCTCTGACTCCAAAGCCTGTGCTCTTTCCACTGAGCCACGCTGGTGACTTACCCAAGGTCACACAGCAGACAAGTGGAAAACTGGGAGTCCACAACCTCTGACTCCTAAGCCCGTGCTCTTGCCACTAAGCCATGCTATTCCTCTTATCCCGCAAGGATTTCCTCTTTCCAGATGCTCCATCCCCCCTATCGTGGTGGTGGATCTTTTCTATTCATTCATTCATTCAATTGCATTTACTGAGGGCTCACTGTGTGCAGAGCACTGTACTAAGCCCTTGGAAAGTACAAGTCTGCAACATATAGAGACGGTCCCTACCCAACAACGGGCTCACAGTCTAGAAGGTGGAGACAGATAACAACACAAAACATGTAGACAGGTGTCAAAATTGTCAGAACAAATATCTTCTCTGACTACCATATGCTTCCTAAGAGGAGGTGACCAGAGTTGCTCATTGAATGAGAGCTCTTTCTCCCTGATAGCCTTATCACATGGTTAGACCCTGGTCTCTAGGGGATAATTTAGGTCATGGTGATGATGATGGTGTTTGTTAAATGTCTGGAAGCAGGGAGATGGATTAGCCTAGTCAGGAGATCCAATTTATAGTCCCAGCTCTGCCACTTGCTTGCTGGGTAACCTTGGGCAACTCACTTAAATTCTCTGGGCCTCACTTTCCTCATCTGTGAAATGAGGATAAAATACTTGCTCTTCCTCTCTCTTAAACCGTGAGCCCCATGTGGGTCAGAGACAATGTCTTATTTGATGATCTCATATTTTTCCAGATGTTTAGCATATTGTGAGCACTTACTTGCATTATCATTGTCATTTATATTAATATTTCCCAGCCACAGTCCACTGAGGGGCTACAGTCTTTGTGACATCCTAAGTGTGTCTTGGCGATCAATCAATCATATTTACTAATAATTGATCATTATATTTGTTAAGCACATACTATGTGCCAGGCACTGTACTAAATTCTGGGGGATGGATACAAATCTATCAGCTCTAATGTACACATGGGACTCACAGTCTAGAAGGGAGGAAGAACAGGTAATGAAGCTCCATTTTATAGAGGAGGAAACTGAGGCATAGAGAAGTTAAGCAACTTGCCCAAGGTCACCCGGTAGGCAAGTGGCAGAGTCAGGATGAGAATCCAGGCCCTCTGTCTTCCCAGGTTGGTGTTCTTTCCACTAGGCCAAGGTGCTTCTTTACTGAGCCCTTACTGTGTGCAGAACACTGTACTAAGAACTCAGGAGAATAGCATAGAACTTGTAGAGATGATCAAAGATCTTAATAATAATAACAATAATGGCATTTGTTAAGAGTTTACTATGTTCCAAGCACTGTCATAAACACTGGGGTAGATACAAGGTGATCAGGGTGTCCCACATGGAGCTGGCAGTCTTAATCCCCATTTTCCAGATGAGGTAACTGAGGCCCAGAGATGTGAAGTGACTTGGCCAAAGTCACACAGCTGACAAGTGTGACTTGCCTTCCTCTCCCCCTCGTCCCCCTCTCCATCCCCCCATCTTACCTCCTTCCCTTCCCCACAGCACCTGTATATATGTATATATGTTTGTACATATTTATTACTCTATTTATTTATTTATTTTATTTGTACATATCTATTCTATTTATTTTATTTTGTTAGTATGTTTGGTTTTGTTCTCCGTCTCCCCCTTTTAGACTGTGAGCCCACTGCTGGGTAGGGACTGTCTCTATATGTTGCCAATTTGTACTTCCCAAGCGCTTAGAACAGTGCTCTGCACATAGTAAGCGCTCAATAAATACGATTGATGATGATGATGATGACGGAGTCGGTAGAACTCACGACCCCTGACTCCCAAGCCGGTGCTCTTTCCACTAAGTTCATTCATTCATTCATTCAGTCGTATTTATTGAGCGCTTACTGTGTGCAGAGCACTGTACTAAGCGCTTGGGAAGTACAAGTTGGCAACATATAGAGACGGTCCCTACGCTGCTTGTATACAATCCACAGTCTTCTCTACAATCTTCTCTTACAATCTAGCTGGAAGTTTAAAGTCCAGCTGAAAACTTCAATCCAGCTTTTACTCTGATACCTGCTTCTTTGTGTGAACATGGGCACTTACCTGAGTTTTTCCTGGAGTGAACCCAGAACTATTTTGATTAAAATATTTTGATTAAAATTTTGATTAAAAGTGCAAGCCCCATGTGGGACAGGGACTGTGTCCAACCTGATTAGCTTGTATCTACCCCAGTGCTTAATACTATGCCTGGCACAGACTAAGCACTTAACAAATATCATAAACACCCCCACCCACAACTGATGCATAGGAGACCAACACATTTTAGAATACTAAAGTTGAACTTCAGCTGCCAACCAGGATGCCACAGATCTATTCTTATATCTATGGCACCCTTTAAAGGTACAGTCAGAGGAAATTTTAAAAAGTGAGTCAGTCAGGTAATTCTCCAACCTAAGAAAAACATTCTTATCCCAGCTCTTGCCACTGACCGGATGGGTGATCTTGGGCAAGTCATTTAACATCTCTCTGAGCCTCAGTTTTCTCATCTGTAAAATGGGGATATGTCTGTCTCGCTCCCTCTTAGATTTTGAGCCTCAGGTGGGAGAAGGACTGAGTCTGATCTGATCAGCTTGTATTCATTCATCCAGTCGTATTTATTAATAATAATAATGGTGGTTTTTGTTAAGCGCTTACTATGTGCCAAGCACTGTTCTAAGCGCTAGGGGGGGATACATGGTGATCAAGGTTGTCCCACGTGGGGCTCACAGTCATAATCCCCATTTTACAGATGAGGGAACTGAGGCCCGGAGTAGTTAAGTGACTTGCCCAAGGTCACACAGCTGACAGGTGGCGGAGCTGGGATTCGAACCCATGACCTCTGACTCCCAAGCCCGTGCTCTTTCCACTGAGCCACGCTGCTTTTCATTGATTGAGCACCCACTGTGCGCAGAGCACTGTACCAAGCACTTGGAAAGTACAATTCAGCAATAAAGAGAGAGAATCCCTGCCCACACCCCGCTTACAGTCTAGAAGGTGGGAGACAGGCATCAAAACAAGTAAACAGGCATCAATATAAATAAATAAGCACTTAGTACAGTGCTCTGCACACAGTAAGCACTCAATAAATACGATTGATGATAAATAGAATTATAGATACGTACATATATACATAAGTGCTGTGGGGCGGGGAGAGAGGGGTAGAGCAATCTATCCCAGGACTTATCATATGATTTGAGTCCCTTGTAAGGGCTTTTAAGAAATGAAATGATAATAATCATAACAACAACAATAATAATAATTTTATATTCAAATTTTTGGGTATGAATGGAATTCCTAATAATGATAATGATTATATATTATAACCATTATATTATCATTATTAGGAATTCCATGCAGATTCAAAAATCTTAGCACGCACAGCCTCCCTGACCCAATATATTAGCCAAGAGGCGGATAAGTCCTTACTTAGGAGTTGGAAATAAATCAGTGTCCGATTCAGAATTGGAAAATAACCCTATGGGTTCTGACTTTCATAAACTTTCTAACACTTGACCTTTTCTCTCCTCAGAAGTCAAGATTTTGGTAAAACAGCCTCCCTTGCTTGTAGCAAC